>NC_137902.1:22819682-22902182 GCF_963455335.1 Martes martes
GATTCCATTGGATCAAATTCTTTGACAACCCTCCTAGGAGGATGAGGTGAGAGGAAACATGGCTGATTGAGTCTGAACATAGAATCAGAGGAAAGATATGTCCATCATAAACCTTTTCTCTTTGGTTATTTTTTTTTTCAAACTTAGAAAGTGATTTAATCTTACATGAGAAAATGTAACAATGATGCATAGAATGCCAACTATATCTGTACATGAAATGTATTCTGAGTCACCCAAATTCTTCCATGAAACGGAGCTAGTCTCTAAGCTATAATTTTCATTCCACACATAATTTTGAACTTAAAAAATAGAGTGTATTAAAAAGTAGGAGTTTCATATAACTGAATATTTGAGAAGGAAAACTTTTGGCATAACTGGAATCCTGCACCTCTGAATCAAGAAGGAATGCTGGCAAAGGCAATGTCTGCCTTTCTAGAGGTTAACAAGTTCAGAGGAGAAAGTGAGGAAGTGTTTTTGATAAGTAGCATGTGACTCAAGAGGAGACCCCTGTTATATAACTGGCGAGGACAGGAGTATGTTTTAAGTGCTGGCATAAAACAAAGACTTCCCATAAAAATTCACTTAAATACTTGGAGAGGAAAGCTATTTTCTGTGATAAGTGTAAAGACCTTCTGGAAATTAATGTCTTTGCAAAGTGGCACTGGAAAAAAAAAATAGTTTTATAAGGGAGCCAAGGAAAGACTGTTGCTCCTCCTTTCTATCAGAGGTCCCTTGTTTTTCCTTGTTTCCTTGCCCAGGAGCTGACACTTCTTTCTGGAAAGGGCTAGAATGTAAATGTTTTAGGCACTGTGGGCCATATGATTTCTGTTGCATCTGGGCAACCATGCCAATACAGGGCAAAAGCATTTCTAGACTATATATAAACAAATGGGTATGGCTGTGTTCCCCCTAAAAAAAATATCTACAGAAGCAGGTAGATGGCGAGATTTGACCTGTAGACTTTTTTTTTTTTAACTTTATTTTATTTTTTCAGTGATTCCAAGTTCCAAGATTCATTGCTTATGCTTCACACCCAGTGCTCCATGCAATACATGCCCTCCTTAATACCCACCACCAGACTCACCCAACCCCCCACCCCCTTCCCCTCCAAAACCCTTAGTTTGTTTCTCAGAGTCCACGGTCTCTCATGGTTTGTCTCCCACTCCAATTTCCCCCAACTCACTTCTCCTCTCCTTCTCCCAATGTCCTCCTTGTTATTCTTTATGCTCTACAAGTAAGTGAAACCGTATGATAATTGACTCCTCTGCTTGACTTATTTCACTCAGCATAATCTCCTCCAGTCCCATCCATGTTGATACAAAAGTTGGGTATTTATCCTTTCTGATGGAGGCATAATACTCCATTGTATATATGGACCATATCTTCTTTATCCATTCGTCCATTGAAGGGCATCTTGGCTCTTTCCACAGTTTGGTGACTGTGGCCATTGCTGTTATGAACATTGGGGTACTGATGGCCCTTCTTTTCACTCCATCTGTATATTTGGGGTAAATACCCAGTAGTGCAATTGCAGGGTCATAGGGTAGCTCTATTTTTAATTTCTTAAGGAATCTCCACACTGTTTTCCAAAGGGGCTGCACCAACTTGCATTCCCACCAACACTGTAAGAGGGTTCCCCTTTCTCCACATCCTCTCCAAAACATGTTGTTTACTGTCTTGTTGATTTTGGCCATTCTAACTGGTGTAAGGTGGTATCTCAATGTGGTTTTCATTTGACTCTCCCTGATAGCTAATGATGATGAACATTTTTTCATGTGTCTGTCAGCCATTTGTATGTCTTCTTTGGAGAAGTGTCTGCTCATGTCTTCTGCCCATTTTTTGATGTGATTATCTGGTTTTTTGAGTGTTGAGTGTGAGGAGTTCTTTATAGATCTTGGATATCAGCCCTTTGTAGTGTCATTTGTGAATATCTTCTGCCATTCCATGGATTGCCTCTTAGTTTTTTGACTGTTTCCCTTGCTGTGCAGAAGCTTTTGATCTTGGTGAGGTCCCCAATGTTCATTTTTGCTTTTGTTTCTTTTGCCTTTGGAGACATGTCTTGAAAGAATTTGCTGTGGCCGATGTCAAAGAGGTTACTGCCTATGTTCTCCTCTAGGATTTTGATAGATTCCTGCCTCACATTGAGGTCTTTTTATCCATTTTGAGTCTATCTTTGTGTATGGTATAAGAGAATGGTTGAGTTTCATTTTTCTATACATTGCTGTCTAATTTGCTCAGCACCATTTATTGACGAGACTGTCATTTTTCCACTGTATGTTTTTTTCCTGCTCTGTCGAATATTATTTGACCATAGAGTTGTGGGTCCATATCTGGACTCTCTACTCTGTTCCACTGGTCTATGTGTCTGTGTTTGTGCCAGTACCATGCTGTTTTGGTGATCACAGCTTTGTAGGAAAGCTTGAAATCAGGCAGCATAATGCCACCAGTTTCGTTTTTCTTTTTCAACATTTCCTGAGCAATTCGGGGTCTCTTCTGGTTCCATACCAATTTTAGAAGTGTTTGTTCCAGCACTTTGAAAAATGCTGGTGGAATTTTGATCGGGATGGCATTGAAGGTATAGATTGCTCTAGGCAATATAGACACTTTAACAATGTTTAATCTTCTGATCCATGAGCACGGAATGCTTTTCCATCTTTTTGTGTCTTCTTCAGTTTCTTTCGTGAGTATTCTGTAGTTCCTCGAGTACAGACCTATAGATTTTTTGTTGCCAATCTCTACTTTCAACTATTGAAGAATATTTGCTAAAAGAATCTTTACTAGGGGGTAAAAAAAAAAGACAAAGACTCATTGCAAGGTTTACTAAATCCAGGGTTTCAAAAGCCTCATCAGGACATTCAGTTCCTATTAAAAACCTCACGAAAAAGAACATTTGTAACATTCTTTTAGATTTCAGTTTTAAATAAGATGGAAAAATTCTCATTAAAATATGTATAACTGTGTTATTTACATAATTTGAGAAAATAGTAAATAGAGTTTCAAGATCTGAACCTTAATTTTTAGACCTGCACTGGAAGCAAATAAAAAGCCTGCTTAAATGGTGGTTTGCTTGCTATCTTTTAGAAACAAATTAAATCCTAAATCTGGAATTTTTCCAGTCCGTCTTCTGTTAGAACAATATAAGCTTATCTCCAAACCTGGTGAGAAGTCTTAGGTCATGTCTGAAATCTTAAAAGCTTGAAAAGAATTATTATTATGCTTATAGTCTAAGCTAATTGAAGTAGGGGTTACAATTGTAGCCTTTGATAGTTACTCACTACTCCTTTGATTATATCTTTGTAAAAAATTGTCTCCATATTCTAAAATATCTTTCACCAAAGAATCAGCTTTGTAGCCATGGTAGAGTGGGAAGAGAAAGATTAGTAAACCAGGCTTCTTAGGAAATATGCAAACCTTTGTTGCAGATTTCAGGCATATAATAACAAGCATGCAGTTTTTGAAGAAATATAGCCAACGATCCATTGCAGTGAAATTGAAATAAGAACTTCATACATACTATGAAATTGAGACCCATCTTGAGGAGCTGTTTAGATTTCAGTTAAAAAAAAAAATGACTTATGAGATGTGGGTGGAATCAAGGAAGCACAAGCATTGTCAGCTACTAGCGAAGGAGGGTATGATCTAAAGGGTAAGCAAGAGAATTAAGGTCAAATCATCCTAAGGATTTATGGGAAACATGTGGGATTTTTTTAGAACTTGAAAATAGGTGAATTTGAAAACCGTCTTCCTTGCACATGGACAAAATCACACTTTGGCTTTAGGATGCACAGCCATTCTTTAATTTAATTTTTATTTATTTATTTATTTTTTTACCTCTGCTGGTTTGTACAATAACAGCATCCATAAGGGGGGCACCTGGGTGGCTCAGTGGGTTAAAGCCTCTGCCTTCGGCTCAGGTCATGATCCCAGAGTCCTGGGATCGAGCCCCACATCGGGCTCTCTGCTCAGCGGGGAGCCTGCTTCCTCCTTTCTCTCTGCCTGCCTCTCTGCCTACTTGTAATCTCTGTCAAATAAATAAATAAAATCTTTAAAAAAAAAAAAAAAGCATCCATAAGGTCATAGATCCACTATTTTTTTTTCATAGATCCACTATTAAGGCAAAGTCCCAGCGATCTGCAAAGTTTACTTTAAACAGATTTGTTTTGTTTTGTTTGAGAGTTTTAATTTTTCCACTGTGGAAGCTGGAACATGGGTGGTCCCCTAAGGCAAACATGATCTTAAAAAATGGACAAAAACTAATTATCCTGTCATTATGATTTGAAGAAAGAAAGGGGGAGCAGGGCTTTTTTTTTTTTCAGTTGGGGTAACACAGCTTTTCATGTTCACCCAGAGTCACCAAAGCCTCGCACCAGTCCTCTTGCCAACTGCCTAAAACATACATGTGCAGCCCACGTGGCCATGGAGCAGCTGCACATTGTTCTAAATTATGCACCATGGCTTTAGTTAGAGTCCTTAGCTTCTTGCTTTTTACAGCAGGCTTAGTGAGGATGAAGAAGTCCATTTTTATAACACATGTGGATGATGTGCTTGATGGCTTCTCTCCAGTCCCTGTATCCTAGGTATATACTCAGTGACCTATAGCATACAATGTAAATGAGATGTGGAGTAACAAATTAAAAAGCTTTTATAGAAACCTTTAATTACTATTTATGGCTCCCTTGGCATTACCTAAACTGACTACTACTCAAATAATTACAAGTTCCCCAATGAGTGTGGGGGTGTGCATTGTTGGTTAACAACAGATGTAGTGAGCAGTGGGATTTATTATTTAGGGAAAGCCACAAGGTAGGTTTTCTGTTTTGTTTTGTTTTGTTTTTTTATCAATGATACTCTGTCTCTGCACTGCCAGGCAGACCATGAGAAAGGGCATTTTTTTAAATGGTGACATTTTTCTGCCCTGGAACTCTTTTTCTTAGGTGAGCATTCCTAACCCCATCATTTTTCTTCAGTACACAATATCAAGAACATAAGAAAAGGGACAGATATGCTAACCTGGTCGTACAGTAATTTACACATCATCTATACTATATTTGTAGTTATATAATTAATACATTTATTGAGACCTCCCTCTAGGCAAAGCACTATTCTGTTGCCTTGTTAAAATCATTTTAAAAATAGTGCTTGACATAAAGGGGAGTATGAGCTAGTACATGATTCTTTGTTTAGTATATGACATTATTTCCTAAAATGACAAATGGTATCAATTTTATTAATCCAATGTTTATTGAATATCTGCTATCTGTCAGCTACTGGTTAAACTCTGGAACTCAGAAATTAATGTTCTGGACTCTAGATACTCATGATCTAGTGAAGGATGGAGAAAGCTACAGAAATGGGCCACGATAGATGGTAGAGAGAATAAGTGATCAGATTTCCAACCAATATATTAAGGGAGTAGGAGGAATGAGATTAAAAGTGAGTGAAAAAAAATAAAAGTGAGTGGAGCTGTTGGGAAGACATCTGAGATAAGGTAGAATACGAACTTTTTTAAAAGAAAATATAAGACTTAGTCCTGATCTGAAGGGACTTTCCAGGTAAAATAATGGCTTGATGTGAAACAACGATATATTCACAAGGATAAAACTGGAAGAACTGTAGTTGATATAAGACTGGAAGACAGCCACAATTATCATGTAGACATCTGTGTGATGGGATGATAGAGTGGTAAAATTAAAAGAAAAAAAGATAATTATTGTTTTCATGAAGTTTAGAGTCTAGCTGGATGGGGAGAGCATCTCTTCTGCAGGATCGGATTGATTTTTACATAGTTTAACGACAGAAACTTGGGTTTTGAAGCAATGTACCTACTTTAACTCTTGGAGATTGTGTGAGTGTAGAGAATACACTTGGAATTGCTTTACCAATCCCAAAACTTCAAAGAAAAGTCTGACTTGACCCAGGGGATATATAAGTAGTACTTCTCAAATGTCACACAACTGGCTTCTTTGCAACCCAAAGGGCTTCCTTCCACAGAACAGATAGTTTCGGGTTTTTGCACCTGACTAGCAGGGACAAGATGCTGTTAATAATGATTCTGCCTCTTTGCAATGCAGATGGAATCCTATTTCACCACAATGGGAACCTTGTTTTTGCAACTGACAATCAAGAAGTACAGAAAGGAAGTTGCTCTCACTTCATGGAAGTCTTGGCCTCTCAGGTTGAGACTCCAGCTCTGTCTCCAGCAGCAAGATGGGAGAAGTTAGGATTAGCCAGCAAACCCATCAGCAGTTGAGCCACACCAGCAGTAACAGCACTAATGGCCAAGAATT
This sequence comes from Martes martes, assembly GCF_963455335.1. Classification (NCBI taxonomy): domain Eukaryota; kingdom Metazoa; phylum Chordata; class Mammalia; order Carnivora; family Mustelidae; genus Martes; species Martes martes. Next base: position 22,825,970 of record NC_137902.1, read on the forward strand.
TCATGCTTAGCTTTCTCTGTAGGGCCGTGTCATTCTTGACTCAAAGCACAGACTTTTGGTGGTAGATGTAGTGTTCTCGGGTACTATGATGTAACCTCATTTGTGTGAGTCCAGACTGAGCAGGGCTGGCCAGTAAACCCTCCGAAATGTGATATTTTAAAGACCCCAAGAAGTCAGGAAGGTAAAAATTTGCAGAGGAGTACTTGAAGTCAGCCTTAGCTGATTATGTAAGGTCTGTCCTCCTTGTGCATTGCAGGCTACTGTCCCAAATATCTCTCTCACTCACCACTCATATTTTCACTTCAGGAAAATCTCTTTTACTTTTTTATAAATCATATGAATATTAAATAATTTTACATAACCTTTATCTCTCACACAGCTACGAAAAGTGGAAGAGTACTATATTTGGTCTCTTGGACACTTCACATTATTTCCATGATTCATGTATTAGACTCTAAGTATTTTGATTTTTTTCTTCAAACAAAATTTTTTTAATGCTACAATGTGGTTTTTCTCACTTTCCTAGATCTTCATATCTCTGTCTTTGGACAGAGATCCAGTGTTGATATCTCATTATATAGCATTTCTAAAATAATTATAGTACTCTGACCTCCTTAGTGACAGTTGCCATAGCCTAAGAAATGTTTTGAGGCATGAGAAGTGGAAGGTTCTCTCGTACTTACAGCCCACTGCAAGCCCCAGTAGGTTCTAAATTCATTGAAAATTATTAGGGTATCCCTGTGCATTGCCATCTCTTTCTAATCCTTAGACAGAATTGATTTAAACAGGTGCATGAGTGTCCAAAGAAGATAAACAGAAAATCCCAATGAGATGGGCACACATAACTCATTTACCCATTTTATAATACTGGAAGCCTCGTGACTATTATAGTTGACTCCCTGAATGATGCAAGAGTTAGGGGCATTGAACACTCCCCACACTCACACGGTTGAAAATCAATGTATAACCTTTGACTTACCCAAAATTTAGTAGCCTACTGTTGACCAGAAGCCTTACCGATAACAAGAACAATCGATTAACACATATTTGACGTGTATTGTATACTGTATTCATACAATAACTAGAGAAAACAAAATGTCACTAAAATCATAAAGAACAGAAAATACATTTATGGTACTGTACTGTATTTTTTTTAAAAGCCTGTAAGTGGACCTGTGCAGTTCAAATCCATGTTGGTCAGGGATCAGCTGTATTTCAAACTTTATCCAAATGCTTTTACCTCACATTTTAAAATGACTATAGATATTCATGTAATAAGAAGGTCTAAAAATTCCAGTTAGATGTGTCCTCAGCAGAGAGTCTTTAAGACCTAATAAAAATCTATTTATGCATGTTAAAAGATCCTGCATTTCCCATTTTCTATGACGATTTGTGCATTTTAAATACTAAGGGATTAAGAAGCTTAAAAAAAAGATTGTCAAGGGCTGACCTGCATAGATAAATAAAAGTGTTAATCTGAGAGAAGAAAGTTTGAATTAGAAATGAGATAATTAAAAGTGAAGAGACAGTGGAACAAATAAGTAGATAAGGTTGGGAGATTTAGGTCCACCAATAGGCAGCCTTAATAAGTTTGCCATACTATCTCATTGATCAACTTGGTGCCTACAAATTGTGTATTTTTAGTGGAACCAGTAGAAAGTCTATTAGCAATGTGGCTTAAAACAGAAGAGCAAACCAGCACTTTACTTGATATAGTATAATGGGGCCAATGACCATTGAACCATGACAGTAGAAACCACATTTTTAATTAATTAATTAATGAATTGCATGCCCTTTAAGTGACCCTAATGTCTTTGTTATTACCTCATGACTCTTTATATCCAAGCTCTTGATCTTTTTTCCCCACAGTTTTCATAATGAGTCTGCTTAATTTTCATGCAGAGGAGACAATCCTTGCAGCAAAGCAATATGGGAAACAATTGCTATTCTTTGATGTGGTGGCTTCTGCATGAGGTCCCAGGAGCATATCGGGCACCATGATTTCTTTAGAAGAGATGTAATAATATTTTAGCATCTATTACTTTACAAATGCCGAATGTGACTATTCCATATAGTAGGAATGGGGTATTCTTGGCTTTATAAATTACTGTAGTTCATCTTGAATTGTGTACCAAATTATTAAAAAAATATTACCGCTACCCTAAATCTTTCTCATCCTGTCTCACTGGGAGATTTTTTTTCTCTCGACTGCTTTTACTTCCACTTTTTTGTTCTAAGCTACTTAGATAGAGACCCTAATCATGAGCTCTTGCCTTTGTCAGAATGGTGTAAAATTTATTTTTTTATTAATATTTTATTTCCAAAAACCTTGATAAATGAGGTTTTTTCCCAAAAATACTTATATGTGTCTTAAGGGTTTTGAGTGCTTTCTGGTTATACCAGAGAACTTTGTGACTGTCAGAGACGCAAAATTTCACTTCAATTTGGATGTATGCTTCATTATTCTGTTTTCAGTGACTTGAATCAAGTTACTGAAATGTTGATCCAAAAATAACCATTAAAAAAAAAAAATTCTGCACCACCTGGTTGATTCAATAGTAGTGAAAAGACACTGTCCCTGTCAGGGTCTGGCCTATTGTGTCCTACCCCAGGTGACTTGTCTTATGAACACAGAGTACAGATGGTTCCTTAAACCTGATGGTAAGGCAGTAAGAATGAGACATCTGTGAGGTGTTTGAGATGGCCAGGTAAAAAGAAACCTGCAAGTGAAAGCCATCCTTGTTATTATAAATGGAAATATCAAAGATCCTGTGGAGGTAATTCTAGAATTCAGATCATTTTCCAAAACATGGCAGCGCCCTTTCCCTCCCACCACCCACAACTAGAGAGAAAAGTCTCCTTTGTACCACCCAAGTGGGTGTAGAGAAAACTCCTCAGACATTTGTGCTTTGGATATTATATTATTACAGAAGTCAATAGATAGCCCTAACTGGCTGTATATAAATGAACATTTACTCAGACAGTTTGTTCAATACCTATAGTATGAAATGAAATTAGAGAGCAGGAAACTTTTGTCAGCAGGAATATATAATTACAATGTATTTACCAAATGTGTAGCTGCGAGCTCCGTTAAATAACTATCTAATTAAAAGGCAGTCTGTTCTTTACTCAGGCTGCCAGTTAGAGTATGTGGAGTGTTCTTATAATCGTCAAAAGAAGCCCGATAGTTCATGGAACATTTCAGAACGGTGATGGAGAGCTTCAAAGTGGATTCAGGTTGTTTTCATTAACCAGTCATGGGCCTCCAATTAATTCCCATTTATTTTTGTTTAACTATCTCAGACAAAAGATTTTTCTCTTTCTGATGGTCACTTAAAATTGTAGAACCTAGTGGGGCGCCTGGGTGGCTCAGTGGGTTAAGCCTCTGCCTTCGGCTCAGGTCATGATCTCAGGGTCCTGGTATCGAGCCCCGCATCGGGCTCTCTGCTCGGCAGGGAGCCTGCTTTCCCCCTCTCTCTCTGCCTGCCTTTCTGTCTACTTGTGATCTCTCTCTCTCTCTCTCTCCCTCCCCGCTCCCTGTGTCAAATAAATAAATAAATCTTTAAAAAAAATTGTAGAACCTAGTGACTAGTTTATGATATTGATAAAATTGATACACCCCTACCTACACTTGAAGTTTTTCATGGAGTAGAAAGAATGCACTGCCTTTTGAAAATTTTTTTCCTGAAGTGCCAGGCTTGTAGTCTATGGGGGATCCTGTCCATTTCAGAGTTTCCAGCTCACTGGTAAAAATGTAATGGCAAATTGCCAGATTTATTCTGGATTTAAATAAACAGGTGTTAGTGAGGGAAATGGTACATAGTGACAAAAGGGCACTCAGTAATGAAATCTGTGTGAGTGTGTGTGTGTGTGTGTGTGTGTGTGTGTGTTGCTTACAACTATAAGGCAGGGACTATGAAGATCTTGTTTACTGTTTCACAGTGCTTATGACTAAGGACAATGCATTCCAACTGGAAATACCTAAATAGTCCCAATTTTAAGCCACTCTAAAAAAAATATTGGGGGAAACAAATGGTTGCAGCAGAAATTTGCAATTCAAATAACACTGGTTTCTCTCCTGTGCAGCAAACTGTTTGCTTCCGTTCAGAAAACAACAACAACAACAAACAGCCCTCAGACCTCTACTCATGCTGTGAACACCTACCCTACAGAGCTGAAATAGATGTTAATTGTCCTAACATATCCCTGTTGTTCTTCATGTAATCTTATCGATGCTTCTTAGGGTGTCGTTAATGTTTTAAAATACTTTGCACTTAATCATAATTACCTGAACCTCTCTCACACTGTTTTGCAATGCTGGCTGTTAAGGTCCCCTATGTAATGAAATTGGTTTGTCTTAACATTTTTCGGTATTGTTTCTTTTTGTCTTTTCTGCACTCATAATTGGGTCTTCAGTAAAGGAGTACAGGAGTAGAGCAGGGTGTGGTTTCCTCTTGGGGACTTTTTCCTTCAGATAAGCTTGAAGATTTGTATTGTTCCTTTTCCCATCACAACATACTGAAAGAAGATGTCACCTGTGGGTATTGCTGCAGTACCCCAAGCTGGCCGAATGAGTGGTGAATTCAGTCCCTATAAGACACGTATAGATGAATGCGCTGATGGAGGAAATGATTGAGAATAATTTTACATGAAAGAGAACCACAGAGCATCCAGGAATTCTGCACATGGGGTGGAATTTATTTTCCAGCATCTTCCAGGACTCATCCTGTGATGAAAATCGATTTATCAGGTGCAAAGAAAGTTTGGCAGAGAGAAAAATAAGTGCTATATAGGAGACAAAAATAGAGAACAGAGAATCTGTCTATATCGCTCTAAAAGAAGTTTGAAAAATAAAGGTAACTGGGTATTGTGGAACATAATTACATTTCTGAATTAACAGGCGGGTTTGAGATTGTGTGGACTGAGCTGAGCAGATTAAAATGAAAGGCATTCCTCCTTTCCCTCCCAACAGAGACAAAGTTGTATGCATACAGGCACACAGCTCTTGCCTAACCAGAATATCATTTGTATTTGGCATAGTGACAAAGTTCGAGAAAATAGCAAATAATTACTATTTTTCTTTTCTCTATGATTAGGTTTCAATGAGGACACAACAAATAAAAATAGTAATGAATGTTTCATATACATTCTTTTAGATTTAATCCATATTTATGTATTTTTCCCCTCCTAGTATTCCTCCTACTCCTTCTTACTGTATTTATTGACTTAAAGGAGGGAGGGAAGGTAGAAAATACAGAGTATTTTCAGAATTTATTCAGTATTTACAGAAAAACTGGCTTTAGTTTCTAAAAACCAATGTCTGCGGAAACAGAGCTTCCGAATCTCAGCAAAATGCTGGAGAGAAACATAGGGTAAAAAGGATCCTGCCCTCTTAGACAAGAGATAGGTTTCCTTAGCCTAAGAAGTAGGTAGAGGGATGGAATGAAAAGAAATATATTTATGTATTGAAGAAAAAGTTCTTCCATGTCCTCAGACACAGCCTTTAAAAAAATGTGTCCAGTGATATAAGGTAGCTAGAACCACAGAAAAACTTCCAGAGGTTTGTAGGTCCCTGGTGCCTGGTGCCCAAGTAGCCCAGTAGTAGAGATAATCCCATTAATCCAACATTAGCAGAGAAACAGGAGAATTTATAGACTCAAGGTGCCAGGAAGGCAATATTGCCAATGAAGATGGGGTCCTCCTATGCAGACCAATGACTAAGAAAATCAAAATCTTCATTTGCTAATGCCTTAGCACTATGTATGTCTCCCAGCAACTTGACATAACACCAGAAGAATTCTGAAAAGTCTGTGGTTCAATTTTCCTGTCATCTTCCATTTCCCGAATCCTAGCAGATGGAGGCTTGAGATTGAAACAGCTTTGTTTTTGTAGAGCTCAATAAAATGCTCACTATGTACCTGAGGTTGTCCATTGCTGACTTTGAGTTTAGTGGGCTCAATTTGCCAATGATGAGTTTTGTTAGATTGGCTTCCCGTGAAAGGAGAAGTCTGAGACCGTGCTTGCGGGCAGTTTATTTGGGAGGTCATCCCAGGAAGCCAGGGTAAGGGAGGAAGAATAGTGAGACCGAAGGAAAAACAAAACCCAAAAACAAACAACATAAAAGTGCATTATTGTAGTTGTTGCTGTGAGTGGTGAGGGCTTGATTCTTCTAGGGTCTCTGAGTAGCATGACGAAAGCTTCTAAAATTGTGCACTGGTTCCTTCCCTCCCCAGCTGGTTAGGGGTGGCTTCTGAGAGCCTTAGCTCTCTTGTGTCTGCACTGCATTTTTATGTGAGGAAGGCTCTGAAGTAGGAAACCATAAAAAGACACACAGCATGTCTTTAAGTTGGGGTACTGTCTGCATGGAAATGTTCACCTCTGCTGTATTAGAAATAAGATTTGGTCCAACCAAAAAAAGATAAAGAATATAAAAACAGCATTGGGTATAGTCCCTCCCTTGCATGAATCAGATCCACTCTTTTCAATATTATGTCCATTTCTTCCTGATTCTTAAAGATGGGAGCCAGATAAAATCTCTTTAAAAAACTTATATTAGGGAAGGGTTCATTGAATATACCGTATTCCCTACTGCTGCAAATGGTGCTGAGACCATGAAAATAGTAATTTTCCTCCTCTACCACTGATTCTACATTCCTACATATTTTTTCAGCCCTTCAATGTTCTGTAGTTCTTGCCTACTGATATGACTCAGTCCTTGTTCCTAAGCGCTTGTTAGCTGTAGTTGAAGACACAAAGCACCAAGAAAAGCTCCCAATAAATCTGTTGATTCCAGAGACTGTCTTTCTACTCCCCGCTACCCCATTATATAGCAGTAACCCAAGCTCTTTAACTGAATTAAAACAACAATAACAACATGACTATTCCAGAGTGATCAGGTTACAGTTGTAATATTGGGTTTAAGGAAAAACTGATTATGTCCCCTGGTTGAAGTTAGCCTCCCCGACTGGGAACCAAAACCTCTTATCTAAGAGAGTATGAGAAGCACAGATTTTGCAAGTGGCTCACTAGGAGTGATGATGGGAGAGATCATTTCTTCTAAAACTTGGCTCCCAGACCTGTATATTCCATTTATGGGAGACTTGGCGTATGTAGGCTACTGGTTTATGCATATATTGCATTCTGGAGGACAGAGTGTTATTCTTGAATATTAGTGGAGTCTTTAATGAGTTACTCTAACATTTTATTAGACTTACCAATTCCATGTGATGTACTATACGCTAAGGCCAGTGAGTTATGAGATAATGCAATAATTAGTACTCCTTAACTGCAAACTTGGCCAGTTGGTCCAAGGTGATATTATACAACAGTCTATGCCAGTATATGAGACATTCTATAAGTATGCTAAATAGCACTGCTATAAAAAGCACTTTGAAAAGGGAAGAGAAACATATCTATATGAGATTTCAAATCTAATAAGGATACACAATTGCCATTTATAGGGTAGAAGGGACCTAACGTCTTCAACTAGGCAGAAATGACAAACTAATCTCCTCAAGGGATTTGACTCTATTGGGGTCACAGAGAAGAATTTATTGATTCTGTATCTGCTGTTCAGCTGTTTGAGTAGCTAACTCTGCTTCACTCAGAGGGACTCTTCCCATTGGGGTCATGTGAGGACACCATCCAAAATGGATAGACCTTTTGTGAGCCAGTTGCACAAGCAGAGATTAACAGAACATTGGATCTAGATAATATCCATTGGATTCACCATTCTGTCCACCTGTTATTATGGTTATGTGCTTTCTTTGTAGTGGGTCCTCTTTGATGTTCACTGGTAGAGTACACAAATATTCCCTTACTTAGTGCCCACTGGCAAGGATTCATGAATATGCATCAATCTCACAACTTCTTGGATTTGAGTGCACAATTTTTTCCAGTCCCCTGACCAGCCAGCCAAGGTATTTGTAATTTTTCATGAGTCATGTATACCCTTACCTCAGACCATTTCTCTCCCCACAAATAAATAAATACGTAAACAAACGGTTATATTTCTAGACGTTCTCCTCATCACTGTCTTTGAGGGCTAATTCTCAAACTAAAGAGTGGCAGAATAATATTTCAGCTTGCACTGATATTAGCTGGACAAGGTTTCTGCACAGCAGGACTGATTTTTCTCTTTTTCATTCATGTGGTTGGAGGGAATGGCGCAGAAGGCCACAGCCATAGCCTTTGATGCAACATCAGTAAGGAGAGTAAATATCTTGTTTGTGTGCATGAAACTGACTTGTACTCTCTGGACCACTCGGGCACAATTTTAAATGTATCGTTTCCATCATATCATAGATTGCTATTGATTAGCCTGATGTCATCAATAAAAAGTTCAGGCATGAATATAAAGGTGATTTAACATTTCTTTGGGCTATATCATGACAGAAATCAGAAGAGTTAACCTTGGGTTGAGACAGTGAATGGGTATAGCTCTATTTCCCATATAATAGCAAACTGAATTAAATTCTCATTTTTTTTAAAAGATTTTATTTATTTATTTGACAGAGAGAGAGATCACAAGTAGGCAGAGGGGCAGGCAGAGAGAAGGGGGGAAGCAGGCTCCCTGCTGAGCAGAGAGCCCAATGCGGGACTCGATCCCAGGACTCTTGAGACCATGACCTGAGCCAAAGGCAGCAGCTTAACCCACTGAGCCACCCGGGCACCCTACATTCTCATTATTGATGGGGTTTGAAAAGAACACATTTTTCATACAAGTACTTCCATACCACATCCAAGAGGCTGTATTGATATATTCCAGGAAACCGTCTTCATCTACCAGAACAGGATTGTGGATATCACTTAGTTAAACTTATAATTATTTTTAGTTATCTAAAACGATATTTTGATTTTTGTAAATTCCTGACATTTTTGAGGGTGGCATTAATCTCTGCAAAGGATTATGAGGAATTATAATGCTTCAGATTTCTCTTTGACAGGATGGGGGTAGTTTTAGGGGACTTACATATTTTTTCAAGAACTCCATAGACTCCCCATATGACTGGCATCTAATAAAATATTCTGACACACAAATTTTTTTTTAAAGATTTTATTTTATTTTATTTTATTTTGACAGAGACAGTGAGAGAGGGAACACATGCAGGGGGAGCAGCAGAGGGAGAGGGAGAAGCAGGCTTCGAGCCAAGCAGGGAGCCTGATGCAGGGCTTGATCCCAGGATCCCGGGATCAAGACCTGAGCCGAAGGCAGATGCCTAACAACTGAGCCACACAGGCACCCTGACACACAATTAAAAAAAAAAAAAAAGGATTAGTTATAGTTGTGGATTAGTTATAGTTGTTTCTTAAGCAACAGATAAAAGTAACTTAATCACAATTCAGAGAATGGAGACAAGATTTTAAAATAAATATTTGAATGTGTTAAAATAGAGGAAAAGATGGTTAAAAGTGGAAGGAAACCTGTAGAATTCCAATAGAGAATTAGTACTTGTAAAATTAATAAATTAGCTATTTTATAAAATACAGTATACAATATTAAAAAACCCAATGTATGAACCTAAGAAGAATCTGGACACAGTAGAAAACAGGATTAATGGATTCAATGATAGGTCAACAGAAAAGCATTTACATTAAAGCACAGATAAGAATAGAATAGAACAGGGGTGCCTGGGTGGCTCAGTAGGTTGAGCCTCTGCCTTTGGCTCAGGTAATGATCTCGGGGTCCTGGGATTGAGCCCCGCATGGGGCTCTCTGCTCAGCTCCCCCTCTCTCTCTGCCTGCCTCTCTGCCTACTTGTGATCTCTCTCTCTGTGTCCAATAAATAAATAAAATATTTAAAAAAATAGAATAGAACAGGGTACCAAGGACATGTGAGACATGATCAAATCTTTTAACCTCTTGGAAACTGGAGTCCCATAAAGAGAGGAGAGGGAGGATGAGGAAGACAAAATTTGAAGACATAATGACTGAGAATTCCCCTACCTGACAAAGATCCCAACCCAAAAATTCCAGAAGACCAGTGAAACCTAAACAGAAGACACGCAAACAAAGTCACCTTTGGATGCCTCCTTGTCAGATTGCTGGATTTTGAAGAAAAAACCTGAAAGCAGCTAGAGAAGATAGAAACAGTATTTTCAAAAGAGCAACAATAAAAGTGATGTCTGATTTTTCAACAGAAATGATGGAATCCAGAAAACAGTGAGATGACATTTTTTTTTTTAATCGCTGGGGAAAAAAAATTCCAGTCTTGAATCCTATACCTAGTGAAAATATTCATTAATAGTGAAAGCAAAATGAGGACTCTTTCAGACAAACAAGAGCTGAAAGAATTTATTACCAGAGATTTACACGGCATGAAATCTGAAAGGAAGTTTTTTTAGGCTAAAGAAAAATGATTTTAGATGGAAACTTTGAACCACATGAAAGAATAAAGGATTATAGACAAGATAAACAGGGGGGTAAATTGGAAAGAATACTAAGTGTGAAAAACAGCAACCATGTCTTACATAACATGTAGACGGAAACTATATGATAGCAACAATACAGGGAAAGTTAAAAAATTTTTTTAAAGTTCTTTGCACTATTTCAGATGTAGTAAATATGTTAACTCAGGGCAGACAATAATAAGACAAGTATGCATATCTAGGATATCCACTAAGAAAACAGAAAGGTATACTAATAATATAATAAAAATACTCGGTTCTGGTTTTTTCCACCCTAGGCACTGACAAAATACAGTATACAATATGAAAAAACACATCATTGAACAAGCAAAAGTCCCTGCTTTTTTGAAGAGATAGGAAATAATCTTACATATATGACAAGTTAGATCATGAAAGCTAGTGGTAAAAATAAATACTAAAAATTGTTACTTCTTGACCATCTAATAGATTTAGGCACTGACCCAAGAGTTCAACATGTATAGCTGGATTTCTATATTCTTTACATCAATATTATGAAGGGAAATAGCACTATCTAAATTTTACATATTGATAAAGTAAGGTTTATAGAAACGGAGTGATTTACTGAAGGCTACAAATGAGTAAGTGACATAAGCAAGTTTATAACATTTTTTTAAACATCATAGCCAAAACATTTTTCCATGTTATCAGTTTTTGCAGCCTTATTTTAAATTTCTACATAATATTTTTGGATATTCAAGGCACACTCTATGCCAGGCAGTATTTTAAAAAGTAATTCCTCTCTTGTGGGTTATGGCAGAGTTTATAGTGCTATTCCATATGTTCCATGACATTTACTAGGCTCCCTTTTATTTTGGTTAGGAGACAAGTGGCTAGTTTAGGCCAATGAACTGTGAGTAAAATGATGTGGAAGCAATGAAGGTATGAACTTGTTCACTTACCTTCCCCTGACACAGTGCACATTTCAAGATAGCCCGATCACAAGTTGGAGTGAGTCTGAATCTTTGATTAGGGAGTGGATAGAGGTAATACCCCTTGACCTGCATCTTTGTGTGAGGGAGAAATGAACTTCTGTTTGTGCAAAGCCAAGGTATAGTTTATTTTCATTAGGGTAGCCTATAGTTTGTTATGTGGACTGATGCATGAGCTATTGAGCTTGGGCCCATTTTTTTTTTGCACTATACATCCAATGCCATATTGAGAATAATTGTGGATTAAATATTTTCTATCTTTGGGATTGTATTCTTGGTATAGATGATCAGACATGGAAGAATGGTTCAAAGTTTCTGAGGCTTACCTTCAAGTTGCCTTCCCAAGAGTCATTTTTATCATAGGTCCATTGAGTCGAGTGCCATGTTTTACTAGACTATCAAGATTATTAATCACTAAAGTCAAAAATCGTATATTCAGACACACAAAACGGGAAAGAACCTTCCTTGTTGTTTTGATTCATAGTTATATGATTATTGGTAAAGGTGAACTTGGTTTCATACATTTACTTTTTAAATAGTTTCATTGTACTCTGATCTCTGATAAACTGTACATGTTTAATGTCTAACATTTAAGAAGTTTTGACATCTGTATATGACAGTGAAACAATTGTAATAGTCAAGATAATGAACATAGCCATCACTCTCAGAACTTTCTGTATGCTCCTTTATAATCCCTCTCTTTTCTTATCCCCAAATTAAAAGATAGTGCTCTACTATCTCTGACATATTTGTGTTAAGACAACTGGTACCATCCATATCTTTTTTCCTTTGTACATAATACATCTTTTCTCCAGGCATTTCTCTTTATTACTGGTTTTGGGCAATTTGATTATCATAGGTCTTATGATTTTCTTCATGTTTCTTGTTTGGGGTTTATCAAGGCTCCTGGATCTGCAGATGTGTGATTTTCATCAAATTTGGGAATCTTTCTCCAAATTATTTCTCCAAGTATATTTCTTTTTTTTTTTTAAAGATTTTATTTATTTATTTGACAGACAGATCACAAGTAGGCAGAAAGGCAGGCAGAGAGAGAAGGGAGGAAGCCGGCTCCCTGGGGCTTGATCCCAGGACGCTGGGATCACGACCTGAGCCGAAGGCAGCGGCCCCAACCCACTGAGCCACCCAGATGCCCCTCCAAATATATTTCTAATTACATGTACATTAAGCTGATTAAAGTTATATCATATTTTCACGGGTGCTTTGTTCATTTTGTTGTTGTCTTCTTCTCTGTATTTCATTTTAGATGATTCTGTTGCTGTGTCATCAAGTTCACCAATCTTATTCTCTATGATATTAATCTATTAAACTTATCTAGTTGTGTTTTTCTCATGATAATTATAGTTTTCATCAGTAGAAATTAGATTTGGTACTTTTTTATATTTTCCGTGTCTATAATCAACTTTGTGTACGTGTATTATAATACCTGTTTCCATTTTTTAATCTGCTGGTTCAAATGTCTGTACCAGATCTAGGTTAGTTTTTTTATTTGCTTTGTTTAAATTGAGGTATAATTTTCATATAACATTGAATTAGCTTCAGGTGTATAACATGATTTAATACTGTATATATTACAAAATGATCATTACAGTAAGTCTAGCTAACACTGTCATACATAGGTGCAACATTTTTCTTGTGACAAAAACCTTTAAGATCTACTTTTTTTTTTTTTTTGGATTTTATTTATTTATTAGAAAGAGAGAGAAAGATGATCACACAAGCAAGGGGAGTAGCAGGCAGAAAGGGAATCAGGAGCCCAATGCAGGGCTCGATCATGACCTGAGCCGAAGGCAGATGCTTAACTGACTGAGCTATCCAGCAGCCCCAGGATCAACTTTCTTACAAACTTTCAAATAGGCAGTATAGTATTAACCATAGTCACCATGATGTAAGTTACATTTTCATGACTTAATTACTTTGTAACTAGAAGATTTATTTTATAACTTGTAGCGTTTGACCCCCTTCACCCATTTCACTTACCCACTTACCCCTGATTTTGTCAACCACAGGTCTGTTCTCTGTATCTGTAAACTTGAGTTTATTTATTTTTTTAGATTCTACATATAAATGAGATTGTACAATGTCTGTCTTTGGCTTATTTCACTTTGCATAATGCCCTTAAGGTCCACCCATGTTGTTGCAAATGACAAGATTGCATTCATTTTTGTGGTAAATAACATTCCATTATATATATAATTTACATACACCATATTTTCTTTATCCTTTCATCCATTAGTGGACACTTAGGTTGTTTCCATATTTGGCCATTGTAAGTAATGCTACAATGAATATGGCAGGGCATACAACTTTTTTTTTTTTTAAGATTTTATTTATTTATTTGACAGAGATCACAAGTAAGGCAGAGAGGCAGGCAGAGGTGGGGGGAAGCAGGCTCCCCGCTGAGCAGAGATGTGGGGCTCGATCCCAGTACCCTGAGATCATGACCTGAGCCGAAGGCAGATGCTTAACCTCTGAGCCACCCAGGCGCCCCCATACATCTTTTTGAGTTAATGTTTTTTTGTTTTTTTTGGATAAATAACTATGGTGGAATTGTTGGATCATATGGTAATTATGTTATAATTTTTTTGAGGAAATTTTGTACTGTTTGCCATACTGCCTGTGCCAGTTTGCATTTCCAACAAGGGTTCTCTATTGTACATCCTTGTCAACACTTTTATTGTCTGTCTTTTTGATAATAGCCATTCTAACAGGAGGTTAAACCTCATGGTGTTTTTTATTGTTTTTATTTTTTATTTTTTTGATTTTTATTTGTTATAAATATATAATGTATTATTAGCCCCAGGGGAACAGGTACCCTCCCCAATGTCCATAACCCCACCACCCTCTCCCTCCCCCCAGCAACCCTCAGTTTGTTTTGTGAGATTAAGAGTCCCTCATGGTTTGTCTCCCTCCCTTCCTACCCCACAAACCCCCCACTTTGCATCTCCACTTTCTCATATCAGGAAGATCATATGATAGTTGTCTTTCTCTGATTGGCTTGTTTTACTAAGCATAATACCCTCTAGTTCCATCCATGTCATTGCAAATGGCAAGATTCCATTTCTTTTGATGGCTGCATAGTATTCCATTGTATATATATACCACATCTTCTCTATCCATTCATCTGTTGATGGACATCTAGGTTCTTTCCATAGTTTGTCTATTGTGGACATTGTTGCTATAAACATTTGGGTGCACGTGCCCCTTTGGATCACTACGTTTGTATCTTTAGGGTAAATACCCAGTAGTGCAATTGCTGGGCCATAAGGTAGCTCTATTTTCAACTTTTTGAGGAACCTCCATGCTGTTTTCCAAAGTGGTTGCACCAGCTTGCATTTCCAACAACAGTAGTAGGAGGGTTCCCCTTTCTCCGCATCCTCGCTAGCATCTGTCATTTCCTGACTTGTTAATTTTAGCCATTCTGACTGGTGTGAGGTGGTATCTCATTGTGGTTTTGATTTGTATTTCCCTGATGCCAAGTGATGTGGAGCACTTTTTCATGTGTCTGTTGGCCATCTGGATGTCTTCTTTGCTGAAATGTCTGTTCATGTCCTCTGCCCATTTCTTGATTGGATTTTTTGTTCTTTGGGTGTTGAGTTTGCTAAGCTCTTTATAGATTTTGGATACTAGCCCTTTATCTGATATGTCGTTTGCAAATATCTTCTCCCATTCTGTCAGTTGTCTTTTGGTTTTGTTGATTGTTTCCTTTGCTGTGCAAAAGCTTTTGATCTTGATGAAATCCCAATAGTTCATTTTTGCCCTTGCTTCTGTTGCCTTTGGCGATGTTCCTAGGAAGAAGTTGCTGAGGCTGAGGTCGAAGAGGTTGCTGCCTGTGTTCTCCTCAAGGATTTTGATGGATTCCTTTCTCACATTGAGGTCCTTCATCCATTTTGAGTCTATTTTCGTGTGTGGTGTAAAGAAATGGTCCAGTTTCATTTTTCTGCATGTGGCTATCCAATTTTCCCAACACCATTTATTGAAGAGGCTGTTTTTTTTTCCATTGGACATTCCTGCTTTGTCAAAGATTAGTTGACCATAGAGTTGAGGGTCTATTTCTGGGCTCTCTATTCTGTTCCATTGATCTATGTGTCTGTTTTTGTGCCAGTACCATACTGTCTTGATGATGATAGCTTTGTAATAGAGCTTGAAGTCTGGAATTGTGATGCCACCAACATTGGCTTTCTTTTTCAATATTCCTTTGGCTATTCGAGGTCTTTCTGGTTCCGTATAAATTTTAGGATTATTTGTTCCATTTCTTTGAAAAAAATGGGTGGGATTTTGATAGGGATTGCATTAAACGTGTAGATTGCTTTAGGTAGCATAGACATTTTCACAATATTTGTTCTTCCAATCCACCTCATGGTGTTTTGAAAAGGTATGAGTATAGTTGACACATACTGTTACATTAGTTTTAAGTGTACAACAATGGGAATCAACTTCTTTACATTTTAGGCTATATTCACTGCAAGTATAGCTACCATGTGTCACTATACAATGTTGTTACAGTATTGTTGACCATATATTCTCTATGTTGTTCCTTTTATTCCCATGATTTATTCATGCAATAACTAGAAGGCTGTATCTCCCATATGTGGAATCTAAAGAAAATACATGAAAAGCTGAATCAGACCTATAAATAGAACAAATTGATTGTTGTGGTTTTGATTTGCATTTCCCTGATGATTAGTGATATGAGAACATTTTCATGTACCTTGTTAGCCATCTGTATGTCTTCTTTGGAGAAATATATATTCAGATCCTCTGTCCATTTTAAATTGGATTGGAGTATTTTTTTGCTACTGAGTCATGTAAGCTCTTTATATATTTTTTATACTACCCCGTATCAGATACCTGATTTGCAATATCTTCTTACATCCAGTAGTTTGCCTTTTCATTTTGTTGATGAATATTTGCTGTGCAGGCCTTTTTTATTTGATATAATCCCACTTATTTATTTTCCTTTTGTTGTCTTTGCTTTAATGTCAAATTCAAAAAATCATTGCCAAGACCAATGCCAGTGGCTTAGCACTTGTTTTCTTCTTGGCTTTTATGGTTTCCAATCTTATACCTAAGTTTTAATTCAGTTTGAGTTAATTTATGTGTATGGTGCAAAATAAGGATCTAGTTTTGTTTTGTTTTGGTTTGTTTTTGTTTTGGCGTGTGGCTGCCAGTTTTCCCATCAACATTTATTGAAAGGACTGTCCTACTGGGCTGGCTTGCAGTTTATGGTGTCCAGCAACAGCTGAAACTATTGCCATTGTATAATCTTAACTCATTTGTCAAAAATGAATTCACCATATATTCCTGGGTGGACCTATTCCTGGGTTCTCTATGCTGTTCCATTGATATACATGTCTGGGTTTTTTGTTTGTTTTTGCTTTCACAAAAAAACTAAGAGTTTATTTTTGCTGATTTCAGAATGTTTATATAACTATTCCCCAGGGCCACCATAATTAAGAGTTGTTGAATTTTTTTCTATACATTTTCTGAATTTTCTTTGTGACTGGTAGCTATTACCAAAACTTCTGACTAAATCACTTTTTTTCCCTAGAATTCAGCATAAAACTTACAGATGTGTAAGTTTTTCTATTCAGATAATTCAGAGGATAAAAATGAGAAGCTGGTATACTTAGGGAAAGAGCATATAAAAATGTATGCAATATATTATCTAGGTGATATGTTCCTATTGAGCACATTAATATTTTTTTAAAAGTCAGAATCTCCTTATGTTCCAGTCTTCTAAACTATATAAGAAAGTACAGTAATTTATGGAATAAGGAAAAACTTTGACTTAGGTTTCACATCTAGCAACTGCTATTTATAGGTTGTTTAATGAGCTTCCTATTTTTTATTCTAGTGTAAACATAATAACTCATTATTTTAAGAACATTTTCTGCACAATGTTATTCTATAAAGTGATATCTCTGCCAGGAAATGAAGCACTCAACATTCAATCAACAAATATTTTTTAATCATATACAAATTTATACTATTTAGAGTCAAACATATTTCCTACCAATGAGCAGTAACAGTTTTAGTAGATGGAGACAATCTCAGGGAAGAACATGCTATATTTCAAATCAGAGTATTAAAAGTTACCTGAAAATGAATTTGCTGATAAAATTCTCTGCTTATCATTTACCTTATTTCTGAGAAGATAATATAATTATTTCAAAATAATTTAAAAACATTTAAACAAGGGGCGCCTGGCTGGCTCAGTGGGTTAAGCCACTGCCTTTGGCTCAGGTCATGATCTCAGGTCCTGGGATCGAGCCCCGTATCGGGCTCTTTGCTCAGCAGGGAGTCTGCTTCTCTCTCCTCTCTCTGCCTGCCTCTCTGCCTACTTGTGATCTTTCTCTGTCAAATAAATAAATAAATAAATAAATAAATAAATAAAACCTTTAAACAAAATATCCAACTCAATCTACTGCATCATGATCATTTAATAAAGAAAACTTCTAAGATGACACAAAATATTTGATTTTTATAATACTTGAATATCAATACTATAAAATGTTTATCAAAAGCCAAGATATGAAAAATAGATTAGATTAGCAAATCTAATCTATACACAAAAGTACCATATTCTCGCACATGTAAATTTTCCCAAATCCATGTTCCAAACCCTTTTTCAATTCCGTTATTAAAACAGTTCGTTCAACAAGTAACATTTTTTTGATTAGTGTATTTTAATTCACATTTTACAACAGTCTATAGTCATATTTAAATTGCTGTAAGACTAAAATCTAAAAAATAATATCATGATATGAAAACATAACACTTGTATTTGACCTTATTAGAGAAAGAAATGAGCTCTAAAATAGATTTTGAATATCGTGTAGAAAAAATTTTAAGCATACCTTTTATGAAATACAAACATTGGTGGATTTGTTAATAAATTTTCCATTCTTAAGACAAGACAATGAAGGGAATTATTCAATTCAGAATTGGAGAAGGAAAATTTTCTTTTGGCAAACTGAAACCAGTGATTTTCCAAGTTGGATAGCGGCATGTTGCTCATTGTAGTCATAAACTAAAAACTAGTTTCTTAAATACTATAAGTCAATTAGAATGTTCTTTGGATTCTATGAAATGTTGGGTGTGCAAGTATTTACAGTTGTTATATCTTCTTGTGGGAATGTCCACTTTATGATTATATAATGCCATTCTTTGTCTCTTTCAAAGTCTTTGTTTCTAGTTTGTCTGATATAAGTATTGCTATTCCAGCTTTCTTTTGACATCCAGTTGCATGATTTCATTTTCAATCTGCAGGAGTATTTTGGTCTAAAATATGTCTCCTAGAGGCAGCATATAAATGGTCTTTTTTTTTTTTTTTAAATCCATTCTGACAACCTAAGCCTTTTAATTGGAAAAGTTAGTCCATTTACATTCAAAATAATTCTTGGGGGGGTGCCTGGGTGGCTCAGTGGGTTAAGCCTCTGCCTTCAGCTCAGGTCATGATCTCAGGGTCCTGGGATCAAGCCCTGCATTGGGCTCTCTGCTCAGCAGGGAGTCTGTTTCCCCCTCTCTCTCTGCCTGCCTCTCTGCATACTTGTGATCTCTGTCTGTCAAATAAATAAATAAAATCTTTAAAAAAAATAATCATTCTTTGTATGTATTTATCACCATTTTATTACTTGTTTTGTCATTATTTCTGGAGATTTTTTTCTGATCCTTTTTTGTCTTTGTCACTTTTGGTCTCTCCTTGGACTCAAGGAGTCCCATTTAATATTTCTTGCAGGGTTGGTTGAGTAATGACAAACTCTTTTAGTTTTTGTTTGTATGGGAAACTCTTTCTCTCTCCTCTGAATGATAGCCCTGCTGGATATAGTGTTCTTGGTGGCAGATGTTTCCCATTCAGCGCTTTGAATATATCATGCAACTTCCTCTGGCTTGCCAAGTTTCTGCTGAGTAATCTGTAGCTAGCTTTATGGGTTTTCTCTTGCAAATTAATGATTTCTTTTGTCTTTCTGTTTTTAAGATTTTTTTTTTCTTTATCACTATATTTTGCAAGTTCAGTTACAATATGTCTTGGTGTTCGCCTGCTTTTTATATATTTTGATGGGAATTCTATGTGCCTCCTGGATTTGGATCTCTGTTTCCTTCCCCAGATTATGGAACTTTTCTGCTATTATTTCTTGAAATAAATTTTCTACCCCTCTTTCTCTCTCTTCTTCTTCTGAAATTCCTATAATATTATTGTTATTACGTTTAATGGAGCCATTACGTTCCACAAGTCTATTCTTTATATTCTATATCTTTCATCTTTCTCTCTTTTTTTTCAGCTTCATTATTTTCTGTCATTTTTTCTTCCAGGTCACTAATTTGTTCCTCTGCTTCTTCTAGCCTACTCTTTATTGCATCATGCCTGTTTCCAACCTTACTTCTTGCATTTTGCAACTTTGATTCTTTTTAGACTCTTTAATCTCTGTGGTAAGGGTCGCTCTGATGTCTTGTATTCGTCTCTCAAACCCAGTTAGTATCCTTATGATTGTTGCTTTAAATTCTCCATCAGGCATGTTACTTATATCTGTTTTGCCTAGCTTTCATTTGGGATGAAATCCTCCATCTTGGTGTTTTGTCTAAATTGCTGCCATCTTTTGTGGGTTAGAAAGCCAGTAAGGGGGGAAAAAAAAAAGCCAGTGAGGTCTCCTATTTCTGAATGTAATGGCCTTATGAAGAAGAAGTCAGGTAATACCCAGGGAGTCATGCTTCCGGGAGTGTCTCTGCTGTTGTGTTTTGGCTGCTGTGTCCTTCAGCCAGTTGATTGCAGAGGCTCTCCTTGTCTGCTGTGGGCAATGTCTGATCCCTGCCCTAAATGTGCTGACTTGTAAGTAGGTGTGCTCTCATCTGCTTGTGAAATGAGTCCTGACACCAACTCCAGTAGAACTGAGGTTCTGCAGAACTCTCTGATTGGGAGACATGGTGTGGGCAGAAGTTTCTGCTGGTCTTTGGGGGAGGGGCCCACCACACTGGGCCCGAGGCAAGCTTGACTTGAGAAGGGCAGTCCACTCAGAGCACAGAGGGCTGGGGCTTCTTCTCAGCAAGAAAGGCAGCCAATGTGAGTGTTGCCCTGCTTCCCACAGGTAGTTCTATATGCTGAGGAGTGGGGGAAGGAAATGGTGCCAGCCAGCTCCTTTCTTCCAGAGAGGCATCTCTATGAACACTGCCTCTCAGGGACATACTCTGAGAAGAGTGAACAGTCTACCCCTATGTGCCCCAGGCACTCCCCAGATGGCCATTTCCATACTGTCTGACCCCTGGCTTGTTTGTGTGCCCTCTCTCCAGGAGCAGCACAGTGCCTTCTGGGCTCTATCCCAGCCAAGCTTGCTGATCTTTAAAACTCCAGGCTTTAAACCCCACTGGTTACAAGAACTCATGGAATTCAGCCTCTCTCATTTCTTTGGGAAACATTCTCCCTGTGTCTCCCTGTGAGCTCCTCTCTTTCTCATCTTTCTCTGCAGCCATGGCTCCCTCCCTTTCCCTCCCCTAAACCACATCTCTGCACTTTCT
This sequence comes from Martes martes, assembly GCF_963455335.1. Lineage (NCBI taxonomy): Eukaryota > Metazoa > Chordata > Mammalia > Carnivora > Mustelidae > Martes > Martes martes. The sequence continues at coordinate 22,846,857 of NC_137902.1, forward strand.
ACCTTCTTTGATGTGGCCTTTTCTTTCCCTTTCGCTGTAGAGTTTCTGTCAGTCTTCCGGTCAATTTCTGGGGTTTAGAATGATTTGATAGTTACCTAGTTGTGTTCATGGGACAAGCTAAGACTAGGATCCTCCTATGCTGTTGCCATCTTTCAATGTCTCTGATATATGTGTCTCTTCTTAAGCCAATACCATACCATTTTGGTCGCTATAGCATTATAATATAGTTTGAAATCAGGAAATGTGATGCCTCCAGATTTGTTCCTCTTTCTCAATATTGCTTTGGCTATTTGGGTTTTTTTGTGGTTCCCTACAAATTTAAGGATTGTTTGATCTATTTTTGTTAAAAATGCCATTGGAATTTTTATCAAAATTGCATTGAATTGGCTTTGGATAGTATGGACATTTTAATGATATTGATTCTTGCAGTCTATGAATATAAAATATCTTTCCATTTGTTTGTGTCTTAATTTCTTGCCTCAATGTCATAGTTTTCAGTATACAGATCTTTAACCTCCTTGGTTAAGTTTATTCCTTAATATTTTATTCTTTGATGGACTCATAAATGGGATTGTTTTCTTAATCTCTTTTTGATAGTTTGTTTCTAGTGGATGGAAACACAACAGATTTTTATATATTGATTTTGTATCCTGAAACTTTACTGAATTTATATAATGGTTTTGTGGTGGTCTTTAAAGATTTCTATATATTATATATATAGAAATATATACATATATCTATATATAATATATAATAGTGACAGTTTTACTTCTTCCTTTTTCATTTGAATGCCTTTTTAAAATTTTTCTTGCCTAATTATTCTGGTGAGGACTTCCAATAACTATGTTGGAAAAAAGTGGCAAGAGTCTTGTACCTGATCTTAGAGAAAAGCTTTCAGGTTTTCATAGGTGATATTAGCTGTGGGTTTGTCACATATGGCACTTACCATGTTGTAGTACGTTGTACCTTCTATACCCATTTTGCTGAAAATTTTTATCATAAAATCATAAACGGATACTGTATTTACTTCTAAATTTGAAGTCAAGTGTAGAAAGAATAACCATACGGTGTCTCTGAGGGCCCATTTCCTCTACTGTGAGATAAAAGTGTTTGGAGGCTTATGGAGAACAAGTGACAATCAAATATGTCCCTGGTGGTATTTTGAATTCTCTGGTAGCAGTGCAAGCATAGACTCTGTATTTAGTATCCTCCCATAAGTTCTGATTAGTATACAGTTATAGGATACATGGCTGAAGTCTCTTTGGAGAAGGATTGATAGAATGTTTATTATAGTTATTTTCAATAACATTTTAGAATCCCTACCCAAGTAACAATTGACTTCCTAGTCAGCTGGTAGGAACTGCATCTGAAAACTGGGGAGTGAAATACTTTTAATATTTCTATCAGCCTTCTTGTAAACTCTTTCATGTTTTTGTTTATAAGAATAAAGCAGTATCCTTATCAACTGCCGTACACAAGAAACCCATTTGTTTATTAGTCATCGACACCAGATTCCTAGACAGAAGGGAAGCCTGATGCTCTGTTGTTACTTTCAGAAATAAATAAAAAAAAATAAATAAATAAGATGTTAGTGTGTCCAGTGTCATCACATGGCCTCTTGTATGCACACTGTCACAGGGAACTCAGTTCCATGGCAGCATCGCCTAATGTCAATTTTGGCCTTCAGAGGATCATCACCGATAAACCAGGATTGGGGTTGAGGTGTGCTTCAGCCAAACTGGAAGGTTCCCAGGAATCTACTCATTTATATGCTGATTACAAATACTGAGGTCCTACAGAGTCCCTGACTTTACCCTGGGCTACCTGCCAAGGTAGTACATGATCTCCTTTGCTGTTTAACTCTGAGCTTAATTTTTAGCACAGCACTGGTTTCAGTGAAGAGTCTCATGAAATTATGCCATGATCTTCAGGCTTTTATGTCATGCTCTGCTGGTTGATAGACCTAAGCATGTCATCTTCTTTTTTTAAGTCTTTTGAGAAATTTAACAAAAGCCAGCTAACTCCTAATCTGTATAATTACCATTGCCTCACACCGTCCAAGTGCCAGAACCAATACATACATTATGCTCCCTCTCCTCACTGCATCTCATTTCAATCCATCACAGGTAAAATTATTGGTGATTGTGATATTGCATCACACATCATAGGTTATCAGCACCATAGATAGTGCCATCGATAATTGATATCTGGGCATCAAGGAATCTACTTGCAAAATCCCATCCTAAGGATAAGTTTTCTAAGACTAGTTCTGGAAAGAAAAAAAAAAAAAAACTGTCTCTGTAGGCTTTGCCAAATGTAGAACTTGAAAGAAGAGAATTTTTGAAGGCAGTTTATTTGAAAGGTTATTCCATGAAATAAGAGTGATGGAATAGGTGAAAAATAAAGAAGAAAAATTTGAATTAAGGATGAGATTTAGGTTGTTGTTAAGGGCTGGATTTCATTGGCACTTCTGTGAAGCAAAGTAAATGCCCCCTGTATTAAACATCCAGAGTTGTCCCTGTGGGGTATTAACTCCAACAGTCTTTAGAGCTTTGCAAAAATGTATTAACTAAGCCAATTCTCCATGATCAGAATGTGCCCTGAGTTTGAAAAGGAGAGATAAATAAGAATCTTCAAGTATGAATGAAACTTTGAACCACAGTTGCTGCTGAAATTTCCTAGCTGCTGGGCTAGGAAACCTAAATTGTGCAAAGAACAAACTTATCTGCCACCTATAGAATTTATCTGTCTTAACCAGGACCCTCTTGAAAATAGAGGTAAAAAAGAATTAGAAGAATCTAGAAGTAAATTACTTCTAGAATTAGGAGTAAAGAGGGAGACTGTCCCCATTCTGCCTCTTCCTTTACACATTAACAGTGTGGCAGGGAGAAGGAGGGAGTGGTTATGGTGGTATAATCCTAGCACCGAAGAATTAAGAATTAAAGATGGCCACAGTTTTATACAAAACCACAATGTCTTCTTAGTCACATGGGATGTATCACTTACCACTCACCTTTGGAAGAATCTGTTGAGAAGTAGAAGGAGTTTTTCTTTCCCGTTTCTTCTCTAATCAGCATTTGTCCACAGTGTTCTTTTTTCTTTCTTTTTATGATAGCTTTATTGAGATGGGATTTGCATACCGTGCCATTCACCCATTTAAATTCTAAAATTCAACAGTTTAGGGCATATTATATTGATTTTTTTATTGTAAAATATATGTGTCATAAATTTCTCCATTTTAATAATTTTAAGTGTACAATTCTGTGGCATTAACTACATTCACAACTTTGTGCAGCCACTCTCACTATTTCCAAAAATTTTTGTCATCTACATAGAAATTTTGTGGCAAGTAGTAATGTCCCAATTCTCCATCTTCCCCTTTCTGCTGAACTCCTCTACGCTTGTCTTCATGAACTTGCCTATTCAAAGTGAGTCATATAAGCAGAATCATACAATATTTTTCCATTTGTGTCTTCCTTATTTAGCATACATTTTCAAATTTATCCATGTTGTAGCAAGTTTCAGTATTTCATTATACTAAGGCTGAATGATACTCCATTTCATGGATATACTACATTTGTTTATCCATTCATTCAATGATGGAGATCTGTGTTTCCACTTTTTGGATATTTTTGGATATTGTGAATAATGCTTCCGTGTAACATTACTCAGAAGTCCTCTGAATCTCTGCTTTTAAAGCCTTGGAGTTCGTTCTAATTTTTGAAAGGTACAGAATTCTATGTTGTTTATTTTTTTCTTTCTGTGCTTTCAAGAGCTTATTCCATTTTTCCTTCAGGTCTCCATCACTTCTGATTAAGTCAGCCTTGATTTTTATTGTTCTCTATGTGATGTGTCATTTTTTTTTTCTGGTTGCTTTTAAGATTTTGTCCTTTTTTTCAAGCTTTATTGAGATAAAACTGACATATAATATTTTGAAAGTTTAAGGTATATAATGTGATGATATGATACACATGTATATTATTCAATGATCACCACAAGAAAGTTAGTGAACATACCCATTGTGTCACAAAATTACCATCTTTTTGTGTGGTGAGAACATTTAAGACCAATTCTCTTAGCAACTTTTAAGTATACAATTCAGTGTTATTTCCCAGGACCATTCATTCATTCACTCATTATTTATTTATTTAACACAGACAACAATTGAGGGAATACAAGCGGGGGGGAGGGGTAGAGAGGGAGAAGCAGGCCTCCCACCAAGCAGGAAGCCTGACGTGGAGCTTGATCCCAGGACCCCAAGATCAGGACCCGAGCCAAAAACAGATACCCAACAACTGAGCCACCCAAGGGCCCCTATTTATTTATTTTTAAAGATTTTATTAATTTATTTGACAGAGCACAAGCAGGTGGAGCAGCCGCAGAGGGAGAGTGAGAAGCAGGGAGCCCAATGTGGGACTGGATCCCAACCTGAGCTGAAAGCAGACACTTAAACAACTGAGCCCACCCAGGGACCCCTCCCAGCACCATTTATTGAAGGAACCATTTTTTCCTCATTGTATCTTATTGTCTTCTTTCTTGTAAATTAAATATTTATGCATGGGTTTATTTCTGGGCTCTCAGTTGTGTTCCATTTATCTATGTGTCTGTTAGGCCAATACCATACCATTTTGATTAGTATAGTATTGTAATACAATTTGATCAGGAAGTATGACGCTCTAAATTTGTTGCTCTTTCTTGTTACTGCTTTGGCTATTCAGGGTCTGTTGTGGTTCTATTAAACTTCTGAGATTGTTCTATTTCTGTGAAAAATGCCATTGGAATTTTGGTAGGGATATGCATTGAATGTATAGATTGCTTGGGTAGTATGTATATTTTAACCATACTAATTTTCATAACACATGAGCACAGAATATCTTTCCATATATTTATATCCTCTCTAGTTTCTTTAGCCAGTGTCTTAGTTTTCAGTGTACAGAACTTTTATTTCCTTGGTTAAATGTATTCCTAAATATGTTGTTCTTTTTGATGCTGTTGTAAATAAAATGGTTTTCTTATCTTACAGTTCACTTATGTTGTATAGAAATGCAAATTATGTTTGTATATTGATCATGTATCTTGCAACTTTACTGAACTTATTAGTTCTACAGTTTTTTTTTTTTAAGATTTTATTTATTTATTTGACAGACAGAGATCACAAGTAGGCAGACAGGCAGGCAGAGAGAGAAAGGGAAGCAGGCTCCCTGCTGAGCAGAGAGCCCAATGCGGGGCTCGATCCCAGGACCCTGGGATCATGACCTGAGCCGAAGGCAGAGGCTTTAACCCACTGAGCCACCCAGGCGCCCCAGTTCTACAGTTTTCAAAACATTTTTTATTTAGGGATGCCTGGGTGGCTCAGTCGTTAAGGGTCTGCCTTTGGCTCAGGTCATGATTCCAGGGTCCTGGGATTGAGTCCTGCATTAGGCTCACTGCTTGGCAGGGGGTCTGCTTCTCCCTCTGCCCCTCCATTCCGTTCCGGTGCCTAAGCTCTCCATCTCTCTCTCTCTCTCTTTCATCTCTTTCTCACACACAAAAATAAGTAAATAAAAGTCTTTAAAAAAATTCTTGCCCCTAATACCTCAAAAAATGGTATTCTTGTAGAGTGGTTTGAAAATACTAACTTATGTGGGAAAGTTGGGATACAGTTAGAACTTCAGGGGTGCCTGGGTGGCTCAGTCATTAAGCATCTGCATTCAGCTCTGGTCCTGATCCCAGGATCCTGGGATCAAGCCCCACACTGGGCTCCCTGATCAGCAGGAAGCCTACTTGTCCCTCTGTTCCCCCTGCTTGTGCTGCCTCTCTCTTTCTCTCTGGCAAATAAATAATAAAATATTAAAAATAAATAAGAATAAATTTTTTAAATTTAAATTCAGTTTTATTTACATATACTGTATTATTAGTTTCAGAGATAGAAGTCAGTGATTCAGAAGTTGCATATATCACCCAGTGCCCATTACTTCCAGTGCCTGTCTTATTGCCCATCCCCCCACCCACATCCCCTCCAGTAACCCTATAGTTGTTAACCCAGAGTTGTCTCTTACTGTTTACCTCATCGTTTTCTTATTTTGTTTTCCTTTCCTTCCCCTGTGTTCATCTGTTTTTGTTTCTTAAATTCCATATATGAGTGAAATCATATGGTATTTGTCTTCCTCTGAGTCCTACAGTTTTTTTTGATGGAGTCTTTAGGGAATTTTATATATAATACTATGACATCTGCAAATAGAGACAATTTTACTTCTCTTCCAATTTAGATGTTTTATTTATTTATTTTTTCTTGTCTATCTGCTACGATACTATGTTGAAAAAGTAGTGAATGTGGGCACTCTTGCCTTATTGCTGATTTTAGGGGAAAAGATTTCAGCTCTTTAACACTGAGTATGTCATCTGTGGGCTTATCGTGTATGGCTTTTATTATATTGAAGTACATTCCTTCTATTTCCAGTTTGTTGGCAGTTTTTATCATGAAATTAAGTTGAAGTTTATAAAGTGTTTCTTCTGCATCTATTGAGATGACCATATGATTTTTATCCCTCATTTGTTAATGTGGTTAATCTGGGATCAATAAATCCCACTTCTCATGGTGATCCATCATTTTAATATACTGTAGAATTCAATTTGCTAATATTTTGTTGATGAATTCTGCATTTATGTTCATCAGAAATTGGCATGTACTTTTCTTGTTTTACCCTTATCTGGTTTTAGTGTCAGGGAAATGCTGGTGTCATAAAATGAGTTTGGAAGTGTTCCTCCTTTTCTATTTTTTTGAAAGATTCAGAGGGCTTGGCATTAGTTCTTTAAATGTTGGGTAGAAGTCATCAGTGAAGAAATTTAATCCTGTGCTTTCCTTGTTGGGAGTTTTAGATTACGATTTAATCTCTTTATTAGTAACTACCCGGGTTTGGACTTTCTATATCTTCATAAGTCCCTCTTAGTAGGGTTTAGATTTATGGGAATCTATTCTATTCTTCTAGATTAACCAATTTGTTTGCATACTATGGTTCACCGTAGTCTCTTATGAAGTTTGTGTTTGTGTAGTATCCACTGTAATGTCTTCTCTTTCATTTATAATTTTGAGTTCTTTCCTCTTTTTTTTAAATTTCTTGGTGAGTCTAGCTAAAGATTTGTCTATTTTGCTTATCATTTCAAAAATCTAGCTCATAGTTTTTATTGATATTTTCTACTGTCTTTTTAATCTCTATTTCATTTATTTCCTGATCCTTTTTATTTCCTTCATTATAATAATTTTGGGTATACTTTGTTCTTTTTTTTTTTTTCTTGTTCCTTGCACAAGGTGCAAAGTTATCTTGCTTATTAGACATTACTTTTTTTTCCTAAATGTAGGCATTATTTTGCTGAACTTCCCTCTTGGAACTACTTTTGGTACATCTGGTAAAATTTAATATGTGGTACTTCCATTTCCATTTGTCTCAAGATATTTTTTGATTTTCCTTTCAGTTTCTTCTTTGAGCCATTTGTTTAGGAGATTATGGTTTAATTTCCATATTTTTAAATTCTCTTTCTTGTAAGTAATTTCTAATTCCATACCATTGTCATCAGAAAAAGATGCTTCATATGATTTTAATTTTTTTTAAGATTTTATTTATTTATTTGAGAGAGAGAGAGCATGAGAGGGGAGAAGGTCAGAGGGAGAAGCAGACTCCCCGCTGAGCTGGGAGCCCCATGCAGGACTCAGTCCCAGGACTTCGGAATCATGACCTGAGCCCAAGGCGTGGCTTAACCAACTGAACCACCCAGGCACCCAATTTTAGTATTTTTTAAGACTTGTTTTGTTACCTAACATGTGACCTGTCTTGGAGAATGTGAGAAGAATGTGTATTCTCTGCTATTGAGTGGAATATCTGTTAGGTCCATCTGTTCCAATGTGTCCTGTAAGTTCAAAGCTTCCTTATTGATTTTCTGTCTGGATGATCCACCCATTGTTGAAAGTGGTGTATTAAGTCCTCTAATATTATTGCTGTCTATGTTTCCTGTTAGGCCTGTTTGTATTCACTTTATCTCAATGCTCAGTATTTTGGGTGAATATTTACAAATATGATATTCTCTTCTTAGAGTGACACCTTTATCATCATATAATGACCATTGTTTCTTATTACAATATGGGGCTTAAAGTCTATTTTGTCAGACACAAGTATAGTCATTCCTGTTCTCTTTTGGTTTCCATTTGCATGAAATATCTTTTCCCATCACTTCATTTTCAGTGTGTCCCTAAAGTGAGATGAGTCCCTTGTAGGCATTGCATATTGGGTATATTTATTTATTTATTTTTTATCCTTTCAGCCACTTGCTTTTTACTGGAGAATATATCTATTTACATTTAAAGTAATTGTTGATAGGTATAGACTTACTATTGTCATTTTGTTATTTTCCATTTGTTCTGTAAATCTTTTAATCCTTCTCTTGCACTCTTACTATTTAATTGGATAGTTTTCTGTAGTATGTTTGATTTCTCTTTCTCTTTTATGTATCTACTGTAGGCTTTTCCTTTGTGGTTAGTTAGCATGGAGGCTATCTAAAACATCTGTTTATAATAGTCTCTTTTAAGCTGATGATAACTTCACATTCACATAAAAGCTCTACATTTTTATACTCCCTCCCCCACATTTTGTTCTTGATGTCACAATTTGCATCTTTTTACAATATTTATCTATTAACAAATCATTGCAGTTATTCTTAGTATTTTTGTCATTTAACCTTTCTGCTAGAGTAAAAAGTGATTTATTCTCCACCATTAAAGAGTATTCTGAATTTATAGATTTACTTTAACCAGTAATTTTATACTTTCATAAGATTTTTCTATAACTAATTAGCCTTCTTTCATTTTGTCGTAAACTCCCTTTAACATTTCTTGGGAGGATGATCTAGTGGTAATGAACTCCTTCAGCTTCCACTTTGTGATGTGTTCTTAAGCGCTCTCCATGTCTTTTTTTTTGGCTGGATGGCTCACACTTTTTGGCACTGAATAATACTCCATTGTCTACACGTAGTTGATTTGTCCATTCACCTACTGAAGGATATCTTAGTTTCTTCTGTGTTTGGACAATTATGAGTGAGCCTATTATAAATACCCAAGTGCAGGTGTGTGTATACATATGTTTTCCATTCTTTTGGACTAATACCGAGGAGCAATTGCTGGATCGTATGCTTGAATGTGTTGAGTTTTGTAACAAACTGCCGAACTGCCTTCCAGCATGGCTGTACCATTTTGTGGGTCCACAGCAATGAGTGAGTGTTTCTCCTGTTCCGTATCCTTGTCAACATTTGGAATTGTCCGTATCCCAGGTCTGGGCTGTTCTAGTAGATGTGTCGTTGTATCTCATTGTTTTGCTTTGTAGTTCCCTGATGACATAGGATGTGAAACATCTTTTCATATGCTTATTTTTCATTTGTAGATCTTCTTTTGTGAGGGTCAACATCTTGGGCCATTTTGCGTTATTTTCTTGAGTTTTAAGAGGTCTTTATCTATTTTGGGTAATAGTCCTTTAGCTAATATGTTTCTTTCAGTGTATCTTCCTATTGATAATGACCTTTCACAGAGCAGAAATATTCCATTTTAATTCACTCCAGTTTAACAACTATTTCTTTCATGGATTATATCTTTGGTGTTGTATTTAAAAAGGCACTGCCATACCCGAGGCATGTAGGCTTTCTCCTGTATATATCTTCCTGGAATTTAGTAGGGTTTTTGTTGTTGTTGTTGTTGTTGTTGTTGTTTGAGTTAACTTTTGGGTATAAGGTGATGGGTATAAGGTCTGTGTCTAGGTTCGGTTTGTTTGTTTTGGCATGTGGATGTCCAGTGTTATTTGTTGAACAGACCATCTTTGTTCTAGTGTACGGCTTTTGCTCTTTTGTCAAAGGTGAACTGACTGTATTAATTGGAGTATATTTCCAGGCTCTATCCTGTTCCATTGATCTATTTATCTATTCCTTCACATACCACATTGTGCTGATTACGGTAGCTTTACAGTAAGTCTTCAAGTCATGTAGAATAATTTCTTGAACATTGTTCTTTTCTGTTTTTTAATAATACATGGTTAGATGTATTGCATCTAAACTGGAAATTTAAGAAAACTCTCTTTGGAATATTACAATTGGCTGTGTTCCTTAAAGTACAGTTTAATCAATCTGAAGCCTCCTGGAAGTTATATTGAAATGTTTATCAAGGGCCACGCTAAATAAAGGCGATACTTAGAGTGATTTTGTTTCTTCAAGTGTGTATGCTTTTGAGTGGAACTTTTTTATGCGTGTCCTATCCTGTTTTGAATTTTACATTAGGTCTAAGTTCTATCTGAGCTGAAGACTTCTATTTTCTGATGCAGTGAGTACTTAGACCTTAAGCTGGCCTCAAAGTAAGCTTTCCTTGTTGTAACATATTGCAAATCAAATTCAGCCTGGCATTTAATCAGGTTGTTTAATTTTAGGAATGTATATGTGATCTTTCTGATGATTCCTCAAAATCTTCCCTGCTTTTTTTTTCCCTTTAAAGAAAAGATCATTAAGATGGAGACTCAGTCTTTTTTCTTAATAAAAAGAAGCAATTATAAGTTAGAAATGAGAGATGAGACATTCAAACCAGCTGATTATAGATATTGCCAACCTTGAGCTTTTCTGTAGTTACCTCTTGGGTTCAATAACAATAACCAAATTGAAGTATGAGAAGATGAATAGAATTTTACGAAATTAGTACTGCTGCCATGTTGATATTTGTATTACTTCATATACAGAACTCAGCATAGTTCTTGAGGCATGGAAATTATTAAATGAGCAGTTCTTCTAGTTTTGTCCCATTTACTCATCACAAGAACACTAAATAATAACTATTATCTAAATTAAAAAAACAAAACAGGCATAGAGGGGAAAGTAGGCAAGTCACATAACTAGTGATCCAGAGCTGAGATTGAAACTCTGGTTCTTAAACATGCACACACACATGCAATTCAAACAAACATGTACTCCAGTTCTTAACCATTGTCCTCTCTCGCATCATAATGGTTATTTATTCCAGATGCTTATTTCGTGAGGGTGGAATGCAGGAGGATAATATTTAATATATATTAAGTATTTACCATGTGGCACAATTAAAATGGCTTTATATGTATTATCACATTAGAGATAAGTAATATTCAGTATTTTCTGTCAATAGCACCATTCTTTTCCCTCTCAAATATTATGTGTATGATCATTCACAGTATATGGTATTTTTTCAGTTTAAGGCACAGAGATTTGTGATACAATTAAAAATTCTTTTTTGACTATAATATCCCAAATTTGTTTGTTTCAAAATATTCAATACATATGTAGGAACACATTTATAAGGTATGAAGGATAATCAAATGGCCACATGTGTACTCACCACAGCTTAAAAATCAGAACACTATTGATACATTGTGTCTCCCCTGATCATATTCTTCCTCCCCTTCCCACAGGGATAACCACATCTTGAGAATGTGTTTATCATTCTCATACTTAAAAACACACAGAGACAAGTGTTCCCATATAAAATATATTAGTGTTTATTGCTTTTGAACTTCATATAAATGGTGTTGGACTCTGTGTATTCTATTGTGACTTAATTTTATCAAGCAACCTTGTTGACACAATTTATTCATGTTGATGCATGTAGCTATACGCTTTCTTTATTCCCAAAGCTTTATCAAATATACTTAGTTTATTACACAATCTCCTTTCAGTGGAAATTTGGTTTCCAGATTTTGCTCTTAGAAACAGTGTGCTACAAACCTTTGTTTCCATGTCTTCTGGTGGTAGGCTGATGCAAGTTTATCCAGAGTGTATGTCCCCAAACATGTAAATAATGCCAAATTATTTTCCAAAGTTTTTGGAGCAATTTACATTTCTCTCTATACTAGTTCTCAATGCATCATATCCTTATCAACAGTTGATATTATTTAATTATCTGACATGTATGAGGTTTCTAATTATCTATATAGCATCTGTCTATATAATCATTATACAATCTCTATAGAAAGAGTCTGAATAATTGACTCAAAACCTATGTAAAGATTTTTGGTGAAAACTAGAGAGACTCACTAAGGAAATAGAAAATTGGAAAGAGAGAAAAGGAACTTGAAGATTTAGGTACAGTTAAGAAATTTGAGCACTCTGATCTGGCCATGCAGGAATATAGAGAATTCTTTAATAGGAAAAACAAAGATTAAAAGCCTCTAACAGCCCGGAAAATCTCTTGGGATCTGGATGATCATTCAGAATCAGGCACTGCTCTTGAGAACTGGTACTCTTGCTGTTTTTGTAGTGGGAGTAAATCAATTTCTGCAGGTAGAGGACTTTGCATTCTTATAACTGTCTCAATACTGACATCAAACCCAAAAAGATTCAGAAAAAGATGAATGCTTAAATTTCTCTTATGTATTTCTTGTTCAAACGAAGGAGAGATGCATATTGATCTAATTAATTTTTATTCTAATTGATCAAAGGTCTCCTGACAGTTTGCCTCATACTTATATACAGATGCTAATGACTGTATCTTCACTTATATCAGCTTTTTGCACTCAATACATTTTTATTACAAGCCTAGATTAGTAGATATTCTTCTATAACGTGATTTTGCTGCCTACAAAATTCTCTGTTATGCTTCTATTCAATGCTGGTTTCATCTCTTCATGTTCTTTCTTGGCACCTTTCTCCACACTCCTGTGGCCTCATCAGTGCCCTGCTTTGCTTGTTCTGGAACACGCGTGTATCATTCATGACTGCCCTGCTCAAGTCTCTGAACATCGGTGTTTTCATTGTGCTTCCTCTTGCTATTCTGTCGATTAGAATTCACCTTTGTTGGTTCCCACTCTGATTACTCACAGTAGGGAGTATTGGGTGTTTCTGGAATGTTATCTTTCATATCTGCATTTGTATCCTGTAACTTTGGAGACAAGTCTCAAGTGTCAGATCTGGTGAGATTTCAGGGCATTGTGACAGGGTAGAGGTGAAGCCACTTCACTGTCTTTTATATAAATGTAAAATAAGGCTTAGCCTCTTCCCTTTGCATTTGGGGCCCACACCCTATATGTAATTGAACTCAAATTCAGTCGCCCCACGTGCAGCAAAGCCAATCAGAGAGATGTCAGTATGCAACAAGGACAGGGCTGGAGAGGCAGACAAAGGAGGAGAGGGAAGAGCAAAGCCTGACACCTCCCTCCCTGAAGGGGAGAGTCAGAGGAACTTAACCGCAAAAGAAAAAGAATTGGGGGGTAGACGAGAAGAACTATATGACTTTAAAATCAGATAAATGAAGTTACTAAGAGAGGATTGAAGTCCTTTTGTTGCCTCCACAGGCATGGATCTTCTGCACACATTGGCATGTGACCCATGACCAGAAAATGGAATCCTTGCCATGATCCAAGAGTGGATTTTTAGGCCCTTCTCCATCAGATCCTCGCCCATGCTCAAAGAGAAAGTCAGTGGTCCTGGCTAGTTCTGGCCAGTTTCTTCGCGAAGTTTGAGTCTCTGGAAAACAACTAAATCCAAAATTTTGGCAAGCATGTTATCTTACGGAAACACGGTGGCAGACAGCCTTCTGAGAAGAAGCAGATTTTGGTAAAAACTCTAGTTATGCTTATTAGTTCTGTTAACTCTTTGGTTACTGGTGTTAGTCCCCAAGGTCTTCTTGAGGGAATTGGGATGATTGCTCCAGCTACTTCCTGCTCAAAGAGGGGTGGAGATCAGAGGAACGAACCTTTCTGCACTCATCTGGAAACATTTCTTATTTCTAGGTTAAAACTCAACATTTCGTAATACTAATTCTTTTGTTCTTTAGCTCATAGTTTTTGTACAGCATTACATCGCATATTTTATGATTAAGTAGCAAAGAAGGAGAATTATGCATATGGGCGTTTCACATTGAATAATCTTAGTAAAACTGACTGATTTCTTGGAAGGATCCAAGAATGTGTCCCTGAAAACCAGTCCAAAGCTACTCTGAGAATTTAGATTTGTTCTAACCAAGTAACTTGTCTTATTTTGTCAAGAGGAACTTTAACTTCTGAGGGAATATTAATATACGTACAGCATGTTGAATTAGCTACTACACAAACTCTTCCTCATTCTGTTAAAGTAAAAAACTTATTGTTTAAAAGTACTCTGGCCAAATAGTTGAAGGCCTTTTGTTGGGCTGCTCTGTATGGTTTGGGCAGATTCATTCATTGTGATTCCTAAAGTCATTAAAAGATTTGTACTTATATGTTCATGCGATGCCACTCTCTACCATGAAAGTGATGTTCTCCCAGATATATACCAAATTTTATACTTCTGATTTCTGGGAAGATAATTAGATGATTTTGTGGTTTCTCTCTCTAACATATAGAGCAGTTTGAGAAAAACCAGTCTAATGACTGACTTTATCAGAGTTAGATATCGAAAAAAGGGGTGACCAAAAGTCCTAAAAGACAGGTGCTTTCCATGTTCCAGCTATTGTTTATATCCACAGGAGGGAGATGGGGTACACATAGCATGTCTATTAATTCAGGGGCCTCAATACTTTTGTACTAAAGGGGCCATTTGTGTGGTTAAGTTTAGTGTATTTGGTAAGAGGCATTCAGGGAGGGATGTGGGGACCCCATGTGGCCAAGTCTATCAGTATTGTAAAGAGAGGAATAGAATCAGATGAGTAACTTTTGTTAAGAGTGTGTTTCTCCAATATCTCTGGAAGGTGGTGAAAGGAAAAAGTTATAATTGAATTTACAAAAGGTGAAGTTATTAACTCCTATGGTTATATCGTAAGCGTAAGGAGAATTACAAGCTTCTCACAGTAGATTTCAATTACTGAATGTGGGGAGCTCATATTTTGGGATAGTTAAGAAAAACAAGGGGGAGGAGCAGTGAGGAAAGCTAACTTGATTAATTTGACCCCATACGCTAAGGAAGCATGTCAATTTGGATGTTTTGAAAACTTGGGCATCACTATAAGGTTGTTGTGGTCATACTCTAAGTGGGGCTTAGGGTAACACATCCAACAGTGAGGAGGATTGGCAGCCTTGGCCAATGTTTGAGAAATCCTAAATCTTTCCAAGCATGAAACTTTGTAAACTATAGGAAAATGCAATGAGAAAAAGGAGTAATATTCATAGCGTATAATCTATGAGTAGTTCGCAGGTTGATACCTACCATAGATGACTCTTTTCTAAACAGCTCTACTAAATAGCTCTGTCAGGTGCATCAGAGGCTCACTGGTGCAAGCAGGGTTCTTTCCGGAAGTTTTCCTTTGAGTGTATAGGCAGCCTGTGGAATCTTGTGGAGCCAGCCTAACTTGTGTGTGGTGAATCCATGGCTTAATATCCTTCAGTTTCCCCGAAGAATGGGTAGTCAATAGCACCTCCTGAGGTCCTGTTCAATGAGGTTGGAGCTCGTCCTCCAGATCTTCACAAACATTGCCTCCAAGATTTAGGGGGTACAAGGGCACAGATGTGGGGTACATCAACCTGCAGGAAGCAAACAGACTAGAATAGAATATATTCTAAATATAGAATATTTCCTAAAGACTTAAATGTACCTGATAGTATCCAGTTCCCTATTTTGAGTGCCATCAAGAACTCCTATGTCATGAAAAGAATATAGAAAGGGTCCTACATATGGCATTTCATAAACATTTAAACCAAACTTGCTACGAAGGGCCCCTCTTGCCCTGCTTTGGGTAACCCGGAGGGCTTTTTTCCAAGTTAAGTTGGTTTCTTGGAAAACTTGTGCCAATTTTTTTTTTTTTTAAGTGTGTGGTTCTGTTTTCCCAGTCGATTGGGGTTTTCAGGAAGTAGGTAATGTCCTTTGATGACTTTTGCCACAAATAAAGCTCCGTTGTTACTCTGCATTGTGAGTGGCAATCCAATTTAGGCATAATTTTGTTTCAAAGTGTTTTTGAAGTTGAGCATCCAGCTTTTTTTTTAGTGTATGTGCTGCCGAAGCGAGCACGAGCATCCGGCTTTCGATTTCAGCTCAGGTCATGATCTGATCTCAGAGTTCTGGGATCAAGCCCTGTGTTGGGCTCCATGATCAGTGGGGAGTCTGCTTGAGAATTCTCTTTCTTTCCCGTCCCCTGTTCATGCTCTCTCTCTCTCTCTAAAATAAATAAATTTTTTTTTAAAGTGCTTTTGACAACTTTTCAGGTCTTCTGTGAAAGCATGAAAAAGTCTCACCTCAACTTCTGAAGGCGTCTACAAATACTAGCAAAGTCTATTTGTCAGTCTTTTCTAAAATAGCTCCCTCAAGGATGTACACCATTTAAAACTAGTGGGGGGCACAGACTTATGATTCTTTTTAGCCCAAATGATTTTAGGAGATTTTGGACTATCATTTCAATCATTCTCTGAAGTTCAGGTCCCACAATATACTTCAGGATCCACTGAAGATTAGCATCTTGTGTGTCATTAGTCATAGTCACCAAAGCACCCATTATCTTTCATAAGATGTTCAAACATGGAGGCTTGATCTACCTGATTGTTCCCTGGTGCAGTCAAGCAATCTGATTTCTGGCCTCCTCAGCAGTGGACAATAGCTACCACCTTGGGTTCCAAAACAGCCTTTCATAATTCTAAAATCTCTTTGGCATATTTACTTCTTCTATTTCCTATAGTTAACCCATTTTCCTTTGAGATCCACCCTTGTGCATAAGCCACTGAATATTTAGAATCAAGAATCAATAAAAACAGTCACTTTCTCGTCCTTAACCTAAATGGAAGGATCTTATGAGAGCTACTATTTCAGCTTTCTGAGTGGAGATACCTGAAGGGCAGGCTTCTACTTACCGTGTCTGTTGATGGATCACAACTGCATATCTAACTCTTTATCATCCCCAACCCATGAAACTCTCATCCGTGGATATCTCAAGGTCTGGTTTTTCCACAGGCAGATCCGTCACATTGGGATGGCTGGAATAAACTCGTTCAATTGTCCATCTATAGTCATGTATATGTCCCTCAGAGTTAGAGGCGAGCAAAGTCAGAGTGTTACCTTCAAAGTAACACTGGGATTGTCCAATAGGGTGGCTTGATATTTGCCTCAGGCCAGGAGCCACCTTTTGTTTTGATAGAGACAGTACATAATGTGGAGTATGCACTACTGTAGGGTGCCCCCCGAGTAAACTTTTGTTCTTATAATAGATCACAAGGGGCCACTAATGCTCTCAGACATACAGGTCACCCCTTAGGCATTAGGTCCAGTTATTTAAAAAAAAAACAAAACACAACGGTTCCTTTTGCGTTACCCCAATTCCAAGTTAGTACTCTCAGATGGATCACCTTTCTCTCATGGACAAACAAATCAAAAAAACCTTCTGATATCTGGAGGCCCCAAGTGGAAGCTTTGAGTAGCTTCCCTTTAGTAACCTGGAATGCCTCTGGCATTCTCTGGAATTAGGAGGCCCGTTTCCTCCTCCTTGGAGTACTTCATACAGGGGTTTTTCCATGAGTTCAAAATTGGACATCCAAATACGGTAGAATGCATACAACTGTCTTTTAGTAGTGGGGATGCTTTCTTCTTATAAGGGAGCAGAGTTCTTTGTCTCTGAGATTTTAAGGTCCAGCTATTTGAGAGATTTTTTATACCTTATCGCCTTGCTCAGCCAAAAAGCTTGGGTCAGAATCCTATTTTTAGTCTGAGGCTTTTCTACTCTTGCTAGGAACCAAAACATCTGTATGGGTAAAGAGGGTTCCTCCCTGAAAGTCCTTGTCTAAGATTCTCCCCACCCCCAACCAAATGGTTTGTGTTGGGGGGAGAGTTTTTTAAAACCTTGAAGAGTTTTTAAAATTTGGAGTAAGCAGGGGCGCCTGGGTGGCTCAGTGGGTTAAGGCCTCTGCCTTCTGCTCAGGTCATGATCTCAGGGTCCTGGGATCGAGCCCCACATCGGGCTCTCCAATCAGAGGGGAGCCTGCTTCCCCCTCTCTCTCTGCCTGCCTCTCTGTCTGATTGTGATCTCTGTCTGTCAAATAAATAAAATTAAAAAAATAAATAAATAAAAAATAAAATTTGGAGTAAACCGCAATACAGTCCTGAGGCCTCCCATTCAAATGCTAACAGTTGCCCCAGTTCCCCAGGAGCCTGAACAGAGAGGGATGCAAACGAATGCAGCTTTTAAATCCACTACAGAGAATTTTTGAATGTCCTCAAAGTTGTTACTAGTATAGGGACTGGTTACCACCAGGTGGGTATCATCTACAATTTGGTTAACAGTTTTTAAATCTTGCACAAACCCAAGTTTTTGTACAGGTAAACTAGATGTATTATATGGTGATTAACAAAGGCAAGTAAGGTCAAATTCCAAGAATGCAGAAAGAGTGGGTTGAATGTTCCTTTTAGCTTGCTCCTTTAAGGGCTCCTATCTGAGGTTGGGAATCTTAATCCCATCATGAAGTTTAACATATATGATCATTGCTGATTTTGCTTGTCCTGGCTTCTCATCTACCCAAACAACCTATCTTTATTTATAATTTTTAAAAAGACTTTATTTATTTGAGAGAGTACAACTGAGGGAAGGAACAGAGCCTCTCCATCTTACCTTTTAGATGACATCTTCAGGCAGCTCTAATAGCACTTTCCACCTTGATGGAAGTAGCATTGCTTAAGCTTGCCCTGATGGTACCTTTATATTCATATATCCAGGTTGAAAAGGAACTTTAGGGTGCCTGGGTGCCTCAGTGGATTAAGCCTCTGCCTTAGGCTCTGGTCATGATCTCAGGGTCCTGGGATTGAGGCCCACATTGGGCTCTCTGCTCAGTGGGGAGCCTGCCTCTTTGCCTACTTGTGCTATCTCTCCCTGTCAAATAAATAAATAAAATCCTTAAAAAAAAAAAAAAAGAACTTTAACATTCAAATTAGTTTATAAGTCGTGACCCAGTGAAGGGATAGGGCATTCAGGCTTATATAGAAAATTGTGTTTAAGGTGAGTTTTACCTAAATTTGAAAGCCAAGAGAGCCAGGTATTTGGTATGGAATAAGTGACCCCAATATTAATAAAAAAAAAAATCTGAACTTATTTGCCCTTGTAAACTGGGGTTCCTTGTGAGAACTGATGGCAGGCTCTGTAAGATATACAGGAACAATGGGCCCCTTCATTCCTGGTCACTATTAACCAATTCAAGTATCTGGGGGGATGGCTTATGACTCTGTCTCCTCAAGAGATCTCATGAGCTTGGACATTTTCTTTTTCAGTGCTCCTCTTCTTTACCATAGGCACATCGATGAGATCCCAGACTTCTTACCTGAGTTGACCTCATCCTTGTAGTGGTTCTTGTCCTGGTCTTGGATTCCCTTGAGTTAGGGCAGCAGCTAACAAAGTAGCCTGCTGTTTCATTTTCCAGTGACCTATTCTATCTTGCACTTGGTTTCTGCTGTTCAAACTGTAAAGGCAATTTTAACCAACTGTAACCTAGGCATTCCCAATGCATCCTGTAGCTTTTGAGTTTCTCTTGAATGTCCAAGGCACTTTGCCTTATAAACATCATATTGACCATTTTCAAATTTTCTGGAGCCTCAAAACCAGTATCCAATACATCTCAATGTTTTTTGCAAGAATTTCCAAGGGGTTCTCAGTTTTTGCCTCACTTCTTGAACTTTTAAAGTTATTATTACTATTATTATTATTATTGCTTAGGGGCACCTTTTTAGAAATTCAACTAAAATACAATCCCAGTAATGTTTGAGCTTACTTTGGTCTCCATAGTTGAGAGCCATGTTAGAAAGAACCATCATAGCATCAGCATTTAGGAGGTTACTGGGTATTTCAATTAATTTCCTCCCTAGCCTTTTTAGCACCAGTAGCATTCCTCAGCAGTGAGGAAAGTGATTAATAAATTTTGTACATCTGTCCAAGTAGGGTTATGGGTGGCAAAAATAGATGAGAACAAATTTTTCACTCTCTTGAAGCCATCTCTATAAATGGTCATAGTGTTTATTCAGTTAAACAGATATAAGGTAGAGAATGGAGAATGGACCCAAATCTTTGCTGCACGTTGTCCCCTGGCATCTAAGCTCCAATTCCCTTAGCAGAGATTGGCCTCCTTGGGGATGAGTGGCTCCCTGGCCAAATTGAGTACCATGTAGGGAACGAGAAGGCATGACCATTCCTACTTCTTGGCCTCTCATGGTAGGAGGTCCTGGTTCAGGACCCTGTTCGGCCTTAAGTTTTTGGGACTGTGTGAGGGAGTTTAATTCAGTAATTAATAAACTGTCTTATTTTCCCTGGTTAGAATTGGGTAGCACATGCTTTATAATTGGAGTAAAATTTTACATTTTCTCTGAGCTGGCTTATTCTGATACTCTGAAAGCATAAAAGAGGGAACATAAGGTATTTCATCCTATTTTTTTCCCTTTTACAAAACAAATCTAATTGTAATGTGGTATTCTTATTTACGGATGTGTTAATTGACTATTTTTCTCCAGACTCTAACAAATATTGTGGCCAACCAGTATTACAAAAAAAAGATATTTTTTTCTTTTTATAGGTTTATAACTAAACATTGCTCACTTTTGGAGAATACAGTCAAAAGAGCTGCATTTGGCAACTGAATTGTCGTTTCCCTTCTCCAATTACAACATGGCTGATTTTATTCGAAGATCCCAAAAGCTACCGCAACAAACCAACCAAGCCCAGAGTGACTCTGAATATTAGTTCCTCCCTAATTTTGGGCTTCACTGACTGAACCAGAAGGGTTCCATGTCAGCCCTTCTTTTAAAAGCTAAGAACCACCCCTAGCTAGAGGCAACTGGATGGAAGGAAGAAATCAGAGAGCCAAACCAAACATTAGTAAGAGAGAAGCTCATGTGCCACCACACACAAAGTAGTCACCCAGACATGTCTGTCCGGACTGAAACCAAAAACCATTTCCCTGCCACAGGAGTTAAATGAAAATGCTGAGGGTCGGTGGCACCCTTTTGGGGTAGGGCTCTGGGGACTGTCTCTAGGACAAAGAATTAAGGTAGCTGCATGGACTCCTCATCAGATTCCCATTCCTGGATGGGGGCCAGTGAACCATGGGCAGTGGAGTTCTGGTTTGCTCACCAAACTTTTAACCGAACTGAAGTTTGTCTGATGCAAACCCAGTCACTAAGACATCAAGGATGCAGCAAGCAAAGGGTTTGAGAAGCAGCCAAACAAGGAGATAGGAAGGCAAGCCTCAAATTCACTTCCTAGAAAGGGGAGAGTCAAGGACGCTTAAAGGTAAAAGAAAAAGGATCTGGATATGGGGAAAAGAGCAATGTGACTTTAAAAATTAGATAAAGTTAGAAAAAAAAAAAATTAGATAAAGTTAGAAAGTAAGGGAAGGTTGAAGTCCTTTGCATCTGTGGGGATCTGCTTACATTTTCATGTAGTCCAGGACCAAGCATGGTGTCCTTAGCATGATCCAAGGGTGGATTTTTAGGCCCTTCTATGTGAAAAAGTTTACCCATCAGACACTCATGCATGCTCAGAGAGAAGGTCGGTGGTCCTCCACTGGTTCTGGCCAGTTTCTTTGTAAAGGCTTGAGTCTCTGTAAAACAACTAAATCAACATTTTGTTATCACTGTGCCAGGTAAGAATGTTATCTTAGAGAAACATGGTAGCAGAGAGCCTTCTGAGAACAAGCAGATTTGGGTAAAAAGTTCTAAGTTGCACTTATTAGCCCCATTAACCTATTGGTTACTAGTTTCATATTGGGGGTATTATTTTTGAATAGTAAGTTAAAGAAATATTACCTATAGATAGTCAAATAAAATGAGTATCATGAAAAAACACTAGTATAAAGCTTTAAAAAAACCAGCAAACAAAACCCTTTTTTACCTGAGTCTGAGTAACACTGCCAGAAAGCAGAAGCTGATGGAATTGGGGGGCTTTTAACTGTCTTAGACCAAGTTTATTTGAAATCCCTATTTATATTTTAATTTCTTTAGTGAGAGGAAGTAGACAAACCATCCTTAATCTTCTCAATGAAGAATAACCTTAAATGTCATTGACGTGGTTTCGTTAAAAACAATCACACAATATAGGGCTGCTCAGTTTTTGTGTACCAATGAATACAAAGTACCTACATTCCAAGGTCTAAAACACAGACCTTCCTTTTTAATTTTGCTTTTATTGAAAAGGATCCTTATGCAAAAAAGCTATAAAAACTGTATAGAGAAGACGCCTTTAAATGATCTGATGATCGTATGAAAGTTGGTAACGTTTAAGTAAAAGAGAAAACTCAATTATAAATGTCTTCTTCCAGCAACATCTGAATAAATATTAAGCTTAATTTGAATCTAAACATAAAGGTTTCCTAGTAACTGTACAGATTTTTAAAGCTTCATTGTGTTACCATTTTCTGGAACTTCTGGGTTTGTTTTCCTGATCTTGCTATTCCTGCCCTGCAAAGCTCATAAACATTGCTCAGACCAAACCTCCTCTTTGATGAGCTCCAAATGACTTGGGTTTTATTTTGTGATTCTAAAATCAGTTTCATGCAGTAGCTTCTGCCTCCCACACACAACGCCGACCACCTCTGTTAAGGAGTTTACCTTTCTCTAAGTCCTTTAGCTCCTTGTTTTATTTCCCCCATTCTGGGATAACCTGGATTTCATGATCTGTGCTTAAAACGAAGAGAATAAACTACCTGAAATAAGTGTGCGTTAAGGATCTCTTAAGAGACTCGTGGGTGAAAGGTGAGGTACAGGAAATAAGCTCCTCCCACTTCTGCTACTTGTCAAGTCTGTTAGTGACTGCCCGGAGGACCTCTGCCTTAGGGAGGTAACAGAGGGGTGGCTCTAGAATATTTGAAATGCCACTCTTACTCTGTCTTTGGAGGTGCCTCTAGGGTCAGGAACATTACTTACTGTAATTTGCGACTGCAGCACAAGAGGATAAAAGAGATCTAAGGAAACTTCTTTAGCCTCTCCGTGGTTCCTTTTATCCCTTTATAGTCAAAACTAATGTCACCTGAGGATAGATCTAATTTTTACTTTACCGCATTCTGGAGACCTCTGCCAGCCACTGGTGATTTCTTACCATGTTGACTATATTCATTGGTAATACCATCGGTTACCAACAGATCTAAAGTTATTTAGTTCTAAGAACTATTTATGTTACTTAGTTCTAAGAACAGGTTATTAAATCCTCAAATCTCCTATAGCTCGCAGTCTCTCCTAAATATAACTTTTTAATTAAATAATTTTAAAATCAGATTTAATAAGAAGCACCAGTAGCAACCAATTGAGTCTCTCCAATTTGACACTGGGAATACTGTGATTTTTTTTTTTTTTTTTAAAGTTAGCCTTTATATTCTCTTTGGCAACATTCTTCAAAGTATAGCCCTTGAACCCTTGTATCATCCAGTGTGATCGCTAAATATCCAACTTCCTGGGTTGTATTCCAGAGTACTAGAATGAGTATCTCAGGAGCAGGGTCAAGAAATCTAGATTTTAACCTGCATTTAACCTGCATTTTTCTTTCATGATTATTTAACTGATTGGCTTTGGCAAAGCAGTTATCTAAAGCTAATAAAAAGTCATACTTAAGCTCCTTTTCTTCTGAAGGTAAGATGACACTGACTATTAAATCATTTTTAGGATTTGCCAGTGCTCTCAATTCTGTTATTCCTTCCTATAATTTTAAGCAGGACACTTCTGGTACATTAGAAGGAGCTCGGGAATTGAACCTAGTTTTGCAAGTGCTGACTCTGTCACTTACTAGCTCAGTAAGTGCACAAGCCAAATACTAAAACCTTTCAATTATTACGAGCTTCCTTATCTGAAAATAGGATTATTAATAGTGTCTTTCATTTAAAGTAATTGTTCCATGGCATTTTCAAGGCTGGGACTTCTTTGAGGTGTCCTATATACTATAGTGATGGAAATATACAGGCAAAACAAATGTTTACTCCAACTTTAAAATACGTAGTTTTCCTCTAAAGTGGGAGCAAGAAACAGTAAAACTATGAATACTGTGTGAAGCTTTTTAATAAAGGTACTCCCTTTCATAATGAAGACTAACTTGCAGAGTCTGTTCTGTAAAGTATCTCTGAATGTCTTTATTGTGTCTCCAGTTGTTGAAGATAGAGTACGGAATGATTTTACTAATGGGTGATAATATAGCTAACATATGGTGAAATTTAAATTTGTGGGTGGAAAAAAAAATGTGTGCAAATCTGTATAGTTACCTGGAGCTATATATAAACCTTTTAAGGATATAAATATGTAAACACAGTACTCCTTGTGACTATGTCACAGTGTGGAGATTTCAAGAAAGGAGTATCATTTATTAAATATTTGAGTTTGGATTAATGAAGATAATACTAATGGAATTCATTTGATTCTTAACTGAGCATCAAAAACTATGTTTAGAGAAATTGAGAATACTGCATAGATTATTTTGCTTTTAGTCTCTTTCTCGGTGGGAATTAATAATGCATATTTCACTCTGAAGCTGGCTTTAGAGTAGTTGCTCAGTGAGCATCGT
Source organism: Martes martes (assembly GCF_963455335.1). Lineage (NCBI taxonomy): Eukaryota > Metazoa > Chordata > Mammalia > Carnivora > Mustelidae > Martes > Martes martes. The sequence goes on from NC_137902.1 coordinate 22,871,296, forward strand.
GCAGTTAAAAAATTTATAGCTATCAGTGTGTAATGAAAGGAACCTGGTGGTGATTGGCCAAAAAGGCATGCCTTCTCTCACTTCCTTGGTCTTAAGTATCTAACAGTATGCTTGGTTTTTGAAGTTTAGTGTCATTCTAGGTAGCAAATAATGTCAACATAGTTCAAAGAGTTTGAAAAACCTATTGTATTTGCATTTGTGTGAGTGTTACTCCATTCCTATTTCTTTGAGTTATAGCTAAAGGGCCAGCCTACCATAGTCAAGGGAAGAAGTAGGACCTTTTGTCACTCACTTCCTGATTGAAGCTCCTGAAAGAATTATCTGTCCATCTGTATCTCATTAAAAGCTGTTCTTGGCTGCAGCATAGGTGACCCACAAGAGAACCGTGGCGTATTGTAAATTATGGGTTACTACTAACAGAGTTAGAAAATACTTTTCTTTAAAAAAACAAAACAAAACACTGCAGTTTCAAGGTTCCACCTCTGACAACCATCTTCCCAAACACTTGTTTTATGATAGGCTTTCTTAAGCAGAAAAGGGCAAAAGCTTACCTTGTGCAGGTGTCAACTTTGTGCATAGATCTGAACTGAGTGTGTGAACAGTATGTGGTAGATGTCTTGTGGCCTGAAGAAAAATGGGTTGAAGCCACTTGCCTATACATTATATTTTGGCCTAACGCAAATAGTGACAATGATCCTTTCCTGAGACATGTATTGTCGACCTTAAACAAAAAGCAAAAAGCTTTTGTGTTTTCTTGAGGCTCTTCAGATAAAAACTTTGAGTATGCTGTTTCCTTCTGGGATTCATCTTGACAGAGTCATTCTACAGGGTTCTAAATTTACAGTAATTTTTATAGAGTATTGGATATGGCTAATTAAACTACACATAAAAAAAATGGTGACGCGGAAGGCCAGGGTGGCTCAGTTGGTTAAACATCTGCCTTCGGCTCAGGTCATGATCCCAGGGTCCTAGGATCGAGTCCGACACTGAGCTCCCTCCTCATCAGGGACTCTGCTTCTCCCTCTGCCCCTTCCCCCATGTAAGCCGGCTTACTCTCTCTCTCTCTCTCTCTCTCTCACAAAAATAAAGAAATTAAATCTTCAAAAAAAATTGTGACACACATAAACTAGCAACAGAGGCAAACCATTACCATTTCTAGGCCTGTTGGAGGGAAGGCAACAAGAGCCTTTAAAAAATGTTGAGCCCTGAAAGAAAATGCTCCCATAGGATATATAAACACTGAGTGTGTCCACCAAAAACTGTAGACAAAGAGTAGAAGAAATAAATCTCTTGTCTTCTAGTTCCTAACAGTGCCTTCTATTGGCCAACTCAGCTAGAAGCCAGAGGGTAAGGAAATATCCCAGGGCACAAAGGTAGTGAAGGAGTGCAGAGGGTGAGTCAGAGAAGGAGGATGGTAAACAGGAAAAGCTATATTTTGTTACATGGGAAGGAAAAATAAAAGGAGAAGAACTTGATTCTTTCTCTTTCTTCCAGGTGACTTTGCCAACTGCCACTATCTATACGCTCAGGAAAGAAAGGAGCAGAAACATCATGCTGAGAAAATCTGGAGGTAACATACTACCTATTTCAAATAGATATGCTTTTGATAATGATGACTCTGGTTAGTGAAACTTTTCCTTTGGATGTTCTAACTTGAATCGAGGGAGCCCAGAGTAAGTCAGCTCTGTGTTATTTCTGCATTAAAACCCAGATGGGAGTGATGCTTTCCTTTGATGGCGGGTCTACTTTTGTTGGTGCCACGGAAGACAGAGAAAGCATCAAATGATACATTACTTTATCTGCTGCTGACAAGTGTGATACTCTATTTCAGTGTGTGTTATGACTTCTGTTCCTAGAAACAAAGGAAGAAAAATTATTAAGCCGTTAAAAAACCTTTTGAATATTCATAACAATATGCCCATGCATGATTATTTAGAACAGGAAGTCACTGCCAGATAAATAAGTTAAAAATGAATCATTTTTCTTCCTTTAGCCATATTCAGTCAGTTTAGAGGCAACTACTTACAGTTAATCTTCATTATTGCTAAATTATTTTTGTTTTGGTGTCTCGACTAGTAAAGGTGCATAGACTATGGGGAGCTGTCCACATCAAAATTAGTACTTGAATAAATAAAGTGGCTTACTTGTTATATATTAATCATGGATTAATGGGAAATGGAAATACAGTTGGCTCAGAAAATGCTTGAGTTTTTCTTAACCAGAAATGTGCTTAGGAACACGTTCAAAGGGAAGATAGATTAATGACAGATTTCCCAAACACAATGAAAGAAAGATATTATAAAAGATCTCTGAAATTTTAGGAGTTTATAATATGAAGATCTGGACAACAAAAATTACAGATATAATTTTCTTGACTCCCATTACTGGTAATATATATATCACTGGTTTATCCAACCAACAAAATTTAATACAGATTTTATGTGGAAAATTTAATTATGTATTTAATATAGATGAAAGTAGGAATACCCGTGCATGAGCAAAGACAATGAAGTGGAGATTTGGTGGTACTAATTTACCAATTAAAACTATAAATGCTGTGTATGCATCCATCTATCTAAAATAATCACTATGCTTGTGTTTTAAAGTTAATTTTTTGAAAAATTACTGGTAAAATTTCTCTCCAAATATTGTAGTTAATATGCAAATATTTATCATTATCATTGTATTTGTGATTCTCACCATCCCTCAGTAGTGTGGGCCCCTCGACTGGAATAATGAATCCCCAGAATATATCATGATTTTTATGATCCCAGAATCCGTAACATCAGAAAGAATATATAAATGCTTTGAATACAAAAGTTTGTCAAAGTTCAATGAGTTTAGGAATAGGATACACCAAGTTTTGATTCAAAACAAAACATACAGGCATACCTCATTTTATTGTGCATCACTAATTGTACCTCACAGATACTGTCCCCTCCCCCCAAAAAATTAAAGATGTGTGGCAGCCCTTTTCTGAGCAAGGCTACCTTCCAACCGCCACCGACCACCTATTCATCCATCTTTCTCCCTCTCCTTAGGCTTCCCTAATTCCCTGAGACACAATACTGAAATTAGGCCAGTTAACAATCCTACAATGGCCTCTCAGTGTTCAAGTCAAAAGAAGAGTTATGCATCTCTCACTTTGAATCAAAAGGGAGAAATGATTTAGCTTGGGAAGGAAAGCATGCTTGCACCAATTAGCCAAGTTGTGAATGCAAAGAAGTTCTTGGAGGAAATTAAACATGCTATTCCAGTGAACACTTGAATGATAGGTAAATGAAACAACCTTATGGCTGATATGGTGAAAGTTTTAGTGGTCTGGATAGGAGGTCAACCCAGCCACAGCATTCCCTTTAGTTATAGTCTTGTTCTGTAGGAAGCTTTAACTCTCTTAAACTCTCAGAAGGCTGAGAGAGGTGAGGAAGCTGTATAGGAAGAGTTTGAAACTAACAGCAGTTGGTTCATTAACGTTTAAGAAAGAAGCCATCTACCTAACATAAAAGTATATAAAGTGAAGCAGAAAGTGCTGATGTAGAAGCTTCATTAAGAGATGTAGCAACAGATTTTCAGCATCGAGAAAACAGCGTTATATCGAAAGAAGATGCTATTTAGGACTGTCCAGAGAAGAGAAGCCAATACTTGGCTTCAAAGGTAGGCTGACTCTCTTGTTAGGAACTGATGTAGCTGGTGACTTTAACTTAAAGCCAGTGTTCATTTAGCAATCCAAAAGTCCTAGGGCCCTTAATAATTATAGTAAATCTACTCTTCCTGTGTTCTATAAATAGTACAACAAAGCCTGGGGAATAGTACATCTGTTTAACAAGTGGGACAACTATCTGTCTTGGGGTACCTGGGTGGCTCATTGAATTGAGCATCTGACTCTGGATTTGGGCTAAGATCATGATCTCAGGGTCTGGAGACCAAGCCCGGGGACAGGCTTCCTGCTCAGTGGGAAGTCTGCTTGTCTCCCTCTCACCTTCCTCCTGCTGGCACTCTCTCTCTCTCTCCCCCAAATAAATCTTTAGAAGATGAGGAGCTGCTTTTATTTATTTATTTGTTATCATGAGATTATAGTATTAAGTCCCATCTTTAGGCTCCACTTCTAATTCCTTTGCTGTTTTCACCCCATCTGCCATTATGTCCTCCACTGAAATCCTGAACCCTCTTAAAATCATCCGTGAAGTTTGGAATCAGCTTCTTCTAAACTCCTGGTAATGTTGATTTTGGACCTTTTCCCATGAATCATGAATGTTCTTAATGGCATCTAGAATGGTGAATCCATTCCAGAATGTTTTCAATCGGCTTTATCAGATCACTATCCATGGCAGCTATAGCCAAATGCTAAGACTTGAAATTACTCCTTGCCCCGTGTGTTGCAGAATGGATATTGTGTTAGCAATGAAAACATTAATCTCATAGTACCTCTACGTCCGTAACCAGCAAAAAGTTCCAGCTCACTGAAATCTCAGGTAATGGTTAGCATTTTTTAGCAATAGATCTTTTTTTTTTTTTTTTAAGATTTCATTTATTTATTTGACAGAGGTCACAAGTAGGCAGAGAGACAGGAGGAAGCAGGGTCCCTGCTGAGCAGAGGGCCCGATGCAGGGCCCGATGCGGGGCTCGATCCCAGGATCCTGGGATCATGACCTGAGTTAAAGGCAGAGGCTTTAACCCACTGAGCCACCCAGGCGCCATGCAATAGATCTTTTTAAATTAAGGTATATACATCAGGTTTTTAGATAGTCTTTTAGGTATGCAATCATTCTAAAATATAGTGCAGAGGTGCTAGGAAACCAAAAAAATTTCAATTGACTTGTTTTATTGCAATATTCCTTAATTGTAGCAGTGTGGAACCAAACACACAAAGTCTCTGAAGAGACATTTTTCTTACAGAGATCTCACTAGTACTGGCAGCATTGATAGCATAAGAACATCCTCAAGTAGAACTTACTTGTTAGTTAGAAATATATTAGGTCCCAAATAACAACAACAAAACCTTGGATCAGCACAGTTTAAAAGGGAGGATCACTTACTTGTGTCTCTATATAATCTTACTGATAAGGATACATTCTCTCTTTCTACTGCACTATGCTTGTCAAGGTGCCATGTTGCCTCACATCCAGGAGAGAGCTGAAGAAGAAAAGAAGGGCCGTAAACCCCATTTATAACAGATAAAAGTTTGATTGCTTTGGTTTATTTGTTGAGGTTCCATGAATGTTTTATTTGATAAAATATCTTATAAAAATGTTTTAAAAAACACTAGGCAGAAAGCTCTCTTAGATCTTTCCCATCAACAAAATGCTCAATAGGCTACGCTTTAATAAATAAATAAATAAGAAAAAAATATTATGTAAATGTAAAGCCTTATTGCATTCTAATTTCGATGTGAAATCATCTCAGGAAACAATAGAACTGCACCATAAGTCATTTGGATAGGAGTTCACTTATTTTTAGAAATTTATTGTTATAAGTGCCAGTGGATTCTGAGGGAATTTTTGTCATTGTGATATAACTTAAGATTCATTTCTATATCAGAGCAGAGAAAAAAAAAATCCAAGGGAATGGAGTATATTCCATAGAAGATAGAGGTCTCTGTAAGCTTATGATTCACCTGTAACAGAGAACAAAAAGAAGTTGGTGTCTTTGACATTACCCTGAAAATGTTAATTCATAGTACATGTTGTTTACTGGCCTTTTCTAGTAAAAATCCCTTAGTGTTACTGTCCTGACCCAAAGAAATGTTTTCAAAATTCTAGTGAATTCAAATAGATTTAAAGCACTCATTGGGTACAATTCTCTATGCTGAGCAGAAAAAAGCACACCAAAAAATATAAGGTATAGTGCCTATACCTTTATGAGTCCTGAAAATTAGGGAATTAAAATATAGAAATCAAAATGGAAATGGATTTTAAGCTATAGGTATACAACATGAAATAGTGGAAGCACTCCTGTTTAATTTTCACCATATAACAGTATTATCCCTGTTTTGCAGATCGCTTGGCTTTGGGGAGTATCCTATTCAGTGTTACTCTCTCAACACTGACACTGCTTATTTGTTGTGTATCTCGTTTTCTTCACTTATTGGGATGTTCATGTTCTAAACCACTGCACTGTAATACATTTTAAATAATAAAGTTATGTTAGACCTTCCATCAGTCCTTTTCTTTTTTTCAGCCAATGACACTGTCTCTTTACAAAAGAAATCTAGAGCTTGCATTAAAAACTGTGAGATCTGCATTTGTTCCCTTCCTGAATACAAGAAGGATGCATATAAACATTAACAGATGCAAATATAAGTCTTGCCAAATAATCCTATCACTGTTGTCCTTGAGGTCAGAGATTTTGACTTTCTGGATAACTGTTTATGTCTCTTCTTCCTCCCCAGTGCCTTCACTTTTCCCTCTATTACCCAAGCATTAAACTGTGAACACTTGCTCTCTCCTTCCATAAATAAAACACATCAAAATCACTCAAAGCCTAAAGAAATGTAACTTCCCTTTTTCATTTTGTTTAATAATTTTTTCCTTCATGACCGCATTCAGTAAAGAAGCACTAACATTTTCAGTATTTTTTTATAATGTTCCCTTGTAATCACAGATCATGGGCTTGTTGGGTCCAGCCATTAGGAATGGGCTTCTGAGGATACCAATAGCCTTTAAGCTGCTCAATTTAATGGAAAAATCTAGGGTTCTTACTTATAGATTAACATGATAGTGGATACTGTTGACGACAATGTGCTTTTTCTTGAAATTCTCTTCTTTCACTAGAAAGTGAATGTTTTCACATTATCTCATTTTCTGTAAGAGTACACTGCATTCTTCTCTCTAGTTTCCTCTTTATGTTCTCACATGGTGGCTGTGTTCTCCTGGAGTCTTCCTTCCCTGCCTTTTCCTTTTCGGAGTCATTCCATACATAACTCTATGATATAGCCTCTATAACAATGACTTTACATCTTCGGTTCTGACCTCTCTCTTGAGCTAAAAGTATGACCCTCCAGTGAATCCATTCTTATACTTCTTTTGAACCTGAAAATCAACATTCCCTTACCAAACTCTTACCTTTTCATCCCAATCCTCTTTAGTTTCATCTTTTGTCCTTAAACACTTTTCTTACTTTGCTACTTTCCCCATACAATCTAAACTCGGCCCAAGTCTGTAATATTCCTAGTCTTGACCTTCCTACCTTCTTGTTTCACCTTTCAGGAGATACCTCTGTGTGAATGCTACTTGAACACATCAAACTTTTAAAATATATATATAGTTCCCATTACAACACTTCTATTCCTATTTTATTCATTTTTACAAATGTTCTACTAGCTAGAAGTGATGTCACAAAACAGCAACATCTGTAGTTCCTAACTTTGATCCACCTCACAAGAAGAACAAATAACTACTATTCATGGACAAGACACCACTGAGGGAATCTTAGAATACAGGGTGAGGCTAAAGCACACACCGCTGAACCACATGGACCAAGAGAGACCACATGGCCCATTCCCCCAGGCTCACAAAGTACCATGCCAAGAGGTGTTCTCTCAGTGTACCATTCCCCACGGTGGGAAAAGAGATCCCAGGGTACACATTTGGACTCACAGCATGGTGGGTCACTTCCTGGGAGTCCCCACTCTGGTCTTACTGCATAGGAATTACAGGGGAATCTGTGGAACTTGACCACTAGAAAAGTAACTGTGATAGAGAAGGGGAGAGGGGCTTCCAACCACCAGCACTTGGATCTTAGAAGACCAAATTCCTACCCAGCAGGACCTACCAGCCAGGACCTACCAGTCCCGGCCAGCAGTTTTGCTTATCTATAGATACGGAACCTGTATCATTAGGTCTGTATGATTTAGGTTCTCACACAAAGATATTTGCTAGCTCCAGAGCTTGTTCTGTCCTGCCCAGGAGGTGGGGTTATATCATAAAAGCTCCCATGCTCACCTGACCAGAAATCATGGCCACAATGCCTAAAATGTTGTATAGGCCAAAACCACTTGAGCCACTAGAATGATGGTCTGCAGAACAAAGCCAGTGCCTCATTTAGCCAAGGAAATTGGGGCAAAGGTTGCCATGAGTCAGTAACACAAACAAAACCCTTACCTGCCTTAAAGCAAGTGCTTATACTGCTGTTGGGCATGGAAACCAATTTGTAGCCCCACCCAGTGCTGAAAACTCTTTCACAGTGAACCTAACCAAAACACATAGGAAGTTGTACCTCCCATCCAACAGCCATACAAAACAGTGGCACTTAAACACAGAGCAAACCTGTGTCTCTTTCCATTTGCACAGCAAAACCAGTGGTTCTATCTGGGCAGAAAATTCAGTGCACACTCATGCCTGTTTCAGGTCCCCTACAGCAAACGGTTCAGTCCCTGGGATGCTTCATGCTGCCCTGCCAAGGCAGAGAAGCTAATTCATAGCCTCACCTACTGGTGATTATAGTACCCAATCCTGACTGTTAAGCCTGACCAAAAAATTCAGATGAATGCAGAATCTCTTCAGTAGATTTGCTTAGGCAGGGAACCAAGCCATCAACCTTATCCAACTGTTCTCAGCCATCATAACTTTCAACCCCAAGGCTCAGTAGTGACCTTACCCCAAAATAAACTGGGTAGCAATCCCTACCTGTGAAGAGTTTTACAAGCAGATGCATCCAGAAACCCAAATGCACCAACTGGAGATGAACTGTCTCTGTCAAAGCAAATCTGCAAAGTCTTGAAGCAGAGACCACTAATTCAAATGCATAGATACCAATGTAAAGAAGCAAAGATCATGAAAAATTTGGTAAACATGATATACCAAAGGAAACTAATAAAAGTTAACCCTAAAGAAATGGAGCAAATGGTATCTAAAGAAAAAAACAAAACAAAACAAACAGAAGTGAAGCTATTCTTACATCAGAAAATAATAGACTTTAAGATAAAAATAGTAAAACAAGCCAAAGAAGCTAATTAAATAATGATGAAGGGATCAAACCAGCAAGAGGATAACAATTTTAAGTACTTATACACCCAACATCAGAGCACACAGATATATAAAACAAAAAATACAGAAGTAAAAGGAGAAATAAATAGCAATATAATAGTTGAGGATTTTAGTACCTAATTTCAGTAATGGATAGATAGATCATATGGAGAATCAACAAGGAAATAGAGGATTTGGAAAACAGTCTAGGAAAAATAGATCTAACAGACATATACATAACATTCTTTCAGACAACAGGAAAATACACATTTTTCTCAACTGTACATGGAATATTTTCTAAGATATACTGTGTGTTAGGCAACACAACATGGCTTAGCAAATTCAAAAAGATTGGACTATCTTCTCTGACCATAATGGCAAAAAACCAGAAATCAACAAGAAGAAAACTAAAACATATATAAATGCATGGAAATGAAACAATACTCATCAGCTAGTGGACAAAATAAAAAAGTACCTTGAGAAAAAGGAAAATGGAACCCAACATATCAAAATTTATGAGATACAGCAACAATAGTTTTAGGAGGGAATTTTATAGCAACAAATGCCTACCAAAAAGAAAAAGTTATCAAACAACTGAACTCTATACATTAGGGAGCAAAAGAATAAAACTGAGCCTGAAATTAACAATGAGAAAGAAATAATAATGAATAGAGAAGAAATAAAATAGAAAAATGGAAAGCAATAGAACCGATTAACACAAGTAAGAGTTGGTTCTTTTAAAAGATAAACAAAAATTATAAATCTTTACATAGATCAAGCAAGAAAAAAAGAGGACCCAAATCAACAAAATTATAAATGATGAAAGAGACACTTCAGTGGATACCATAGAAATAAAAAGGATCAGGAGGTCACTATGAACAGCTATACATCAACAAGCTGAACAACCTAGAAGAAATGGAAAAATAATCAGAAACATACAGCCTCCCACTGGCAAATGACATGATGATATATATACGGGGAGAAAAAATCTAAAGACTCACCCCCAAAATATTAGATCAATGAATTCAGTAGTTGCAGGATATGAAATTAGCATTCAAAAACTGTAGCATTTCTATACAGTAATAACAAATTTTCTGAAACATAAGAAAATGATTCTATTTACAATAGCATTTAAAACAATAAAATACTTTGGGATACATTTACTCAAGGAGGTGAGAGTGCTATACATTGGAAAGTATAAGACACTGATAAAAGAAAGCCAAGACATAAATAAATGGAAAGATATTCTGTGTTTATGAATTGGAAGAATTAAACTGTTAAATTTTCAGTACTACAAAAAGCTATGTATAAATTCAATACAAATTTAAATCTTAATTCCAGTGGCATTTTTTTTTTTTTGCAGAAGTAGGAAAAAAAACACTAAAATTTATACAGAACCACAAAACACTCAATCATGAAAGCAATCCTGAGAAAAACAAAACACAAGTTATTACACTTTTTGATTTCAAGCTGTATTATAAGCTATAGCAATCAAAACAGAATTGTACTGGCATAAAAACAAATAGCCCAATGGAACAGAATCAAGGACCCAGAAACAAACTCAGGCATATATAGCCAACTAATATTTGACAATGGAGCCAAGAATACTCAATGGAGAAAAGACAGTCTTTCAATAAATAGCTCCATTATTGGAAAAATTGTATTTTCACGTGTAAGACAATGAAACTAGACAACTATCTTATATGATTCACAAAAATTAAAACATACATAAAACAGCTGATAACTAAGTAATTGATAGTAATACAATAATAGTAGAGGACTTTAATATCCTACTTAAACTAATGGATAGATCATCCAAACAATATCAACAAGGAAACAGTGGCTTTGAATGACACATTGGACCAAGTGGATCTAATAGATATATTCAAAACCTTCCATCCTAAAACAGCAGAAAACACATTCTTTTCACATGTGCATGGAATATTATCCGGAATAGATCGCATATTAGGTCACGAAACAAGTCTCAACAAATCCCCGCCCCCATGAAGTCTTATCGTGCATCTTTTCCTACCACAATGTTATCAAATTTGAAATCAAACATAAGAAAACATCTGGAAAGAACACAAATACATGGAGACTAAGTAATTTCAACATATACAAAGCTATAGTACTCAAAATAGTATGCCATTCACACAAAAATAAACACATAGATCAAAGGAAAAGAACAAAGAGCCCAGAAATAAACTCATGATTGATCAATAAATCTTTGACAAAACAGGCAAGAATATGCAATGGGAAAAAGACAGTCTCTTCAACAAATGGTGTTGGGAAAACTGAACAACTACGTGCAAAAAAAAAAAAAGGAACTGGACCACTTTCTCTTACCTTACGTAAAAATAAACTCACAATGGGTTAAGAATCTAAATGTGAGACCGGAAACCATAAAAATCCTAGAAGATAGCATAGGCAGTAACTTCTCTGACATTGCTATAATAACATTTTTCTAGATATGTCTCCTAGATGAGGGAAATGAAAGCATAGATAAACTATTGGGACTACATCAAAATAAAAACCCACTGTACAGCAAAGGAGACCATCAAAACTAAAAGATAACCTATGGGATGGGAGAAGATATTTGCAAATGACATATCCAATAAGGGTTAGCACCCAAAAGAAAGAACTTTACAACTCAACATCAAAAGAACAAGTAATCCAATTAAAAATTTGGCTGAAAACACAAGCAGAAATTTCCCCAAAGAAGACATATAGAAGGCTAACAAAAAAAACATGAAAAGATGCTAAACAGGACTCATCATCAGGGAAATGCAAAGCAAATTCACAATAACATCACATTATCACATTATACCTGTCATTATACCTGTCAGAATGACTAAAAGAAACAAGTGTTGGCAAGGATATGGAGAAAAAAGAACCCTCATGCATTGTTGGTGGGAATGCAAACTTGGTGTGGCCACTGTGGAAAACAGTATGGAGGTTCCTCAAAAATTTTAAAATAGAAATACCATATGATGTAATAATTCTACTACTGGGTACTTACCCAAAGAAAAGAAAAACACAATTTTGAAATGCACTCCTATGTTTATTACAGCATTATTTAAAATAGCCGACTTATGGAAGCAGCCTTTATTCATCAATAGATGAATAAAGAAGTGGTACATATATACAATGGAATTTGACTCAGCCATAAAAAAGAATGTGATCCTTCCATTTGCAACAACATGAATGGATCTAGAGGGTATAATACTAAGTGAAGTAAGTCAGAGAAAGAAACACCGCATATCTCTCACTCACATGTGGAATTTAAGAAACAAATGAAGAAAAAAGAGATAAACCAAAAAAAAACTGACTCTTAACCACAGAGAACAAACTGATGTTTTCCAGAAGGAAGGTGGTTGGGAGATGAGTGAAATAGGTGAAGGGGATTAAGAGTACACTTAAGCACTGAGTAATGTATAGAATTGTTGAATCACTATATTGTACACCTGAAATTATTATAACACTATATGTTATCTATACTGGATTTAAAATTTTAAAAATAAAGAATTTGAAACAGATTAAAGTCTTAAATATAAGACTGGAAACCATAACTCTACAAGAAAACATAGGGAAAAAATCTCTTTGACATGGCTCTTGACAAGGACTTTTTGGCTATGATACTTAAAGAATAAAGAAAATCAAAAGTAAAAAAGAAAAAAATGGGATTACATCAACTTAAAAACTTCCACACAGCAAAATATATATTCAACAAAATGAAAAGACAGCCTATTGAATGGGAAATAATATTTTCAAACCATACATCTTATATGGAAATAATATCCAAAATAATCAAAAACCCATACAAGTCATTAGCAAACAACCCAATTAAAAAAGCAGACAAGACACCTGAATAGACATTTTTCTCTAGTAAAGATAAACAAATGGGCAACAGGTACATGCAAATGTGCTCAATATCACTAATTATTAGAGAAAAGCAAACCAAAACCACAATGAGATATTACCTCATGCTTGTTGGAATGGCTAACATCAAAAAGAAAAGAATAACAGCTGGCAAGGATGTGGAGAAAATTAAACCCACTGCACTCTTTATGGGATTATAAACTGGTAAAGCCACTATGGAAAGCAGCAAGGAGGTTCTTTAAAAAATTAAAAATAGAAGCTACCATATGATCAAGGAATTTTAATTCCAGGAGTATATTCAAAGGAAATGAGAACACTACATTGAAGAGACACCTGCACCCTTAACATAGCAGAATTATTGCAATAGCCAAAACATGAAAAAATGTAAATGCCTGTCAGTAGATAAATGAATAAAGAGATTCACACTGGAATATTATTCAGCCATAAAGAGGAGGGGATATTCCCATTTGTGACAAAATGGATAGTAAGTGAAATAAGTCAGAGAAAGACCAATACTGTATGATTTCACTTGTTTGTGGAATAAAAAAAAAAAAAAAAAGAGAGGTGGGAGGTAGAGAGAGGGGAAATTGGATGAAGATTGTCAAAGGTATAAACTTCCAGTTATATGATATATATAAAAGTTGCTAAGACAGCCTATCCTAAGAGTAGTCATCACAAAGAAAAAAAATGTTTTGTGTGTTTTGTATCTGTGTAAGATGGTGAATTTTAACTAATTTTATAGTGGTAATTAATTTTAACTAAATTTATAGTGGTAATTATTGTTTGATATATGTAAGTGAAATCATTACACTTTGCACTTTATTCAGTGTGATATGTCAGTTATTTCTCAATAAAACTGGAAAAAAATAATTGCTCCATGATATCCATTATCTCTCTAACTTAAAATCCCTATTGTTGGTACATAGTAACTGCTCATTTAAAAAAAAAGTTGAATAAGACAACACATTGTCCTCCTCTCTGTTCTTTCAATCTCGTTTTCCACACCCAGTTAATTTCCAAGTGCTTTCAAAGTCCCTTCACAACACTTTCTGAGCAGGGGCTTTCTTTCTTCCTATTTGCATTGCCAGATCTTCACTGTCTTTGTAACAATGGCTTTCTATCCGATTTAATGATCTTCAGTCTCTTTACCTTTATATGCTACTGATAGTTTAACATACATGAAACGTGATTCTAGCCACATCTTTGGGTAGGCTCAAAATTTTCTTCAGTCACCATTCTACAACCTATTTCCATGCCAGGACCCAATACTCATTTCTATATTTCTACTTCCTTTAGCTTTATTCAATCTGTATTTGAGTAAGTAAGAGAAGGAAGGCAAAAGGAATAGACCTGACTTTGTGCCCAGTTTTCACCAATTTATGTTCTCTCATCTTTTCTCTACATATCCAAATAGTCTCTACTTTTCATAGCACAGTTAAAGTGTTTAATGAAAATTTTTCTGATCTGTACAGTCAGTGGCAACTTCCTTCTTCTCCAAACTTCTATGACATGTTGAATTTGGACCAACATAACTTGTTATTGCTGACCCTTTCTATAATGATTTTCTTGATTGAGCACATGCTATGTGTCAGGCTATAGTAAGGTTATAAATGGTAAAAACAGACTCAGAGTGGACCACATAAAGTTCATAAACCAGTGGGAAGGTGCTATTAGAACGGTCATGTGTTTTGTGAAGAACAGGAACATATAAAAACTAATGAGGCAGGTGGTTAGGGGGGCTTTCATTTTTGGGCCCCACGGTACTGACACAATTAGGCAGTTCTGGACAGGCTACCATGCCCAGGGTACTAGAAACAGACTGAAACAAACCCCTGGTGTTCCTGTGACCAGTCCTTTCAAGACAGAGAGAGAGTGGTTTTGCCTAAAACCAAACACAAAGAATCAAGCAAAATTAAGAATTGGTGATTATGTTCCAAATGAAAGAACCAAGATAAAACCCAGTTTAAGAAAAACAAAACAAAACAAAACAAAAATACACCTTAATGAAATGGAGATAAGTAATTAACCTGATAAAGAGTTCAAAGTAATGGTCATAAACATGCTCACTGACCTCAGGGGAAGAATAGATGAACAGAGACAAACCTTCAGCAAAGAGAAAGAAAAAATAAAGTACTGACAGAAATAAAATAAATAAATAAAAATAAAGTACTGACAGAAATCACTGAGATGAAGAATAAAAGAACTAAGCTGAAAAATATACTAGAGCGGTTCAATAGTAGAGTAGGTAGGTGCAGAAGGAAAATTGATCAGTGACCTGGATGACAGAGCAATAGAAATCACCCAAAAAGAGCAGCAAAAAGAAAATAAAAATAATTAAAAAGTGAAGATATCTTAGAAGACCTAGGGACAACATCAGATATTCACATATTATGGGCCTCAGAATGAGAACAGAAGAAGAACAGAACAGAAAACTTATTTGAAGAAATAGTGCCTGAAAACTTCCTTAACCCAGAAAGGGAAACTGACATCCAGATACAGGAAGCCTATGAGTTCCAAATAAGATAAACCTAAAGAGATCTACATCAAGACAAATTATAATTAAAATGTTAAAAGTAAAAGAGAGAATTTGAAAAGCAGCAAGAGAAAAACAACTTGTTACATACAAGGTAACCCTAATAAGACTATCAGCTGATTCTTCGGGGGGAAGTTTGTCATTGTACCCTCTTCTGGCCTATATTCAAAGTGCTGAAAGGTAAAAATAGTCAACCAAGAATTCTCTACCTAGTAAGGGTGTCATTCGGAATTGAAGGTGAGATTAAGAGTTTTCCAGATAAACAAAAGCTAAAGGAATTCACCACCACTAAATCAGCCTCAGAAAAAAATGTTAAGAAACTTCTCCAAGATAAAAAGAAAAGCCAGTAATACAAAACATATGAAGGTAAAAATCTCACAAAAAGAGAGAATTTTTTAAAAATGACATAAAGCAAGCAGAAGGGTAAAAGGGTAAAAGACAAAAGTGGTAAAATTAATTAAACATACAGTATTTAAGAGATACACAAAACAAAAAGATGTAAAATATATCATCAAAAATATAAAAAGGGAGAGTAGTAAAAATGCAAAGCATTGGAATGTGTTCAAAATGAACTCAGCAACCTAAGAGACATATACAGAAAATGTGATGTTCACAATAGCCAGAAAGAGAACCCTTATAATGAATACACAAAGCTAAAAGGAATCTAAAGAAAATAATCAAGCCACAAGGAAGATGGAAAGAAAATAGGAACAGAGGGGAACTACAAAAATAGCCAGAAAACAGTTAACAAAATGGCAATAACTACATACTTATCAATAATTGCTTCAAGTATAAATGGACTAATTGCTCCAACCAAAAGATGGGGTGGCTTAATGGTTAAAAAAAAAAAAAGAAAAAGAAAAAGAACCTTCAGTATGCTGCCTACAACAGAGACTCATTTCAAACCTAAAAACAGACTGAAAGTGAGGGTATGAAAAAAGATGTTTCACACAAATGAAAAGCAAAAGAAAGCTGGGATAGCTATACTTATATCAGACAAAACGGACTTTAAAACAAAGACTATTATAGGAGGTAATGAAGGGCCTTACAGAATTCTAAAGGAGATCAATCCAACAAGAGGATATAACATTTATAAATTTTATGCACCCAAAATAGGGGCACCTAAATACATAAAGCAATTATTAACAGACACAAGAGGGAGGAAATGACGGCAATACTACAACAATAGGGAAATTTAATACCCCACTTACTTCAATGACTATTTCAAGACTTAAACAGCACATTAGACCAGATGTACTTAATAGATATATATAAAATATCCCATCCAGAGGAAGACTATGAATTCTTCTCAAGTATGCATGGAAAATACTCCAGGATAGATCGTATGTCAGGCCCCAAAACACGTGTCAATACATTTAAGAAGATTTAAGATTATTTATTTTAATAAATAAATTTTGTTTATTTATTAATAAATAAAATGAGAGAATAAGTGGGGGCAGAGGCAGAAGAAGAGGGAGACAATCTCAAACAGACTCCATGCTGAGCATGGAGGCCGACTGCAGGGCTCAATCTCACAACCCTGAAATCAGGACCCAACCTGAAATTAAATCGGATGCTTAACCAACTGAGTCACCCAAGTGCCCCAAATTTAAGAAGATTTAATTTATAAAAAGCATCTTTTCAGAACACAGTGGTATGGAACTGGAAATCAATCATAAAAAGAAAACTGGGAAAACAAAAAAATATGCAGAAATTAAATAACATGCTACTCAATAACAAAGGGTCAAAGAAGAAATTGAAGGAGAAATAATAATTTTTTTAAATACCATAAACAAATGAAAATACAATATACTAAAATCTATAGGATGCAGCAAATACAATTCTAAAAGGGAACTGATTAAAAGTGATATAGTCTACCTTTAAGAAATAAGAAAAATCTCAATCTAACCTGACACCTAAAACTAGAAAAAGAGGACAAAAAGCCCAAACTTACTGGAAGAAAGGAAATAATTAAGATCAGTGTGGATATAGATAAAATAAAGACTAAAAGGGCAATAGAAAAATGAATAAGACTAAGAGCCAATTCATCGAAAAGACTGACAAAATTGTTTACTCTTTAGAGTCACTAAGAAAAAAAAGTATAGCTCAAATAAATAACATCAGAAATTAAGGAGACAAGTTACAACTGATACTGAAGAAAAACATAAAAAACCATTATGAACAATTAAATGCCAACAAATTGGACAACCTAGAAGAAATAGGTATGCTCTGAGACACATAAAAATTACCAAGACTGAATCATGAAGAAATAGTAAATCTCAACAGAACAATTACTAGCAAGGAGATTGAATCAGTAATCAAATACATCCCAACAAACAAAAGTCCAGGACAGATGGCTTTATTTGTGAATTCTATCAAACATTCAGAGACTTAATACCTATGCTTTTTAAAGTCTTCCAAAAAATTCAAACAGAAGGCATGCCTCCAAACTCATTTTATGAGGCCAGCATTACTCTGATATCAAAATCAGACAAGAACACCACCAAAACAAACAAACAAAAAAAGGGTGGTGGGAAGAAAGGAAGGGAAGAAGAGAGGGATGGACGGGTTAAAGAATTGAAAAGAGAAAAGAAAAGAAAGAAAAATTAAATTACAAGCCAATATCCTTAATACACATAGATGCAATAGTCTTCAATGCAACATTAGCTGACCAAATTCACTGATACATTAAAAAGATCATACACCATAATTAAGTAGGATTATTCCAGGGATGGATCATTCAGCATTTGCAAATTGATCAATTTGATACACTACATTAACAAAATGAAAGATAAAAACATATGCTTTCCCGATACAGAAAAAACAAAAAAAATTTTCATAGAATTCAACATCCATGATTGATAAAAATACTTCACAAAGTAGGTATGGAAGGAATGTAATATAATAATATTATATATGTATATCTATAATATAATAATATTATATATGTATATTATATATTATATATGTATATATCATATACATAATAAGGGTCGTGTATGACAAGCCAATAGCTCATGGTGAAATGGTAAAAAGCTGAAAGCTTTTCCTCTAAGATTAGGAACAAGACAAGAATATCTATTCTCACCACTTTTATTCAACATAGTATTGAAAGTCCTAGCCAGAGCAATCAAGCAAGAAAAATACATAAAGGACACTCTAATTTGAAAGAAAGAAATAAAACTGTCACTATTTGTGGGGAACATGATTTTACATATAGAAAACCCTGAAGACAATATAAAAAAACATTAGAACTAATAAACAAATTTTTATATATGCAGGATACAAAATCAATATACAAAAATTTGTGATTTTTATACATTGACAATAAACTTCCCAAAAGGAAAATTAAGAAAACATCCTATTTATACTTGTGTGAAAATAAAAATAAAATACTTAGAAATAAATTTAACCAAGGAGATGAAAGATCCATACACTAAAAAACTACACCACATTGATGAAAGAAATTGAAGATGACACAAATAAATGGAAAGATATTCTGTGTTCACTAATTCAAAAAGAAATATATGCCCCTATGATCATTACTGCATTAGTCACATTAGCCAAGATACAGAAACAACAAATGTATAAACTGATGGGTGACTAAGAAGATGTGCACGCAGTATATAAATGCACACAGTAAGCAGGATGTGATATATATGTGTGTACATATGTGTATATACACATACACATATATGTATGTGTGATAACACTCTGGAATACTACTCAGCTTTAAAAATGAATTAAATCTTGCCATTTGCAACAATGTGGATCACATCATTGAGGGCATTATGCAAAATGAAATAAGCCAGAGAGCAAAGGACAAATTCCATATGATTTCATATATACATGGAACCTAATAAAACAAGCAAATGAAACAAAACTCGTAGAGGCAGAGAATAGATTGGTAGTTACCTGAGGGGAGGGAAGGTGGACAAATTTGGAGAAAGAGGTCAAGAGGTACAAACTTCCATTCATAAAATAAATGTCATGGAGATGTAATGTACAGCTTGATGAATATAGTTATTAATGTTGTATTGCATATTATATAACTTTATATGGTGATGGGAAAAAGTAGACTTATTTGTGGTGATCATTTCACAGTATATACAAATATCAGATGATTATGTTCTGTAACTATAACTAATGTTACACTGTCAACTGTACTTCAATAATAAATAAAAGAACCAATGAGAAAAGTTAAATAACACATATGTTACAATGTAAATAAAGGATAAATAAATGCATTTCTGCTAATAGAGTTTAAATTTGTACAAAGACTTTATATCTGTTATTTTTTTCTTCTGTTGCCACCATCTCTGCTCTTCACATGGTAAATAGACATTGCTTAAATAAAGACATCTAAATATTGCCCCAGCACCTATCCTATCCTTCCACTCTAAACACAATCATTTTGGAGGAGCACTATAAGGGATGGCCCAAACTGAGAATATACCTGCCAGCCCATACAAATAAGAGGTTCTGCTAAGACAACAGCACCTGTTTCTAATTACCCTTGGCATATTCTTTGTAGTTGGTGGGGTTGATGGTGACCCATGCTGTGTTTTAGCAAACCCTATCATTTTAGCTGACACACCTGAGGTGGGATACAATAATAATGTAGGTGTCACTTCAAATCACCAGCCCAAAGGATTCTTCCTCTTGAAAACTAGAGAGGCTGGTGTTTCAGCATCTAAGACACACAACCAAGCATGATCTTGTCAGTGAAATGAAATGTTGTCACAATGTAATGCATTCATACTTCTCCCTAAATGCCATGGTCATGATTCTCCCTGATCTCATAGTGGTATTGTTTTCTCTCATATAAGGGAGTTGATGCAGATATAATCACTCAACTTCTTGAATGCCATTACTTGACATGCATTGCTGAGAAATGATTCATTTGAGATACTGTCATTAAAGGCAGGAGACTTTACCACCCAAGTGTCTAAATTCAAAAATGGAAACCAAAAAATTTTCATCTCAAATGCACACTTGTATCAATCAGCATGCTCTCTGGAGTATGCTTTGGAGGATTTTAAGTATGTGCCAGGCTTCTCAGCTAAAATGAGGATCTTTAACCCTTTTCTACTCACCCCCACTTTTACTTATTTTTTTACTTAATCTAGACCATTTTTCTCATCTTCCATTTTTTTCAATATCTCATTCCAATATCTGATCCTCACTTAATTCCACACTCTGCATAGACTCTGAATAGTGCTGACCTAAACTATTTTCTTACACTTACTTCCTTTTCCACGGTATCCTCCCATCACTCCTGTTCACCCCAAAGCCCCCCAAAGACACATACTGTCCTCTATCTGGTTTAGCTGTAGTCACCTATAAATCACTTATTTAGGGTAAGAGTAGGATTCCATGACTCCCACAAAAGTTAAAAAGGGACTTCAAATCAGTTATGACAGGAAACATGCATAAAGTTTCTATGATGTATAAGGCAATATTCTATACTCTTCCTGAAAGATAAACAAAGCTGTATAAATGTTTAGAAACCATGACTACTTGACGTTCAGATGAATTGTCTTACAGTGGTACTAATGAGTTGAGATGAAATGAATTCTATTAATATTCTAAATTCATCAAGTAAATCTTCCTGGGGGTGGTATATCATAATATGTGGTGAAGTTTCGAGAGATGATACTTATGTAGAATTTCCTAAACTGGAAACTTTCCTAGAACATTTGGATCTATGTTACTAAGCTATTCTAATTCAGGTTACTCAGGACAAAACAGTAAGTAGTGTGCATTTCTTATTAGCTGTTGCCTTGGTTTTAATGTGTGCTGTGATTTTACTTCCAGGGGTTGTCAGACCTTTCCATTTGAAGCTCTGTGTGAGAGAGAGAAAGTGAGACAGAGAGACAAAGAGCAATGTATTCTGACTCGAGAAATTTATTAAATGAATTGCTATTGGTTGTGCTTGCTTTTGTAAAGAAACTTGCTTTAAATAAGAAGCGGTCATAATTTTCCAGTAGTTTCCCTTTAGGGGTTGGCTAATCTAGTATCATTCAACTTAACAGAACTTTTGTGTGATATTAGACAAATACCTTAAAATGGAAAGGACTCATTTTTTAAAAAAATATCACTATGTTAAGGACATTGGATGAATCTTCTAGTTTTATTACTTTTCTTTTTATCTATTTATGGAGATTAATTTCATATTTTCAGCTTAGAGATAAATAAGCATTTTAACAAAAAAAAAACCCCACAAAGTTGGTGTTTTAAAGTTGTGTTTTAAAGAGACAAATGCATATGCAGAATTGTTCTAACCTGGGATACAAAGATTGAAGAGTCTGGCTTATGTTTGAGAAGATGAAGCAGCATTCAGAAAGAGAACTTGGACGAGGACCCATGATCAGTTAGTCCATATTTTTAAATCTGCAAGACCATGAAAACAATAATGAAATGGAGTGGTATTAAAGAACCTGTATGAATTGTCCCACAACTTCCAGTTTGAAAATATAATTTTTTTTAAAAGATTTTATTCATTTACCTGACAGAGATCACAAGCAGGCAGAGAGGCAGGCAGAGAGAGAGGAAGGGAAGCAGGCTCCCCGCTGAGCAGAGAGCCCGATGCGGGGCTTGATCCCAGGACCCTGGGACCATGACCTGAGCCGAAGGCAGAGGCTTCAACCCACTGAGCCACCCAGGTACCCCTAAAAATGTAATTCTTATAGTACGAACAAAATAAAAGACTAATTTGACCCGATTCTGTCCTTATCTTCAAATGACATTTTGACCATATTCTCCTAATTTAGTCCAGTAAAGTTAAATTGCCAGTTCACTGTCAGAACTCTCAAGATCCTGAATTATAGAAGACTGGAATACTTTACCACTAGCCATTCCTTAATCTGAATTTCACCAGGTTTCAGGCATCATGCTGTGAAAACACCTACAAAGGATGTTAAGTAACACATCTTACCTCATTTCATCATTTTATGAGAGTTAAGAAGCATGACAGTATGTAAATACAAAATGTTTAGAGAATTTCAGTATAAATGTTCAGTAGAAGTACAAAATAGCTGCCTGCGAAAAGTGGCTTTGGTGGGTATCGGTAATTCCTGCTCAAATTTAGTCTCCTCCCATCACTAAAAGAATTAGATTTTACATTCTTTACAGCACCTTTTATTTACACATATTGAAAATTTCCACAATCTCCATTTTCTTAGCATCCTGGTGATGTTTTTTCTTTTTAATTTCACAATTAAAAAGGAAACTGGGGGAGGTTAATTGGCTTTTCACTGCAATGAAGGGTGAGTCAGTGACAGAGCCAGAAATAGACACCAAAGCTTCATCTTCTCTCCTGGTTCTCATCACGAGAAAGAGCTTTCTGCTTGTAAATACATTTAATGACATGGTTCCTGGAACTGTTAATTAGGGTAGTTTTTAAAACCCACCTGGTTTCAGAGCTAGATAGAAACTTCCAAAGGTATCATGTTTAAAAAAAAAAAAAAAAAAGTTTGGGAGTTTTGTAGACTTTTTTGTAGACTTGGGAACTTTGTAGTGGACCTAGCGCAACTTAGTAAAAATTGTGTATAGTTACTTCCATGTATGCTCAAAACTATTCTTCTGAGAGAGTCACAAAAATTGTGTTTACAATTTTTGCACCACGCAGAGCCACATGTATTTCATTGGGAACATGTACCCATACACATGTAAAATAGTGAAAAAACTGTACAAAAGGTAATATACTCAGGATTGGCCTCATCTGTCTTTGTTGCCTATCTGACACATAGTTAAGAGTTCTTTTATAGGAACAGGGAGCGGATAGACATCACAGATGAGTGGCTGCCAATAATAATAATAATAATAATAGTAATAAATACCTTAGCCTTTATTGAATGCATGTATGAAGAAAGTAATGTTTTAACATGCTTACAGACCCGGTTTAGTTTGTGATGTCCAGGTTTTAAGAGGGAAAGCAATTGGTCATCGTTTTTAAGCGGGTAGCCAGGGCAGAGAGAAGACCTTTGAAATGTATTGATTAATATTAATATGGGAACTATTTCACTTGGAAGAGATTTGTGAGACTATTATATATTGTACTCTATATTATAGGAAAGCACGTTAGACTCACCCCATATAACATCAAGAAACAGATTTAAAAAGAACGGGTGGAAGATATATAGCTGCAAAATTTTAACTTCAGATAAGGGGATTTGTAACAGAGATGTGCAAAAATAGGACGGGCTCCAGACATTTCTGGGGGTGAGTAAGCCTGTGCTCTGTTGTTCAGGGGACTCATGCACCACATCAGTTGTTGATTTAGCCGGAATTGAAGGTCCTTACAAGGACAGAGGGTCCATTATTCTTATTGACAGGATGTGTAGTGAAGCATTCATTTCTGTGGGGGAATTCAGAACAAAGAAAGTGAGAAACCACTGTGGAGAGACTGGGAGGACAGGAGCTAGAAGGGAGATTAGAGTTTTCATCGATAAAAAGGAACACTGAGGCCATTTTAAGGAAAAAGAGAAATGAGAGGGGAGAGAAAGAAACTCTGTTCTTATAAGAAATTGTCAAAAGAATAGCCTTGAAAGATTTGAGTGTACATGCATTTTAGATTGGTAAGAAAGAAGCAAGACTTAAAGGCCAAGAATATGTTTTGATGTGGTTTGACAAATAACATGTAGTGAAGGACAAAGAACATAGACCTTGGAACCAGAAAGATTCAAATTCATATCCTGATTAGATAATCTCCAACTCCGAAGCAGTCACATTTATAGAAACTGAACAGTGGTTACCAGGAGATAAGAAAAGGGAGAATGAAGGAGTTGTTTAATTGGTACAGTGTTTCAAGTTTGTAAAAAACTAACAAACGTTTTACGACAATATGAATATACTTAACACTACTTACCTCTGCACTTAGAAATGGTTAAGATAGTAAATATTATGTCATTTTTAGCACAATACAAAAAAGTACCCTCTATAATCTGTGTGTACAGTCTCTGAATCCCAAGACCTACCCCCACATTGTACATACTTGTTGGGCGTATTAGCTGAGTTCTATTAAGTGACACTATAGAGTAGCACATGAACGAAAATGTCAAAAATGTTTTCATTTTTTCCCGTTTTCTCTCTTTTCCTACCCTGTGGTGAATTTTATCCAGAAGAACACAGGAAGTAGTTATATGAAATTACCTTTTCTGTGCATGATGGTGGTAAATTTTAAAGTCATTTTCCTAGGCAAAAATTTCCCTTGGAAATTCTTTTAATTTTGGATAGAATACTGAACAATACCTTTCCTAAGTATATACAGCTATTTTCTTCTGTAACATTTAACACGTTATTACACTGAATATTTTTCAAAATATTTGGCTTATGTGTAACAGCCACATTGCATGAAAAATATAAAACTCACCTTCGAGTGTATAGTTTTAGTCAGCTCACAAGGACAGATCAAGAGATGTAAGACTGAAGCAGCAGTGTATTTTCTTCTTCAATCTTAGGCTTACTGCAAGGCAGTGGTTCTCAAACTCTTCATGCATCAGAATCATCTGGAGGGGTTGTTAAAACCCAGCTGGCTGGGCCTTACCCCAGAGCTTCTGATGCAGTGGGTATAAGGTGGGTCCTGAGAATGCATTTCTAATACCTGCCAGGTAAATGCTGCTGCTGCTGGTCAGCACACCGCACTTAGCATGTAAATCCTCATTACTCAACTCGTACACACTGGGTGAAAGAGTAGAAAGTATCCACCAAACTGTTAAAATCGCTCAGTCTCGTAAATGAAATTGCACCTGTGAGGTAAATGGCTTTAAAAGATCCATTAGACCTAACTCCTAAGCAAGTAGATTTCAAAAACTAGGGGAAAAAATTTAAAAATTAAAATGAATAAAACACACATATAACAGACACCTCCTTGATGAAGATTCTGGGCCACATGTGAAGAAACCGTCCCATGCCACATTCCAATCCCAGTCAGCCATACACTGTCTAGTCAAAACCTTCTCTCGTTGGTTTGACTTCCCATTAAGTTTCAAGCAGGGCCAGCTCTGGTACTCATCACCGAGAAGAATACTGATGTGACAGCTGTGCTGGGCCTGAGGGGGACAGTCTCTACTTGGACTACAATTTTGAGGTTGTATAACGTGCTAAGGATCCTTCCAACCCTAAACCCCTTCTAACATCATAATGCTGATGGGTTAAAAGATATCCGCTTCCTTTAATGACCACACTATTTAGGCAAATAAAATCAAGGTACGGCCCTGCTTCCCCCACAGTGAGCTAAGAGGATTTAAAAAAAAAAAAAAAAAAAGTCGCAGCTCATCTCTGTAAGCAAGAGATCAAAAATTGAAACCACGTGTGACAAGCCTGATTTATCTGTGCCAATATGCATTTTTTTCTGAACACAATATCCATTTTTCTAACTACTTGATTCAATTTGCTTCTATAAAATTCAGTTAAAGCTCTTGTTTTAAATTGCTTTTAGTATACATTGCCCCAATTTGTTTATTCAGTTCTGATTCAAGGCTTTGCTTTTCCTTTCGGGTCTCTCCATTTCTCTGCCCATTATGCATACTCTCCCTAAAAGAATCTTCTCCTGGGAGGGTAATTATCATGTCTCTTGTAATGGTGTAGTTAAGGTTGTGTCAAAAGGATACTTGCATAGTAGGATTAACTACTCTTTTGTAGGATTTGCTGAAATCAAAGTAATTATTTCCAGTTACCGTGGTATCATGCTGAATCTACTCAAAGCAGAAACTTGGAATATTTAAACTCACTGGTGGCGTGAACTCATTCTAGGCAAGTAATGGAAAAAAAAAAAAATCCTTTACGTTATACTTAGAGTTACACTCCAAAAACTATCAGGTAATGGGAGAGAATTAGCTTTTAGATTTGCAGAAAAATAGATGGTCTTTCTTGCATTTCATGTTTGTGCATTAAAATGAGCAATAAATAATTTTAATAGATTCAAAATGGCAGATTGAGGGGGCTGACTTTTTGAGGCTTCCAGCAAGAACTGCAGATCCTAAATTTGGGGACCCTTAAATTTTTACTGAGTGTATTAAGAACATCTCTAGCTTGGGGAAAACATAATGAGAGGAGGCATGTCTTCAGGGTTTCAGCACTACCATTGCTTTCTGAATTACAGTAGGAGATGCAACTTCCTGTGAGGAGGAAAGCAATAGGAGAGGCCTTACTGTACTATTTTCATAACCAAAGAATATAGAACAATCCTGTTAACATCAAGGACATAGGAGAGAAACTGACTGATAGAATATTTGCTTACTGTTACATACACACAAAGAAATGCATTTTAAGTTCTGATTCTACTGCATGTGAGAAAATATAGAATAATTGTTTCTGGGGTGCATGCAGTTGGTAGTGAAAATAAAACCTAGGTAAGTTGAGAGTGCTCTTTCTCAATAAAGGAAAATGTATTAGGTTATCAAGAAATCAGTTTTAATAGCTTATGTTCCCACAGTAAAATTTGTCTATCAGAGAATCAAAGAAACTCAAGTTGGTGTAAAAATCTACATAAAACATGGTCCTTTGTCTAACTATTTCTACATAGTTTCCTTATTTTAACATGAATATCCAGGATTTCCAATCTTGGGGCAATAAAATTATGAGCACAACTCTATTTGGAATAATAAGAACTTTGGGAATCTTTTTTTTTTTTTAAGATTTTATTTTTTTATTTGACAGACACAGATCACAAGTAGGCAGAGAGGCAGGTAGAGAGAGAGGAAGAGAAGCAGGCTTCCCTCTGAGCAGAGAGCCCGATGCGGGGCTTGATCCCAGGAACCTGGGATCATGACCTGAGCCAAAGGCAGAGGCTTTAACCCACTGAGCCACCCAGGTGCCCCAAACTTTGGGAATCTTTTTAAAAATTGCTACATCAATAACTCCTGTATAATTGGCACAACTAACAATGAGGTGAAATATATCAAAATAGAATGCCTTCTCTTTGTTTTTTTTTTCATATATTCCAAGTAATTCTGTGGATGTGATAAGCCCAGTTTAAGCCAAATACTTCTGGAGTGCCAGTGATTATAAAGATACAATGCTAGGCACTGTACTGAACATCAGGGATTATAGCAAATCCTTGTCTTCATTGAGCACACAATCCAGTAGCAAAGTCAAGTACAACTCAGGCTCCTTACGGTGATTAGTGTTATGTAAGGTAATTAATTTGGAGTTCTGTCAAGAGTGCTAGGCAGTTATAGGAAAAGGAAGATTGAGTATAACCAAGAAGCATTAAAAAAAAGTCTCTGAAAGGTTTGGTATTTGAGCTTGACCTTAAATGATAAATAGCTCATTGCTATAATCTTTGACTTCACTGGGATACCATATATCATATCTTGGCATGTGAAAGGCATAGAAGGAGTGTGTCATTTGCATGTAGACAACAGGGGTGAGTAGTCCATTGCAGTGGAAATGCGTGTGACAGAGTATAACTGGAGATGTGCTTGAAAAAGCAAGCTGGGTGATTAAGAATGTGGCTTAGTTTAGTTTTTGCAACCACCTTATGAATCAGCACAGATATCATTATCCCTATCTTATCCCTGTAATAAAGCAGAAAATTTAAAAGTTTAGACAGAACTCCCTTGTGGGAGTTGACTAAATAGTTGTTATAAGTCTGTTTTCTCTGGGGCCAAAGTCAGCAAGGTTAGAAGTCAGGAAGGGGAGATGGACATAAGGTGGGGAGTGCCAGAGACAAACGTGAATCTAGGAAAATTATCAATTTCCCCAGCCTCACTGATGGTGATGAGCTCTAGGAAAAACTGGCACCTGTCACCAGAGTTGTGCACAAATCTGCTCCAGGATTCAGGGAAGGTAAGAAAGAAATCTGGTTGTAGCTGGAGGAACTTTGAGCCCGCCTATTGCCTCACTCTATACGGTGAGTGTGTGACAACATGTATGAGTCGTGTATGAGTTGCATTAGTACCTTCAGTAAGATGGCCTGCAGAGAATAAAACCCTTTACTTGTGCCTTGCAAATCTCATAAAATTTCTCAGGGGCCAACAATAATTCAGAACCACACAGGGAAGAGATTTCTGGGAAGGCAATCCCAGTTTAGCTAAGCTAAATTGTACAAAGCTACCACAGTTGTAGAGATTCTGGATACTATTACATTCTTCTCAAGAGTGATTCTTGTTCTAGCAGGTAATTTATATGATGGGACTTCAACTCCACAGTCTGTCTCCTGGGCTTGGGCCACAGTGGAAACCTCCTCCATTCAGTTTTTTCGGCTGACTTCCTGGGTTCTTTCTGATACCTGTATTATTAGCAGTCAAATTCGGGAAGATTTTATATGTACCCTCCTGTGTCTCCATTCCTTCTGGGAACTCCCCAGCTAACTTTTAGTCTGTCATACCAGCAATGAACTCTGACCTCTAACATCTCAGGCCAATTAGGGTGTTGCTTTCTGCTGCTTCATGCCACCTACAATTTGAGAGATGTCCTCAAAAAAGCACCAACAGGCAACTCGCACCAGATATGATTCCTGTCTTCCAAGGGGAGTGCTGTAGACTGAATGTTTAGTTTCTCCCAAATTTGTATGCTGAAGTGCTAGCCCTCCATTGGATGGTACATGGAGGTAAGGCCCTTGGGAATTAATCAGTTTCAGATGAGGTCGGAAGCTATGCCCCTACAACGGGATTAGTGTCCTTACAAGAAGAGAGAGACAAGAGCTTGTTCTCTCTGAGCACACACAAAGAAGTCATGTGAGCAGCCCAGCAAGAGAGCAACCACTTAAAAGCCAAGAGAAGAGGTCTCAGAATGAAATCTACCTCGCTGGTGATCTACCACTTCCCAGCCTTCAGAACTGTGAGAAATGAATTCCTACTGTTCAAGCCACCTAGTCTATGGTATTTTGTTATGGTAGTCCAAGAAGACTTAAGACAGGGTTTTGTACCAAGATGTGGGATACAACTGTAACATACACGTGAAATTGTGAAACAGCTCTGGAACGAGATAAAGAGTAGAAGCTGAATGAGTTTTGTTGTGAATGCTAGAGATATGGCCAGTAAGAGCAATTCTGGTGATGTCTCAGATGGGAAAGAGGAATGTATTTTTAGAAGCTGAGATAAAGACAATCCTTATTATAAAGTGGCAAAATTGTGTCATGGTGTTTTGTGAGTGATGAAAATGGATATCTGGCTGAAGCGGTTGCTGAGCACAGTGGTTGAGAGACTTGGCTCCTCTTTACTGCTCACAGTAAAAATGCAAGGAGAGAGAGAGAAACTGAGGAAAAACATTTTAAACAAAAGAGACCCAGAACTTAAAGATTTCAAAAATTCTCAACCTGCCTGATTACAAAACAAATAAGAAACGAGTTTGGAAGAGCCCATCAAAAGTGTGGCTGGATTACCACTGAATAAAGAGCTCCTGCGTACGATTTATGGACTTCATCAGCTTTCTTAATAGAAGCCAGGAAGAGAAATGTGATCCTGTTAACAGAAGCACTGACAGCTGGGACTAAAGGAGACAGGGTCACATGGGCAGAGCCCTGGCAGGGAGTCACAGGGGCTGAGAGGTTGAGACTGCCCTGCCAAGCCATAGGGATCATACTGTCACTCCAGTAGGCCAGTAGGGCAAACCATTGGATCAAAGAAGACCACTCTTGAATCTCAAGAGTCAGTGGAATTTGTCTTGCTGAGTTCTGGACTTACTGAAGACCTGTCACCTCTTCTTTCTTGTTTCTCTTTTTTGGAAAGGAAACGATTATCTTATGCCTATCTCACCTTAAATATCTAGTGTTAAGGCCATTCAATCTATGGTATTTTGTTATGGCAGTCCAAGCAGACTAAGACAGGTAGTCTCCATTTTCTGTCTTCAAACAATGCATTTTTTTTCTAGATTATGTAATTGTTACCTGTGGGAGTTAATGTGATTAAGCTATTACATCATTATCAGAAATTAGTGACATATTTTCTGATAGGGATGTATTGTTAAAAATCGTGTGTCAAAAGTGTTCAGGATATAATGCCTTTTAAATTTTCTGAATATACTTATTTATATATGCATAGAAACAAAGATCTAGAGGGTTTTTAGCAAAACATTGAGGGGTTGTATTACAGTGTGAATTTATGGTTATTTTTTTTCCCATTTGCCTATCACATTTTCTATGTTTCCTTATGTTGATCATGCAATATTACATAATTTAGAAAATATAGATTAAGCTGGAAAAAAGACAAGAAAAAACATAATGCTGATGTGTCAGTTCATATTTGTAGTATTTTTGTCTTGATTTAAGACAACCCCCAAACAAATTAAGAATGTTGTTTGTATTGCTAACTTACATGCACCCAGTCTTCTCATCCACTGTTAAAAGTTAATAATTAAATCTGAAGTCATTAATTCTGGGAGTACTCCCTGGATATTAGTGTTAGAATCAGTCTGAATGTTTTGTCATCATGAAAACATGTATTTAGATATAAACAATCCTTTTCAAATTAGTGTTAGTATTTTCCATTTCCTTCTTAGAAACTGGAACTCCCATTCTTTAGTCAACTAATTTTTTCTCTCCTTCTGTCCCTTCCCTTTTCCCGTTC
>NC_137902.1:24107182-24453312 GCF_963455335.1 Martes martes
GTGTTAAACGAGCTCACACCCCTTCCATGGCCTCATTCCTTTTCAACCATCCTTGTTTGAAGTCAGACCCCAACCACTAGGCTTCTGCACTACATCGAATCAATTCACATCAGGCCAAGGACAAATGATGGGCCATGTTCAGTGATGACACCTGGAAGCCTGAGGCCCAGGAACTCAAGCGTTCAAAAATTAGGATAATTTTAGTTCCGAGGCAGGAGGACAATTAAGAAGGCTAGATGGTTTGTTTCCTAAGTGGGTTCCTAGGCAGCCCAAGTATGACAGCCATTTAACACTGGCCCAAAGGGGAAGCATCAAAATGAAAGGGACAGGGAGTTCCACCAAGCCTCATTCCGTTTCAAAAGGAAGAAAAAGAAGAAGAGATGAAAAGAGATGCAAATGGCTGTCTTCACCTTGAGCAACTACCGTATTGTGTTTGGAGAGCTGCATTTTTTTCTCCCTGGGGGAGGTGGTGGTCAGATGCCAGGTGGGGAAAGGTCACATTTGGAAAGAAAACTGGTTATTAGAGAGCGATCGGAACTAGTTCCAAGAAAGCTAAGGCCTGGCTGGAGCCCGTGGCATGTGTAATAACCGTATCCCAAACAGAAATCCTTATCGGAATGCTCATCCTCGAAGCCGGCTTCCGCGGCTGCCTTTTCATCTCTGAAGCCTCCAACGGGCCAGCGGCTCAGCAGCAGCTTTCATTAATTTCTGCTATCACCGCTGATCTTGAAGCTTTAGCCAGGAAGGGAGCCAAGGGCTTTGTCTTTTTCATACGTAATTTACAATTACAAGGGCCAGTTTCCTTGAACCCTACCATGGGGCAGAGGGGATAAGGGAGCAAGCTTCTTTCTCTCCCAAAGAAACAAAGGGATTGGTAGAAAACCAGACGGTGAGAGCTCATGAATACCCCAGCTCGGGCTCCAGCCAGAAACAAACATGAAAAATAATGAAAGTCCTGGAAGTGAACAGCTGAGGATGCATCTCTGGCTGCATTTGGGGACAGCTCTCAAAAGCCACCTGGAGTTTCCTGAATCCTAAGTAATAACTTTCAAACTATTTCCTAAGCCAATTTTTGGAGAGCCCTGAATGGCTGGCATCAGTGGCCTGAACAATGCAGCGGCACGGCTCCCGAGGAGGAGCAGCCCGGCCTCCTGCCCGAAGACATTCACCAGGCAGGAGAACCACTTGAAAGACGAGCGGCAGGGGGACAGGCCCCTCCGGGAGCCCTTCTCTTTCTCCATGTTCTTCACCGACTCTCAAATGTGTATTCCACCCCTTCCAGGGAAAGAATTTCTAAACTGAATACCTAAAAGTATACATTTTTAATTAACTGTAAAAAATATATATATATATATATGTGTGTGTGTGTTTATTTTTAAGGAAGAGAGACCTCCCTTGACTTGACAGGCCTATTAATACTAAGTTAGTAACCAGCCCTGCATACATACACATCATTTAGACTCCCATCGCATACACAAGGTCAGTGTTGTTTCTATCTCTGGTGACCAGAGAGGTTAAAATCATTCAGTCAAGGTCACAAAGGTATAATGTGCCCGAGGTGGGATCAGACCCAGGTCTGGCCAGCTCTGTCAAAAGCCTGCAGACAAGTCTCTCCTGTCAAGTGGTCCTAGCATTACCAGTGCAGGCTATGGAGGTGGATATCAGAGGTGTGCCTCTCTGCCCACAGATGCCCCCTCCCATGACTCATTCTCATAGTGACAGTAGCTAAGGCCGTCACGCCTGTATGCTGCAACCCACCTTTCCTGAGTTCCTGTGCACAGACACCATGTCACCTGTGATCTGACTGCTTAGTTAATGCTTGCTAGGAAGGTCTTTCAATCTATTTGGGAAGACAGGGCCAAAGTGAGCTCTCAGCCACATTACAAAAGCAGCACTTTGTGTCCGGTGCCCGGGCTCTCGCTACCTCCTCTGCCTCGTGCCCTCGTCTGTCTCCTCTTCACCCCCAGGAACTCCAGACTACCTCTCACTACTCTCATTTCTCCTACAGGTAAAAGAAAAGACCACTAATTCATACTAAAGTGTACAGGACTACAGATGTTCATCCTTACAGTAAAGAAGTATGTTTTTCTTGATAAAAATTACCATTGCACACTAAAATAGAAAATGGGACTTATTTCTAGGGGAGATCCTTGCATCCCTGAAAACCAAAAGCAGACAATTTTTTCACATTTTAGATTAAAGCAACCTAACATATACATACTCACAACACACAAACATGCATGTAGGCACATAGACAACTTAAAATTGGTTTATCATCTCCACCAACTCAATCCAATTATTATATGCTGAGTGCCTCCTATTGTGGTGAGAGTATGAGGGCAGATTGACAAGTTAAGCAGGACCCTTAAGAAGCTTATAATTTAGGGGGTCACCTGGATAGCTCAGCAGATTAAGCCTCTGCCTTTGGCTCAGGTCATGATCCTGGGGTCCTGGGATCAAGCCCCACATCGGGCTCTCTTCTCAGCAGGGAGCCTGCTTCCCCCTCTCTCTCTGCCTGCCTCTCTGCCTACTTGTGATCTCTTTCTGTCAAATAAATAAATAAAATCTTAAACAAAAAAAAGGCTTATAATTTAGAGACAGACATGCATCTGAAGACATTGCTGGGGAATATGACAAGCTCAGCTGTTTGGTTTCAGGGGGATGCTGAACAAAGAGCAGCCCCATGTCAATGGCATTAGGTTTGCAAACCTGCTCAACACGGGGGCTCCCATCTTTCTCCCCCACCACAAAACAGGGATTGAGGAAATGTTGAAAAAGGGAAACCTTTGGACACAGCAGCAAAGTGCCAAACCTGGTGCTTCCCAAGAGAAACTGAAAGGGAAACATTGCAAAGCTGCTTTTTTTAAACACATAAGCTAATGGGATTATTTGAAGGCAAGTCTCCAGATCTCCTTGTATCTTAAACCAAACTCAATGCCTGACACACACACACACCAAAAAAAAAAGCGCCCAAAGGGTTGGTGAATAAGTGAACGAAGGAACAAACAAGTTCGTAACCTAACAGAAATTAGGGTAGGCATCAGGTCCCCCGCTTTTTGGTCTAGGCGGTGGCCTTGTACAAGTCCTTCAGGCCCCTCTGCATCCCTGCCGAGGCGAGAGCAGTGCTGGCCCTCCCTTCCCCACCTCTCAGGGCTCCTGGGAGCATCAGAGAAGCTCATGACCTCCAGAGCGTTTTCAGAAGCATAGAGCACACATCAAGTTCAAGGGTTGTTACTATTCTTCGGTAGACACCCAGGACAATCCCTGGCAGTTCCTGTAGGGAAACTGAATCCATCCCTGAGTAATCAGCCTGTGTACTGCAGGCTGATTGTAGCCTGACTTGCCCCCACTCTGGCTCGGGAGCTCCGTCCTCCAGTGCTTGCCGCTCAGAGCCTTACCTTTCAGATACCAGGGCCAGGAAAGGGGCCTGGAGAAGGGCCTCCTTTGCGCAAGCAGTCCCTGCCTGCATGGGGTCTGCTCACCCCTCTCCCTATACCCACCTCCTTTCTGGGTACTCCCGGCTACACCCAGAACACCTACCCCAAGCTCCCCCAGCCAAACAGCCCCTCTAGATGACAAAGCACTGCTAGGACCCTGCCACCCCCTTGCCATTCTTGCTTATTAGCATGGCTATCTCTTTCCAGGCAAGGGGTGAGATATCTCTGCTCCACATATGCACACTAGCCCAAGACAAAGGCATCTGCAAGGGGACGGCAGCACGTAGGCAGATGCAGAGGCTGCTCCAAGCTAAGAGCCTGAGATCGGAGATCATCCTTCTGATAATCTGATACCAACACCCCCACCCGCCCTCTTGGGGGACTGAATGGCAAAGGCACTTGGCATTTTTAACTTCCTGCAGCAGAGCCTGGCTCAGAGTGCTCCTCTCTCACCAGGATCTATCATAATCTCTAAAAGCAGTGTCGCGCTGGAGTGACTCGCCTCTCAAGTGTCCAAGCACCACAGTTTAGGAACATTGTGTCCGGAGACAACAGAGAACACTGACGTAACAGTGGCCCTGACCTCATGGTTCTCTAGTTCTCTTTGTTCCCATAATGTCTGCTATTAAGCCTCCGTGAGCTAGCACAATTCTGTGAGAGTAAAACAATATTGTGTTTTATTATAAATGCGTCAGACTCCTTTGCTGAGTCCTTTCTTGCTTTCTTTGTATGTTGGGGTCCTTATCCAACAAGCACTCAAGATGGGTCGATTGAGGGCCAATTCAACACCAAATCAACAGTAGTAATATAAGGTGGGGTCCTGCCCTCCCGATACATGGACTGGAGCCAGCAAGGATTTCTGGAGCACTTGCTGTGACTAATACGAATATTATGTCCAGGGGCACCTGGGCGGCTCAGTCAGTTAAGCGTCTACCTTTGGCTCGGGGCATGATCCCAGGGTCCTAGAATCGAGTCCTGCATCAGGCTCCTTGCTCAGTGGGGAGTCTGCTCGTCCTCTGCCTCTCCCCCTGCTCATGCTCTCTCCCTATCTCTTCCTCTCTCTCTCTCTCAAATAAATAAATAAAATCTTTAAAAAAATATATATGTCCATAATCTCATATCAGCTTCCCAACAACTGTACGAGATATCTCCCTGTGTTAGAGAGGCTGAAATTTGAATGCAGGCCTCTGACTTCTGTGGCCATAACTCGAAGATAGTGTCAATTAATCACTCATGTGAAACTACCAGAGAATTCCGAAAGGCCAAATGGCACCCACCTGTGTTCCTCCCTTCTTTTGCTCTCATTCTATCAACGGTCTACTGAGCCCTCTTCAGAGGGCCAGGCACATTCTAGGTACAGAGATCAATGTCCCTTCCCTTCCTTTACTCAGTCCAGTCAATCTTCATGGACTTAATAACCTGGGCCGAACCAGGGAGGGGGCAGACTGGAGAGGAAAACTTGGAAAAATACATGGGGCATAAGGCACTCATCACAGTGGGAGAAAGAATGGGAGGCAAGTCCTAGAGCCTGGCACTTGGAGTCAAGGGCACAGGGAAACTGAGACTCCCAGGATCAGAGTGGAAGAAGAGTCAGGAATCAGGCAGCCCTTTCTGGAAGAATCCTGAGCAGTGACTCCTGGGAAGGAGAGGATTTATAGTTAGTCCCAAAGCACGACTCTTTGTCACAGAGGGAACATGACTCAGTAAATGAAGATGCAGACGAAGAAGACACATCAATTTGCATCTCTGCCTCTGGCTGGGACCCAATAACACCCTTTGAAAAGGTCACCGAGATATTCCCATGGATCGTTTGTTATGCTCCATCCCAGAGAAGTAGCTGTCTGTCGCAGACATGAATGTATGGAGAGTGATGGTGTTTCTCAAAGGCCCCTCCAGACCTCCTTACCTGGCAGTTGGCTCAGCAGGAGCCAGGGTAGGGGGGTGAGACCAGAGAAGCAAACAGCTTCTGGCTGTCTTGGGAATTCATTCACCCATAGTCAAACCCCACCGAGTCCCTGCCCTCCCAACCATACTAAACACACTCCATGGCTCTGGGTCATCCACAGGGTAGAACGACAAGCCTGGACTCCCTACTTTTTTCATTCCAGGAGGGATACTGGTGATCACCCAGCAAAATGCCTGAAGGACCCAACTGAGGAAACCATGGTGGAAAAGTGGGAGGCAGGTGGGGGAGGTCTGGGGTGGGGGGGTGGAGACTATGCCTGCTCTTTCTTGGTGCCCAATGTAGATGGATCTCTCCATTTACCCCTTTCCCTTAATGCTCTGCCAATTTTCAGTGTTCCAGAATGCAAGAGATATGACACAGTAGTTTAGCCAGGGAGGCAGATGGACCACCTAGGTTGATGACTAGCTACAGAGCTTTGGTCTAAACATATCTTGCCTGATCCTCACTTTCCCGGTCTGTAAAATGCCAGCAAAACAGTATGCGTACCTCACGGGCCGACCACAGAGGCAAATGGAATAATTCAAGCAAAGCACTCATGAGCGAACAATGTCTGGCAGATAATACACATCCCTCTCACATGCCTCCAAGCTGACTCTTCTCCAGACTACATATCTTCACTTGACAGGACTTTCAACTCTTCTTAGAATCGAGCTCCCTCTGTTAGCGGGGACAACAAAAATAAATCCAAGATTTGCTGAGCACCGAGTCTGAACAAAGTCCTCTTCTAAGGTATGTTCACAAAGTATATAATCCTCACGCAACTTACTAAGGCAACTATTGACTGCTCCATTTGACAGACAAGGAAACTGAGGCTCAGAGAGATTCATCATCTGCCTTAAGGTACACACAGTCTGTCACTGGCAGATTTGGAGGCCGCCATGTTTTTCCTCTCTAGCACACCATCTGCCTTCTGCTGTGTCCCTCTCAAAGGGCTGTGTCCAAAACAAGTCACCTCATTCCAGGTGTGGCAGAACCAGCACCAAGGGAGAAGAAGGACTTTCTCCAGCCTCGCCACAGCTCTGTACTTGCACTCACATCAGCTGACATGTATCGAACTTGACACTTCATATCTCCTGAAATATGAGTCTGCCAAGCCTCTCCATCCTGTGCTTGGGCAGTTGTTTTACTTTTTTAATGCAAGGATAAAACTTAACATATGACCCTATTAACCATCATTTTGATAAATTAAGTTCGTTTTTTCAAGCCTGAACTAATCATTTTGGATCTGAATCTTTTTATCCAACATATCCATTATCTCTCCCATCTTCATGTCACCTACATATTTCTTTCTCTGTCATTGACTAAAGGAAATGTTAACAATGCAAGATCAAGAATAGAACCCTGTAGCTCTAGAAACCTGTCTCTGGCTTACAAATGCTTCGTTAAAAAGTACTCTGAGTATATTCCATGAATAACTGATCTAGCCCAAAGCCCTCTGCCGTGAGCCCAAGGTTAACTGAGAGGCTTATCTAATACCTTGCTCAAATTAGGATACACTATGCCCACCGCAAAGGGAAGGAGGTTAGCTGAACAAGACTTGCTTCTTGTCTAGCACACAATGATTCCTAGCGATTACTCTTTGCTTTTCCAAGGTTACACAAACCATCTTTTGAATGGTTCTATTTTAGAATCTTGTCCAGGATTTTAAACCAGCTCATGAATCTATAAACTAGCTCATTCAGACCACTTTGAAAATAGGAATAACTGCCTGTCTCCAATCTTCTAGAACATTCCCACTCCACGTTTTCCTCAAATATCACCAGCAATAGGATATCACACCAAAGTCTGACATCTAACCTGGGATGTAACTGTCAAGATCAAGAGACCTGAGCACATTTAAGGCAGATGGAGTTCTTTACTAATTGGATCACCAGACCTGGTCATCCACACTTATTAGTGCTGATCTACCACAGGCTTGTGACCTGCAGGACTAGCCTCCAGGTGAGCCTGGACTTCCACCGTTACTTGCTAAGCTCAGACAAACTGGGGCTAGGAAAGATCAGCCAGATAGTATTTTCCAGGGCTTATACAGAGATGCTATTTGAGCCTGCAGCCCCCAGGAGAGCCCCATCACAAATTAGTCCTTAATTTCCAGTAGGACAGGCATAAAAGGGCTTCCTGCCCGAGGCAGGACTCACTACAGCATGGAGGTCCTCTGGTTTACTGTACTACATCCCCAAAGCCAAGGGTCTCTGACCTGATCTGACCTAATCTAACCACGTGCAGCCCTAACCCAACTCCCAAAGCCTTCCCTAGCTTCCACCACCCTCCTATTGCTGTCTCGGACACACCAGACTCCCAGAATTCAGACCCACCAAGAACACAGTTCATCCTCAGCCTCACCCGGGTTCTCTCAGCCCTGCAACAGAACTCCGTCTCCTTAAACCTCTACCGCTCAGGTCTTGAAGGGCAAGAGTGCAACCAAAGTTGAGATCTAAGCAAGGTTTAACCACCAGAGCTCATTTCCTCAAGCAAGGGTAACCCAAAAACAACAAGCTTCACCCTAAGTTTTAAAATCACTCAGAAGGCTCTGACGTAGAAATTCAACCTCTAAGAATTTACCCTTAAGGAAATAATCAGGAATGACAGAGGCACAAGAGTAAAATTTATGAAACAATCCTAATATGTACCATAAGATCTGAGTATTTCTAAAAAGATATATAAACAGATGATGATTCAATAAATGGATGAAAAGGAGGGAGGGAAGATAGTAGAGAGAAATATTAACAGTAGTTATTTCTGGATAGTGGGTTTTCAAACAACAGATGTGCTTTTCTATTGTTTTCCATGTTTTCTACAAAAAACACAATGAATATTTATTATTTTGTAACTGATAAAACTAAAAATCAATGTAGGTAGGATACAAACTTTCACCTCAAGGATAGCATTCCCTCACTCTTGCATCAAACAAGATCTAAACACCTACCCCGTGAAAGGCTCTGTGCCAGGTCCTCCAAAGTGTGTCAAGAATGAGACATGATGTTGCCCTCAAATTACTTACACTTAGAAGGGGAAGCAACAAGGGAGCACAAACACGTATGACAAAAAAACAAGAGAAACAGCCTGTTTCATATGAATGTGCAAATCATGAGTGCCCAAGCTCAGAGGCCCAGCTAGGAACTGATCAGCACCCTGGAAGTGGGTAGAATTTCAATAGGTGGAGACGGTGTGGGAAGGGGGTAACCCACTGGTCCTGGTTCACCCATGACTTTACCAGCTTGAGCACTGAAAGTCCCGCATCCCAGGAATCCCCAGGCCCGGGTCAACAGAGTCTACTGGTCACCCTCTCTGAGAGGGGAACTCTGGCTGAGCAAAGGTGAAGGCGGAAGGATGAGGCAAGGCTTGTTCCCCGGAAGGAAGGCAGCCCACCTGGAGAAAGCATAACTAGGACTCAAACCACAAATGGCTCTGAAGTCTAGCCACAGGGAACGGATTTAACCCAGCGGCAATGAGCGCTATTGAGGATTTTAGAGCAAGAGCAACTTTGGAAGGATAACCTGGCCACGGTCTCCCTGGCAAGCTAGATGAAGAGATGAGGAATAAAAGCGAGACACCAGAAAGGTACCAAGAGACTCCCTCTGGGGAGGCAGCGTGGCGGGATGGCACCAATGTCATTTACCTGCAAATGTGCAGAACAGATGAGGGGGCAAGAGGGTCCTCAGGGCTCGGGCTCTGGCTCTGGGCTCCACTCGACACCTCAGCTGCCATTTGCCTAAAGCAAGAGCTCAAATGAATAAATCCAATGTTCACTCCAAGCAAGAACACACTGTCCAACACAGTAAAACACCTTCAGCAAGCAAGTGCCTTCACAGGAATGATGAAATGCCAGGCTCCAGCCTCTCCGAGAGGACGTGACAAGATGTGTGCAACCTCTCCTGGAGGCGAGGTGCTCTCTTAAGCACAGGATGGGAACCCAACGCAGGGGGTCTCTGGAATTCAGAGCCAATGAACATTAAGGTAAATTTGCCTCTGGTGGCTTAAATTGGCTGACTTGTTTACTTGGGAGACCTCCCTGAGCAGGACGCTCACCTGGCTGATGAGCTTCCTGACGTGGTCTTATATCCAAGCGGAAGGAGAGGGAGGCACGGGTTCCTCAATCCTAAAACCCAGTTCTATACATTTCCTTCACCCCAACACCTACACAAAGAAACTGCTCTAATATCAACATGAGTATAATTCCCATGGTTTCTTGCTGCCAACAAGGTTATCTCCATGCAAAACAGACAGAGGACCCAGCTAATTTCAATCACCTTAAAATAATAATAATAATTTTAAAAAAATCCTGACTTATGGACATGTGATGTTTGTAACTTTTCAAGTGTCCTCTAATCTGCTGTGCCTTTATCCTCACCACGGTCTCCCAGGCAGGTATAAATGACCCCACTGTCCCCATCTAATGGGGAAGGAAACAGAGAAATAGAGAGGTAGCATGATTTAGCCTCAGCTTAGACAGTGACACACAATCGTGTCTCTCTCTCTGCTGCAGCCACCATCCATTCTCCACAAATTCCCCGTTCCCTTCAGGGCCTGAGTCACGAAATACAGAAGTGAAGGGAGATATTCCATCCTTACATTCAATGACGCTAATGAAACCTACAGACCTGAAGTTAACCCAACCCACTTGTGAGCGCACATCCAGTAGACGCTCTTGTACCAAAGGGAAGCAAGACAGAAAACGTTTATAATGATGAAGAAATAAAAGAACAGAGATTTTGGAGAAAGAAGGATTTTCTAGATCTGCACGGCCTTATATAGTAGCCATCAGCCAGGTGTAACAACTGAGCACTAGAAACGAGGCTCACCAGAATGGAGATGGGCTGCAGGTATATAATACATACCTGATTTCAAAGACTTCCCATGAAAAAATAATAATAAAACAGCATTAATATTTTAAATTGATTACCTGTTGCAATTATACTTTTTGGAGGTATCAGGTAAAATAAAATGTATTACCAAAAGCAATTTCACCTCTTTTTTACGTTTTGGTTTGGTTTGGTTTGGTTTGGTTTTTACCTGGCTGTTAGAAAATTTTAAATCACATGGGGCACCTGGCTGGCTCAGACAATAGTGCATGCAACTCCTGATCTCAGGGTTATGAGTTCAAGCCCCATGCTGGGTGTGGAGCCTACTTTTAGGGGAAAAAAAAAAGGAAAAGAAAATCTTAAGTTACATGTATGGCTCACATTATATTTCTATCAGCCAGTACTGTTCTCAAAAGTTTTCTTCGTTATTTTTATGGAATAAAACCAAAATGTCCTGCTTTTCTGACATTCTTAATAGCAGGTAAACAGATGTTCCATAACGCCATCTTCCTGACATTTGTCCCACTTTCCTGGACCTCTCCCAGTGCCGCTGGCCTAGTTTGTCCATCAGGTTGACTCACTTCTCAGGAACAATCAGAGTTTTCTGTGTTACAGTCCTTGATGGAACTGCCACACTCAACATACCTGATTCCTCAGAGCGGGAGTCGGCGGCTGGAGAGTCCCTCCCTTCCTGGCCTCCATATTTCTTTCCCAGAGCAGAAGTCACTGGGAGAGGGTTAGGGCACAATCAGACTCGGGAGACTCTAATTGTACTTCAGAGTGATCTCCTGAGCTTTTCTTCCATGGTAACAACATTCACCATCCCAAGACTCTGTGTACCCTCCACCTCATCACCCTGCCCAGCTCTGGCCTCCTGTTTTCCCACTGAAATTGCTTCCAGTTGACAATGTGACCATTTCACAAGCATAATATGCAGGTGGTGCCCTCAAGGGCCTCCTAATTGTCACTGTCCCTGGGTTTTATATGTGATCATCAAAGAGAAGATACCCATAAGCAAAGGCAGCAACCCAAAAGGAGGAAGAGAAAGAAAGACACCTGGTCCCTTTCACTCAGTGGAAAGGACCAGATCACAGACAGCAGGCAACAAAGCAGTACCGGTGACAAGCTGGAAGGGAAGAACGATGTTCTGGGTAAGAGAAAGGGACCGGAAAACAGAGGGAAACAGACCTCTATTTTTTCCTGTTTTACTGTGTGCTGCCATCTTTAAGGCCAGAACATATTTCTTCTTCGGTGGG
Organism: Martes martes; assembly: GCF_963455335.1. Taxonomy (NCBI): domain Eukaryota; kingdom Metazoa; phylum Chordata; class Mammalia; order Carnivora; family Mustelidae; genus Martes; species Martes martes. The sequence continues at coordinate 24,118,644 of NC_137902.1, forward strand.
GATGAGGATGATGGCTCCTCTTCCAAGGCCAGAGAAGCCCTTCGAATCCTTCTCCCCCGCTTAGTCAGGCAGAACTGCAGTCAACTGGCATCAATCTCACAGAGGACAGTCCTCCACATAAAGATGACAATGGTCCACTATGGGGGGTGGGGGGGGCGGTGGGAGTGGAGAGGAACCAGAGGATCTGGCTCCACTGACCTGAGACTCAACTTCAGAGGACTCGGGTAAGATAAAAGAACCATATTCCTGCTCCAAAAACATTTCAGAGGCCAGATATCAAGGGCCTGGAGGAACAAAGATAGTTTTTTGCCCCAAAAGAACTGCCTGGACATGGCTAATGTTTGCTCTCCTTGGTTCTGATCATTTCTCTTATTTATGTTCAAATCTCATCTCTCTCTCTCTCTCCTTATCTCTTTATCTTCCTCTTTCTGCTCCCCCCAACCCACTTTCTTCTCTCCATACCCTCCTCCGACTCTCTTCCTGAAAAGCAACTTGGGGAAGTGTGGGCTTCGGCATCAGAAAGCCCAGGATTTAACACTTGGCTCTACTTCTTTCTAGTGGCATGGCTCGGCCTCCCTTCTCTGAGGATACAGGTTTTCGCTCTGTGCCCCAACAGTCAACAAAATTTAACACCCCCTGAAATATTTATTCCTTCATGCATTCAGCAGGTATTTTATTGATAACCTCCAATGTTTGTGTTGAATGTGGAAGATAGAGCATTACCCAAACTCACTAAAACCTTGACCTTGTGCATTTTAAATTCTAGTTGGAGGAAGATTATCAGAAAACCAATGAACAAACAAATTCTTATTCTGATAGTTAAAAATTCTGTGAAGAAAAAAAATGAAGCAGGGAGGAGGAACCGAAATGCAGTGGGTACACATTTAAAGGGCTTGAAACAGAGGAAGCAGGTCAAGCAGGCTTGGGGAAGAGCACCCAGGCTGAGCACACAGCACGGCAAAACCATGAGACCAGAGCAGCAAGGGGCCTTGTCCCTGCGTGGCTGTGAGCAAGGTGAGAGGCAGGAGAGAGGGTAAGTGGTAAGGACTTTGGAGTTGCTTGAAATGAGACAGGAAGCCAGAGCTGGGGGTGCCCAGAGTTGGGGGAGCGGGGTGCTGTTCTCTGTGTAACAGGATCACCTGGTGTGAACACACAGGGAGAAGGGCAGAAACAAGGAAAGTGGATCTGGGATCTGAGGCGACTGCCATGATGCTAGCGAGAGATCATGATGGCTCAGAACAGGGTTTTAGCTGTGGCGGTGGAGAGAAGCAGATTTTATCTACTTTGTAGCTCTGCACTAATGTGTGACATACATTTAAAAATACACCCCAAAATAGAAATAATAAAAGGAAAATGTTCAAAAATAAAAATGGAAGATCTACTATTTTGTTCCAACCACTCAGTGGAATACCTCGTCCACTCCCCGGATATACCCCACTTTAGAGAGCACTGGTATAGATGATGCAGAAGAATATGTGTAGAGTGTACCAAGTACAGGTGTAAGAACATAGGACACACTCAATTACACTGGTCCTCCTGTGCCGATCCCTAGTTGACTTAGTCTATGAATCCCTGCCCTACCATCCTCTTGCCTCTGGCCCCCCTGATGCCGCTGCCTATGACTTGGCTGCTTGTCTGACTAAGATCACCCTCGTGTAACTCTCACCAATCCCAAAAGCTTCCCACCTGGAAAGGCACTGCTTTCTGGGCTAGGAGGAAAAGGTGGGGAACCCTGGAGTTTTTTGGCCTAAGTCTAAAACTGGCATCATACTCTGTCCAACAGCAGAATGCCCATCCTTCCCAAGGAAACATGGAATTTTCATCAAAGAGGGACCACATTCTGAGCAAACAAACACAACTTTATCAAGTTTAAAAGAATAGAAATCATACAAAGTATGTTCTCAGACCGCAGTGGAATCAGACGAGACATCAATTACCTAAAGATAGGTGTGAAATACCCCAATATTTGGAAATTAAACAACATATTTCTATTCTAAATAACACTGGATAAAAATGAAGTTTCAAGAGAAATTTTTAAATATTTTGAACTACATTAAAATACAGCTGATCAAAATTCATCAGATGCAGCAAATACAGTGCTCAGAGGTAAGTTTATAACATTTATAGCATATTAAATACATACGTTAAAAAAACAAGAAAGATCTAAAATCAATGACCTAACTTCCACCTTAGGAAACTAGAGGAAGAAGAGCAATTCTAGCCAGAAGCAAAGAAATAAGAAAAATAAGAACAGTAGTCAAAGAACTTGAAACCAGGAAAATAATAGAGAAAAATTAATTAAAACCTAATGCTGCTTCCTTGAAAAGATCTATAACATTGACAAACTTCTAGTGAGGATAGCCGAGAAAAAAAGAAACACAAAATACCAATATTGGAAAGGAAAGAATAATCATCACTAGTGGTCCCATTGATATTAAAAAGATAATAAATAATTGGGATGCCTGGGTGGCTCAGTTTGTTAAGCATCTGACTCTTGATTTCAGCTCAGGTCATGACCTCAGGGTCATGGGATCGAGCCCTGAGAGGGGCTCTGCAGTCAGGATAGAGTCTGCTTCTCTCTCTCCCTCTGCTCCTCCCCCTGCTCGCTCCTCTCTCTTTCTCTCTCTAAAATGAATAAATGAAATCTTTATACAAAGAGGATAAATAAGTATCCATAAATCTGTTACTTTAGATGAAATGAACCAGCTCCTCAAAAGGCACAAACTATCAAAACTCACACAAATATAAAGAAGTAACCTAAAGAGCCGGGTATCTATTAAAGAAAAAGAATCAATAATCTACCCCCCCCCCAGAAAAAAGAAAGGAAAAGAAATCACCAGGTCCATATGGTTTTACCTGAGAATCCTAGAAAGTATACCAATTCTTGACGACCTCTGCCAGAAAACAGAAGAGTGTACTTCCTAACTCATTTGATGGGACCAAAATTACCCTAATGTCAAAAGCAGGAAGAAAAATAAAATTACAAAAAAACTAGAGACAAATACCTCTCATGAATATACATGTAAAAATCCTCAACCAATATTAGCAAACCAAGCCCAGCAATGTATAAAAAGAACTCTACAACACAACCAAATGAGATTATCTCAGGTATGCAAGGCTGGTTCAACATTTTGAAAACTAATCAACTTAAAGTCATCACATTCATAGACTTAAGAAGAGGTGACTGGGTGGCCCAGAGGGTTAAGTTTCTGACTCTTGGTCTCAGCTCAGGTCTTAATCTCAGGGTCGTGAGTTCAAGCCCCGCCCAGTAAGAAGCCTACTTAAAGGAGAAAAAATTTAAGAATGGACATAAGAAGACGAATTGCATGATAATATCAATTAGTGCCGAAAACCCAACAGCCATTCATGATAAAAATCTCAGTACACTGGAAATAAAAGGACACTTCCGCAGTTTCATAAAGCATATCTACCCAAAAAAAAAAAAATTAAAAAAAAAAAAAACTGCTAACAGGATCCCATGAGCTAAGGAGAAAACAGAAAAGAATCCTGTGGAAAAGGACAGTGAAAGGGGACGTTTTTTTCCTGAGGTTTCAAGCAGGCGGAGGAGGAGGCCTGGGGCTTCCTTCCTTGCTCCCATCCCCCCACTTGCAATAGGGATGATGACCTCACTGTGGGGGTGGGGTGCTGAGATGAGACAGGGTGACACAGCAGTGCCCCTGATGCCGACCCACAGCACGTCCTCCACTCTGTGTGCTCTCCACGGCTCTTAGCACCTGCCGCGGTGTTGTGTAATCCATCTTCTTGAGTCTCACCTACTAGAATGGGTGGCAGGAGGTTTCGCTGTCTTATTAACCACCGTATCAGCCCCACACAGTGGGTGTGTGCTTATTTTTGTTGAGTGAATGGACCCGTTCAGGCCTCTGTGATCTTTCAGGTTATACAGGGGCCAAGAACACTGAGAAAGGAGGTCACAGGGTTGGGACGGAAAGGGCAACAGCCATCCTGCCACGGTGGGCATCTTCTCAGAGAGAGGGGCGCCACACCACGGAGGCCTCCCGTCTCCTCCTCCCGTGGCCCCACCCACCCTGCAGGGAGATGGCTGCCGGGCTCCACAGTCGCTAGCTGGCTCACCTGTAGCAAGGACATCCCATCCGTCCTCAGCCTCCGCAGCCCTCCCCGAACCTGGAGTGGTTCCCTGAGCCAAGAGAACCATATGGGCGGATGGCCTAGAAAACAGCATCGTGTGAACGTTTTCATTCAACAGCAAAATCGTTTGATTTCATTCAGGCTTGTCCCTGTAAGGGCAACTGAAGCCAGCTTGACAGGGAACGGTTAAGTAGACTAATTAGGAAATGATCTGGAGAGGCGGTGGGGCGAGGGGCGTTGGTGGGGAAGAGTCAAGCAAGGAGGATCCGGTTCTGGCGCAGTTAAGTCACTGTGTGGCTTCTGGCAGGACGAGACCCTCTCTGAACATCTGCTTCTTCCTTGTTAAGTGGGAAGCACTACTGAAATCTATTTGTTACTCTCAGTTTATTATTGTTACTACTGGAAAAATCACAAGGGAAGGAAAGTGGAGGGTCTTCCAGGTGCTGGAGATGCATTTCGGGGAGAACGAAGACCTCACAAAGGATCAAAACGTGGCTGTTTGAACTGCACCACGGGCACATCACAAGAAGCATGCGAAGGCAGGAAAGCCAGGGGTAGCTAGCCAGCTCCTGCCTCCCTTTGCATCTCCGCTGGTTACAGAACTCATAGGGTACCACCTTAGCTCAAACATCCCCATCTCCGAACTATCATCAAGGCTTCCCAGAACCAAACCTAGAGGCCCAGCCTGAAAAAGAGTTTCCGTGAACTCAGTAGCCTGTGATGCTTCCAAAAATCTTTCCAGTACCGCTCTACCATCATGCCCAGAGGCTGGTTCTCACCTGGATCCTAACTCCTGAAGAAATGCTGGGCTGAGCGGGGAGTACAGCTTGGTGCTGGCAAATTGACCCAGGCTGGCACCAGCCTTGGTCCTCTCTGAACCCCAAAAAGTGAGTGTGGCCTGAGCTGGGCTGCCATGGGAGGGGAAGCTTAGCAAAGCCATTAACAACACAGCTTCGGGTCAGAAAGACGAAGTTAGCCTCTGCACCACTACCCCAATATGTAACCATGAGTAAGATGCTTGACCTCTCTGAGCCTTGGTTTTCTTATATGAGGATGATAGGAGCACTTAGCTTACAGCTCTGACCAGAGTGTCTGGCCCACAGTAAGCTAGAGATGTCCACTCGGACCACCCAGGTTCCCAGGTTTGAAACCTAGATGAGATACTTAGCTAATGTGCACCCTGAGCAAATGACCAACTTCTCTATGCTTCTGTTTTCTCAATCATAACATGTGGATAATGAGAGAACTTATTCCTTGGACTTATTGTGAGGATTACATTAATTAATCCCTGTAAAGTGTTTTTTGAAAAGTGTCTACCATATTGTAAGTGCCCAATAATGAAAGCAAATATTTAAGAGCAAATAATAATAATAGGAAATTGTTGCTGAAGGACTTGAAAACCAAAGCAGTTCCAGCCTGTCCCATAGCCTCTTGCACATAATAGAAAACAGACAAACATGTCCAGTGAACGATCCTGGTGACTTCCACCTCACCTCCCATTGCTACTATGTTCCATCTGCTCATAAGTTGTGTTTCTTAGCCAAGAAAGGCAAAAAGCATGAACCCACATTACTGTCACTTCGACCTGATGCTTCACCTACTGCCTTTTGGTGGGGATGCTGCTTACTTCTCCAACAGATTTCTTAATGAGTGCGAGACACAGATGTTAGAAGCATTCTCCGAAGGAGCTGGTCTGGAGGAAGCCACAAGGGCCACAAGAAAGGGCTGCTACAGAAGATCCAGTTCAGGTCAATTCTTAGCTCTGAATAGAGCTGGGGGCTGCGGGGGGAGGGGTGGTAATCTGGTCTAATGATGAGCACACACCTTGTGGATTTGCTGTTCCCTCTGGCAGCAATGCTCTTCCTCCCTACATTCCAGCTTTTCTCAATTATTGCCTCGTGGGAGGTGTCTTCTGGAATAGTTCTCTCAACATTATATATCTGTTATCCTGCTCTGCTTTCTCTTCATAGGATTTTATGTGACGTTTATTCATCAGTTTATCATCTGCTTCCAAAAACCAGCAGAGACTTGCCTGTTCTGTTCGCTACTGAGCCTCAGACAGTGCCTCTTACATATATTAGTAGGCACTCAAGAAATACCTGATCAATGAACAAACAAAATAAAGGTCCTCCCCAGCAGAGGCGACCGCCAGCTGTCTGGCTAGATCACAGAGTTGACACCCTTCTGCCAAATGACTTTTCTCAGTCCCAGGAGGATGGGCTGGGCTGGGCTGTAGGGCAAAGGGAAACTGCAAACCTGGGTCCCAATCGTGTTATTTCTGGTGGATGGTAAGACTTTGACTGCCTTTTATCTTAGAAAACACACTCAGAGACATTCCATCATTCAATTAGAATGTTAAAGAGTTGCAACAAAATTAATTTGCTTATCACCAGGGAAATTAAAATGTCTGCAAATAAATTCTACCCCTCCAACCCAGTTTCAGGTGGTTGATGCATCTGATGTGTTGGCAGCAATGAGAACCAAAGAGGAGAGTATTGGGAAAACTAGTTTCTAGCTGGAAGGGAAAATTCAGCAAAGGTATGAAAACACACACACACACACACACACACACACAATCACCAAGCACTGCTGCCTAAGTCTATGCTTTTAATGTCTTCTCCAATATGGACAAATGATTTAAGGAGCTAAAATGTAGGCTATACAGTTAACATCTCACTCTCAAGCAGAGGAGAATTCAGACTTCAGTTATAGCCACCAATGACTTGAGTCCCACCATCTAGCATAGTGCTTGAGAATACGGGCTTTGCAATTAGACAAGCTGGGGTTTGGACTCCATCCCTGCCACTTACTAGCTGTGTGACCTTGAGATATTTACTAAGCTCCCTGCACTTGAATTCCTTGTCTATAAAGTAAGGATATTAAAAATTTATCTCATAGAATGTTGAAATAATGTATATACAGTATATATTATACATAAGGCAGAGTTGGTGCTCCCTATGGGAAATATACATTCATTATTACATGAATGGCATCTAATATTAGCAATGTTAAGAAAACAATGACAATACGAAGCATAAAAGATAATGTACCCAAGTTTATAAAGGGAGATGGTACTTATCAAAACACAGAGTAGGACTAGCAACAAATCCCACCAGGATTGCTACCTCTCCTGGAGTTTTCCTCACAACCCTTCTGTTCCAGCATTCCTTTTCTAAGCAGGGACAGAGTGAGATAGCCTGGAATGATCCCCAAGAGATGAATGGATTTCATGTGATTCATTCATAGACCCAAACACCCAGCCCAAATCTCCCCACTACCCTGAGACATTCAAATCCCACTGCAACCACCTCCTTCCAAACATGCAGAAGGTATATGCAATAAAAAAGCAAAGCAGTGACTTGGGAAAGCACGGAGGTGTGAAGGGTTGCTAGCCTGCAGAACAAGAAAGAGAACGAGACTGGAAGTCTATAGGGAATTGCTCTCAAACCAAAAGCTAGAGTGAGGGGACAGGCAAGACAAGGGGGAGAAAGAGGACGACAAAGGGGTGAACTCCCCCACGCTGTAATGAGCCTCCATCATAGTGATATGATGTGATGGAAAAGCCCTCTTGTCACTCTCCCCTTTGTAAGATGACTCAGAGTCACTAGCAATTAAAAAAAGTCACTAGCAATTAAAAGAAAAAAAAAAAAAAAAGGCAACTTAACCACCTCAAAAGGGTTATTGTGATTGCCTGAGGAGCAAGAGTAAAGAATGAGCTGGAAAAGGCATCATCCTCAGCCCGGGAGCAATAGAATCCCAAGGGAAGAAAGAGGAAAACATAATGGTGGAAAGGGAACTCAAATCAATGGCAGAGTCCAAACAATGATGGGGTTAAAAAAAAAAAAAAAAAATGACCAGCCCGAAGCCGCAAGTTTGGGGAGATTTCCAGAAAAACAGTTCTATCCCAATCTCCTTTCTCCCCAACCTGGAATGCAAGCATGAATTTTTGCTGTCTATATGCACCAAACAAGTTACCATAAGCAATTTACCCATCAGTCAAGCAAAGAGAAATGGACCTACTCTCCTTTTTTTTTTTTTTTTTTTTTTTTTTACACTAAAGTCTCTAGCATCTCCTCTTTCAACATACAATGATTCACATGGACAACAAGGAACCTCCCTTACTTTGCTACCTTGGGTCTCTTAGGAGGAAGGATGGCCAGGGCATGGGCTGGTAAGCTTCTATTCTTAATTGCAAGCCTGTGGTGGCATGCAGTGCCATTGGGAAGCTGCACCAGGTGACACTGGTACAGTCCATATTCATTCACAGCTGCGGGTGGGTTTATCCAGGGCACCAATTATCTAATTGCTGCTAATGTTCCGTATATTTACTCAGCTGCAAATTTGCAAGATGGGGCCTGACTCACAAGAAGGGGATAATAATGGGAGATATATTTCCATTTGAAAATTCATGAATAAGCAGCAAGAGCCCTGTTTATTAAAATTCAGATGCAGATAAACAATGAGTATAGTTCCAGGAATAATTGCAGGTTTTTCACAGTTACAGAAAACCAGCTCCTTTGTCAACACTCCATTGTTCTATTTATACCTTGGGAGATATTGCACTGAGTTTCTATAAATACAATGGAAACTCATTCATCTCAACTTCTCTCACGTGTAAAGCCCCAACCTTCTCAGTAATAAAAGAATTGCATCCCGAGTGTATCTGACATTAGGTCTCAAGACTGTCATAGGCGAATCTTTCCCAATATAAGAGATAAAGAAGAACTGGGGAGGGGGAGGGGAAGCAACAGGCATTCTATTCTGGTTTCTGAAACAGACATGAAGCGGATACATCCTTGCCAGCTCTCAGTCCCTGAGTGTTAATATCAGAGATTAAAAGCAGAGGAAACAAAATGCCTAAGGTATTTTGACACCTGCATGGGATGGGAGCTCATCAGTAATACCCATTTATACATTTTCTTTGAACGTGATTCTGCCCTTCTCTATGGATATTAGCCCCTCTCCTATTATAGAGCAAATCTATATGGTGCGATCTTGAAATCTACATCTTTGATCCCCCACCTCCAAAATACCTAGCACTACACTTTGTATCCCACAGTGTTAATCAGAGAGAGTCTCGTTCAGTGAAGGTCTCCTGATCCCAAGCAGCCCAAAAGAGTGCCCTGAGAGCAGGACATAATGGTGCTGTCTCCAGATACAACTAATATTTAGAAGAATATCACATTTTTTTAAAGATTTTATTTATTTGACAGACAGAGATCACAAGTAGGCAGAGAGGCAGGCAGAGAGAGAGGAAAGCAGAGAGCCCAATGTGGGGCTCGATCCCAGGACCCTGGGGTCATGACCTGAGCAGAGGCTTTAACCTACTGAGCCACCCAGGCACCCCAAGAATATCATTTTAAGTATTTTACTGTGGAGAGGACATTGTGTGAACTACTTTCCATATAAAAACTCTAATCATCCCACCACCTCTGTGAACATGGTCCTGTCACTCTCCTTTCGATAGACTAAAACACAAAGCAGTAAGATAAGTGACCAACCACATAGCTAGCAAGTGGCAGAGCTAGAACTTGAACCCAGAACTATCTGAAACTAGCATATGTTTTTAGCCACCAAATCACCACCTTCTTCTGCTTCTTGGAGCTAACCTCAGACCGCTCCATTTTGTGGATAAGCCCTGGAGTGTCCTATCTCTAGGCCATGGCTCAGACAGATGTTGCTTCTTTCTGTTAATTTAACCACTACTCTCTCACGCTCGCCATCTCTTGCTCTCTCTCTCTCTCTCTCTCAAAGCTTTAATCTGTGTCTCTCCGTGATCCCTGATTTGCAAGAGGTGACCCCTATCTCCATAGCAATCTTCTATGTACCCATACTTAGCTATTTCACGTTTAAGGGAAAAATCCTTTTACATAGATATATGATTGTATGTATGTATAATACATATATACATAGACAGATAGATAGATAGATAGATGGATGGGGTGGGGTATGTGTTTCACCATATGTCCGTGTCTCCTTCCAGGGAAGGTAAAATTATCCACAGAGAAGCGGGACTTTATCAGAAATAAGGCCCTGATGTACATGCAACCTCCCTTGCCAGCTGATGCTCCATATGCTGCACTGAAACCAGATTCATTAAAGGGTTTACAACACACAGAATTTTAATACAAAGGCTTCCTGCAGTGATCTATCTCTCTAGAAACTCTGGTCCCTAAACATGTCACAGGTTTCAGAGCCAAAGTAGAAGGTGCCGAAATAAGAAGTCATAGCAGAGAGAGTCTCCAGGGAGCAAAGGAAACACGTCATTCATCAGCAAGACAGCAGCTGTGTTGGAAGGTGGGGCAGGAGTTTGGGGAGCCCACTGGCAGGCACACCCAGAAATTTGTGCCCTGTTCATTGGAGATAGATTTCTATTCACCTCTTCATCTCAAAGATGGTGGGGAAAGTTCTAGCCTTTTGATACGGGTTCAGCACTCCTACTGTTAGAGATGGCCAATTATGAGTTCAAATTCCAGTGGCCCTAGAAAAGTCCTATCCCCAAAAGTTCTCTCCTTCCCTGGATCGTTCATGCATTCATTTAACAAATTATTGAACTCCTACTTGAATAGGCACCATACTAGCTCAATCAAGAACATGCTCCCTCAACCAGACTTTGCTTACCCACCCTGCTGGACTGACTGAAGCTCTCATTGCTTCTGACGTCCACCTCCCTCAAGGCCTGCCACTTAAGTCACATGTTACATCCACCTCGTGTACCCAGGCATTACTTCTCCCATGAGAGCTAATTGTATTTGTTCTCAAAACCATGTATAGCTGTCATACCTATATTAACTAGATTATTAAACAATGTGTAAATCAACAGAGAATGAATACAAAAAAAATTAATTTTCTATAGAAGTTGATTTGTATATTTTGCCAAGACTTGGTAAAGGTGAGTCATTTAAAAATGTGATTGAATCAGCTGTGAACAGTAAAAGTATAAAATACTGGGTGTGGGGAAGGCTCCAGAACTTTTGAATTTCTTTCCAATGTCTGCTTTAAAAAAAAAAAAATTAGGCATTGGAAATTAGAGTTGATGTGTTACAGGTGCAATTTAAACAAAAACAAAGACCTAGAACACTAACCAGCAGACTAACATGCAAAGATGTACACTTGTCTATGTTTTTTAAAAAAGGGGTAAAAAAAAATACATTTCTCAGTTTTGCACCAAAATACTATGTTCAGGCTATATGTGTATTTTTTTTATGATTCCCCAAATTTCACACACATTTTTCAATTACCAGGAACGGGTTTCCATTGCAATACAAGCAACTACAACCCCACGAGTCACGGGGCAATCATGGAGGCACGTGGGATGGGAAAATGGAGGCAGAGGGGGTAAGGGGGAACATCTGAACCAGGCTTGTGGTGGAAGAGGCGAGAAAGGGGAAGAGAAATAACCTTCAGGGAGAAGAAACGTTGTGTAGAGTCCTGAAGAAGCACTAGCCTGGCAAAGTCAGAGGGTAAAGGGTATCCCAAACACACAGCCCCATCTACAAAGCCACATGGGGTATCTGTGAATCTTCACATGATTTGGCATGACTGGAAGACCAAACACACGGTGGCTTTCATTCCCATCTGTACACTCTTGGTTTTGCCAGGCACTGTGCTGGGATCTGCACTCACGAGGCCCACTTCCCTGCTGCTCTAAGGGAGAGGGTGATCCATCCCACCTGACACAGCCTCTTCACGAACACTCCCCAGACGGCTGATCCTCAGAGGGCTGGAACCGGGGTCTTCCCGTGCTTAGGTACGCACCCCACCCTCGGTTTCCAAACCCATGCCGGGCCCTAAGTTCTTTCTCAGAAAATCGCACAGAAGTGAACTGAAACAGGCCATCAGTTCTGACTGACACGGAATCCACGGAATCCAAGATGACCCAGAGTTGAAAACAACCGCGTCATTTTCTCTCCTGTTGGGCGCTGTTTCCTTCGAAACTGAAACACTTACCCAACTACCCAAATGCCACTGAAATGGATGACAGATTAGATTACCTGATAAACACCTCTACACCCTCCAAGAAATTTCCTAGTAATCACAGCAACTGCTATCTTTTCCAGCTGGTTGCTGACAACGTTTCAAAATGAATCCTCCTACACTCTTATTTTTACCCCCAACTAGCTGATTTTAATGGTAATCTCCTTAGGTTGAGAGCCCAGATGGAGTTGAAAATCTCGTTGATTTCTTTCAGAAGGGAACTTTGGTAGGAAGCAGCTCCATCATGCCACTCTAACACATTTCACTTTCACTTTCTCCCTGCCCTCACCTCCAACCCTTATCATTTTATCTCAACTACCCTCCCACTGGCCTTCTTTAGAATTCAGCTTCTAAACAAGGAGCCCAAAAATCTCCTTTGGTCTTTGGGATGATTTTTGTTTAAAAGGATCAGGAAAGTTTAAACTCTTGTGTAATCAATCAATTTGATTGTCTCCTCTAACATAATGAATTTGATCACATGAAGGTAACCTTGGTAATGCTCTGTTCACCTGTATATCCCCAATGCCTAGCAAAAGTGATGGCAGAAAGTAGGTGCTCAGTAAAGAGAAATGGAATAATCAAGTGTCATCCTTACAACAGCCCCATGGGGTGAGCAAGGTAGATATCCTTAGAGTTGACGACAGACTCATGAAGGTTAGGGAGTTTGCTGAGGGTCACACAGCCTAGAAGTCATCAACATTTGTCTAGAGCCATTCCACTGGACCACGGCACCTGAACTCCAACATTAGAACTGGAAGACTTTTCCTGGCTTCTACAGAGCCAAGATCAAGCCCCTGGATCCAGTCCAAGGTCCGCCACTCTTAAGATGGAAATGCAGAGACCGGACAAGGGGCTTTAGGAAACACCACTTAAAACTGAATTCTGTAACACACCTGCACAGGAAACAGGAAGGGAGTGGGATGGAGGCTACAGAAACAGTGTGAGAACACCATGTGTCTCAGGTGTGCTCAGGCAGAGAAGTCCACATAAGCTCCATCAGGCTGTGCATGCCAGCGATCTGCAAACTACTGTCCGTGGGCCAAATCTGGCCCTCCATCTGTTCTTGTAAATAAAGTTTTATTAGAGCATAGACTCACCCACCCTTGTACATACTGGGTGTGGCAGCTTTCCACTACCACAGCAGTGTCGAGCAGTTCACCCTGTGGCCCACTAACCCGAGATTACTGACTGCCTGCTCCTTTACAGAAACAGTCTGTCAACTCCTGGGGTACTAGACTCACTTAGGAACAACACCCTCAGCATCATCAGCAGCCGCTGCAGAAATGAAACAAAGTACTACACATGTTCTACCATGTTCAATGAGCTGGAAAGGATCATTTTCCACCCAATACCTTAAAAAAAAAAAAAGAATCACAAACCAATTACTTCTGCACTTGATACCTGCTTAGAAGCCTCTTGTCAATAATATCTACTCCTACCTAAACTTTTGAACTAGACATCCCCTCCCTTCGTTACCACCCCCCTGAGGATTAGCACTCATTGGGAAAGCTACAGAAAACAAACTTTTTACTTTATTTGAAAAGAAAAATCAGAGAACGGCGCATTGAATGCAATGCTACAAATAAATGGAAACTCAGCATGCCTTGTAAAATGGTCTAGATCTCATTAAATGATTTCTTGGCTATTATCCTTTGGGCTCACCAATGGGTCTGAATAGGCTCTCCAGTGAAACTGAATGTGCAAGGTGCTACTCTTTTGAAAGGAAATGGCATATTGAAATCAGAAAAGACGACGACCAATTGTCAGGAAAACGGATTTCAAATGAGGAGTGCCATTTTCCATCTTTAGGCTTTGCCACTGATATTCCCTTGCAAATCTCTTAGCTCACCCCATGTCTTACTTTCCTAACCTGCCAAATGGAGAAAATCTTACCCATCTTCTACCCCTTATCTCCCTCCTCCCAACCAGTGATGTGGAAAGGACAAACAAAACAGTTTGCTGGGAGCTTTTTAAGAGGCCCTCACAGGGAAAGGCTAATCATTACGTGTACGTTCTCTAAGCTCAGATTGTTCTCCAGGGAGGTGAAGCTCAGTAAATAGGAACATGACAGAGTAGAACAAAAGCGTCAAAAGCAAATGAGCTATTAACTCATCTCCTACAAGAGCCTTATTCCAAGGATGGCAATGCACAATGGAAAACTCTCTATGGATTACATTGTGGTAGCTTCTAAGAGAAGAACTTCAACATCTTTGTCCTTTAAGCAAGTATTTCTTTCAATTGATATGAATAGCTTTTTTTGGAATTTGGGGCAGAAATCCGAAGAGTTAAGTCACTTTCTCCAGCCAAAGAGCTTGGGTTGCTGTTGGCTGTGAGATTCACTAGGTCCCTGCCTCTGATGGCCACTTCCTTTGCTGCAGTTCAGACCTAAGGCAATGTCCCCAGGTATGGGGCTGATGGTGTGGAGCAGAGAGCCCCTAAGGCCATAGGACCATAGGGCCCCAATCCATGACAGCAACCATCAACTGGTATCACCATGATCTGAGCCTCTCTCTCCTCTCTCCCTCTTTCTTTCTCAATTTCCCTCTCTTTCTTAATCTCTCTCTCTCTCCCTCCCTCTCTCTCTCTCTCTAGTATGGTCCATACACCTACCTTCGGGAAACTACTTCTACCACTCCATTTTATTCTGATGAGGCTGCCAATCAGAGAGCACAGTCTCCTCAAGTTGACCAGTGATTGGTCCAGTGGTACAGTGGACCCATGAATCAAGCAGGAACAACTTTTTCAGAAACACAAATAAAGAAAGGGAGAGGATGAGGAGGAGGGGAACAAGAAGAGATTAACTCTCTTTTCGTCAATGCAAGCTCTGAATTACCACCCTACCCAACACATGAAGAGTGCCTGTTGGAAACTGAAGGCTGACAATGAGGAAAGCAGAGTTAGAAGTAGAGTTAGAAAAAGACAGACTCACCCAACTGAGCCTCTGGGTCCCACCACAACTGAAGCTACACCCACCCCAGACTTCTTAGTGGAGTTTTGGTTAATTTTTTAGGTTTGGTTAGACATGTTGAATTGAGTTTCCGTCACTTGCCACCCGAAGCTTCCTGACCAGTACAGTGAACGCACATCTCATTTACTTTCACAAGTGCTCAAGGGACAGAAGGTGCATGGACCACCCCACCCCTAAAATCACAGCTCGGCACCTGCCCCCACACTCATACATCCAAGGCACAGCCTTGGGCGGTCTCTGACTTCATTCTGTTCCATGGCATGTTATGTTTGCAATATGTCAACAGTCTCTTGAATGGTTATTTATTACATTTTTATTTAGCACCGGGTGAGAAAATAATTTCTAAGAATCTTGGAATATATTATTTCTGGAGGAAAGCTCACACTGCACCCAGATGCAATTATCCTAATGAGTAACTGTAAACCATCCATCTTTTAAAATCGTGCATATTTTTAAAAATCTATTAGCTCCTGTTATGTTCTGACAATCATGAATTTCCTGATTATGTTTTTATCTATTTCTTCCAGATTATAACTTGTAATACTTTGTACCCAAATTCTTAAATCTCTTACTCTGATATTAAAGACTCCTACATTAGAGTGATTTTTCTCCTTCTCCCAATACCCCGCAAGTATCCTATCCTCCAGAAAAATGGGCCCACGCTTTCCCAGACAGACCATCACATTATTGTCCCTGCATTTTGGCAGATGGCTCTTCTGGCCCAGAATGGTCTTCCCACCCATATCTCACTCACCTATCCAGTCACCCCGATCCCAGCCATTCTTCAACGGCTAATTCCCACTTCCTCTTTGAAATAAGACCAGACATCCTAGCCTCAAGTTAACGCTCTTTCCTCAGGGTCTGGACCTATTTGCCACCTGGCACACACTTGGTAGAACAGTGATCTAGATGTAGGACTGGTTTTATATGCTTGAGGAGGGGCCCTGAGGACAAGTCTTCCCTACACAAGCATGACTCCCCCTCAAGAGCTCTGCCCCCACATCCAAGGATGACAATGATAAGGTGAGGACATAGGGGTGATGACCAAGTCATCAGGGACACCAATGCTAAAGCCCAAAGTATTCAGTCTGCAAGATACTTTCGTAGTCCAAACTATTTATTCTTTTACACATATACCCCTGGCCCTTTCCTGTGCAAATAAGTCCTGGGAATCAGTGATTCAGCCACTTCTGTCAGGTGCCCTGGAGGCTAACAAACATGATCCAAAGTCACATGATGCATCATCTCTTTTTAGAGAACCTGACATTTCCTCTGACCCTCAAATTCTGGGCACTCATAGGGTGCTAGAATGCCCCTCCTTTTCCCGTTCCTTTCATCTAAGTGCTACTTAGCCTCTAAGACCCTTCTGTTATGAGACTATAGGGACCTATGCTGCTTCCCTGACTCCTCCTTCCCACAGGGACCCTACTTCCTCCAAAATCCTAGGGAAGGGAGGAATTCCATGACTCAGGATGGACAACTGATACACACTTCCCTGGGTTCTTAAATTGTCTTCTCTTCTCCTCACCTGAACTGCAAGCTCCTGGGGCTAGGGTCAGTTCTTTGCAGAGCTGGTTTTCCTTCCCTGTGTCAAGGCCAGAACTACACAGGGCGGGCATACAATAGCCATTTGTTTTATGACAGATCTAAATAAGTCTCCTTATGATGACATCACTTGTGTCTCTTCCTAAATGGCTTTATATGTAATTTGTGAGAGCTGATACACATGTGCGCATACGCACCTGCACTAAAGATCAGCGATACCCTGAACCGGGGGAGGGGCAGTGAAATGTCTGGTGAATATCGAATGTAAATGAAACCCTAAAAATTCTCACCGAGGAATCTGAACACACTGAATCCATTTTGTGCTCAAAGTGAACTGTGTCAGTGCACACAGTCTGTGTACACAACTTAGATATGTCCAGTGGGCTATTGTTTGCAGAAGGAGTCCAGCGACTTCAAAACAGGAAGCCTGGCCTTAGGTTCTGGCCCCGTCACTGATCCCGTGGGACCTTGCGTGAGCAGGTAAACTCGGACCCTCAGGGTTCCCACCTGTAAAATGGGGCTGCTGATGTCCACCTTGCTCCATAAGAGTGTCGTGAGGAGGAAATGAGAGAATGCTCTGACAAAATGATGGTGCTGGATACTGGATCTGCATGGTACTTGACTTCCTGGAGAGATGCTCTAATCAGGGGCCCTCGTGAAAACCTCCTTTGCTGAACTGGAGGGAATACAGTGTGCAAAAACACCTTAAAAAGTCACCCTTTGTGAAAGCACAATGGGGCAGGCAGCATCAGACACACTGGGCTTGCGTGGGCTCCTGAGTGATAGAATTAAACCACAGACAGGACCATGAATAAGCTGAATGGCATCATTAAACTTAGACCCTTCACTTAGATGCATTAATGGGGCTATAGATCAACTATTATGTCACAGAGTGTGTTTGGGATGCATTTGAAAATTAACTATTCATAGGGGATCATTCTCAAAGTGTATTTACATGTTGGAGGCTCAGCACACGCACACGCACCTGTTTTCTTTGAACAGCCCTCTCGTTGTGTAAAACCTCAAACACCCATGAACATTCTAACTGGCCTGGGTGACAGCCCTGTGATCATCAGCATATGCGCTCAGATCAAAGCCCATACCCTAACACTGTGAAGGAAGGAAACACCAGTTGTCCTCACATCAGCATACAGGCAAAGCCCACCATACAGGAAAGGTTCTCTGTGACATAAAAGCGAATGGCTGGCAGGACCAGGGCCTGGACAATCGGGCCAAAACAAACTCTCGACAAGGAAGCCTTTGGGGCACCACACTCTTTCTTGTCCTAATCTATATCTGATAGTCAACATCTCCCCAAAAGTCAGTGCCTGGCTGTGTCCTAAAGAGGGCTCAGCCTTTTAATCACTCCTCAAGCTGCACTGAGCCTTGGAATCAATTCAACAATTATTGATTCAGCTACTATCATGCATCCAACCCTATGAGAGCTGAGGATCATTTATTTCAATGGTGGAATGGATGTATGAACAAAGATGTTCACTGCAGCTTGGATCACCATGTTGAAAATAGGAAACAACTTCAATACCTACCAATGGTCGTCTTAAATAAACGTTAGGGCAGCCATTCAATGGAGTACTGTGCACAAACATAAGAAAGAATGGAGGGGGTTTCTATATACAGATCTGGAAAGATGCCCAATTAGAGGAAGTGAAAAAGTAAGTGACACAGGAGAATCTATGATGGGACCTCCTTAGAAAATACACACACACACACACACACACACACACACACACTCATACATACATGCACACATATATGTTCACACACAGTATCATTATAAACCTACATGAATATGATCATACACATATAGAGAAAATCCAAGGGAGACAGGTGCTAAATTTATGATACTGGTTACTTCTATGGAATGGAATTTGTGTTGAGAGGCAGGGATGGAAAAGGGCCTTTGAGTGTTTATGTTACACATTTCAGTAATGCATGAATTTCTTTCCACTCTTTTCCAGTCCTTTTCTACTTCCGTTATAATCATCTGTAAAAGGTTATTTCAAAACAATAAACTAGACGCTCTTCCCTCAATGGAGCCTCCAATATCCCGATAACCACTCCCACTGATGACCATCAGCTAAGTTCCCTAATGCTCCAGCAAATAAGGAACCACAAATATGCTCTTAAGGACACAGACACACACACTGGGAAGACTGAAAGAGCAGGTGCGAGGGATAACATTCCCTCTTCCCCTACCGGGTTTATAGTACTTCTTTTCCTCATTAATTCCCCACTAAAAGACTGAGTTTGGTTAAGCTGTTCCTAAAAGCAAAAATATCTTTGGGAAGATCCTTCAGAGAGCATATGACTTCTAATAAAATTTAAAAAAAAAATCACCATAATAAAACTCCATTACACACAGCTGATCCAAATGCCCCAAACCACTTCTTATAATGAAGTTTAATCAATAGGAAGGCTTCCTTCATAGCTCCAAAGAATTCCTATCTTCACTGAAATTTATTAAGCCCTGATCACAACTGCATATTCAATATTTTTGCAAAATACAGAAAAGTGGCTTGATATTGCACAGGTATAAATTTTATGAAATGTTAAAGCTAATAACATGAAAGGCACAGTTACAGAGGATCTAACGCTTTTCAAGCACCACACTAGGCACTTAGATCAACAATCTCATTTAACTATCACAAAACAGAAGGGTCTTAGAGTTGGGTCTTTCGAACTCTGAAACGGAGATTTGCATACCGGAGGATTTTCAGGGGAGAGACCCAAGACAAAAGCCCAGGGAGAAGTGAAGTCTGAGGACTGGGCAGAAGGACACGAAGTCTCTGTCTTTGAGAAGAGAGATGATGTAGCCCCAACAGGGGCCTCAGTCCATCCACAGGAGTCCAGAGTCATCCAGCCTTAGGTCAAGATGGCAGGCCATTATACCTCTGATGAGGATGCAGGCTGCCCGCAAGAACTGGTGTGACCTTGGGCGAGGCAGCTCGCTTGGGCGGAGGGTCATTCCTGGGGAGGACTCGGCTGCCCACACTCATGGCAGGAGTGGGGAAACAGAGGGAAACAAAGGCTCATCCAGAAGGGGGAGTCTTGGTGACACGGCACAATATCCACCGCCTTCACTTAGAATAACCATATTCGCAGCAACCAAAAGCAATGAACTAGCCCAAGGTAAACACAAAGGCAGCATTTGTACCATCTACTTCCAAAACTCCTTCCCTAACACCCTGCTGCCTCCCCAAACCAAGGAGCCCCTTGGGACATCTGCCTCAGACAAGGGTAGTTTCGGCTTCTATATAAGACCCTTATCATTTGGACTTTTATGCGGATGAGCATATCCATCTACCCACCAAGAGGACTGGGGGGAAAGAAATTTTGAATCTCTCAAGCCGAGCATACCTGTCACAAGCACAGAAGAGGGGCTTCACTAAAAACCACATGGATAACCAAGGCCCTGTTGCTCTGTAATCACTTCAAATCCCCATCACCTCCCACAGAATCTGTGCTCATCCCACTGGCACCGTGTGTCTTATTGAAAGGTTTTGTTCCAAACTCTTGCTTAAAAAACCCATTCATTCTATTCCATTTCCGCTCTCCGTGTTCCATAACAAATGATCAAGACTAGAAGCTATATGGGGTAAACAGGATGAGAGGAGAATGCATGTTTCGGCACCTGAGAGGAGGTATTAAGAGGAGAGAGAAGAAGGGTGCCTGGGTGGCTCAGTCGGTTGAGTATCCAACTCTTGGTTTTGGCTCAGGTCATGATCTCACGGATCATGAGATCAAGCCCCATGTCGGGTTCCACACTCAGCAGGGAGTCTGCTTGGGGATTCTTTCCTTCTGCCCCTCCCCCCCCAACTTGTGTGCATGCACATGCGTGCGCTCCCCCCCCCAAATAAATAAATAAATAAATCTTTTTAAAAAGTGTCTCCTTGTGTACTGCTTCCAACCGAGGGACGGGCATCAAACCTCAGCTCCATCCATCGCCAGCTCTAATCATGAGGCAAGTCCTTCTGGCAGCACGAGTTTCCTCTGCTGTCAAGTAGAACATGATGACGCACAGACCTCAGAGGGTCCATGTGAAGATTAAATGGGATCACAAACGTGAAATGCTTAGTACTGTGCACGTACAGAAAGCACTTGGCAAGTGTTCGCTCTCGGTTATTACTGTCAGGGCTGTGAACATAATCATGGTTGTGAACATAACCCACTGCAGCAGGAAAAGTTAGAATGAATGGAAGTGTGGTGGATGGACTGGGTTTTTCTGAACCTTCTGTGAAGTAGGTTGACTTATAAATGGTTTTCCTATTTAGAGATACCCCCTAAAACAGCAAGTCCTCCCCCGAAATTCTTCATCCTCTCCTGCATTTCACAGCTCCCACGGTGTGGCCCAGGAAACAACAGGCACTCACCCTCACTGCCTCAGTGGGGAGCTCACACACCCAGGGAGGGCTGCGTCCCTTCCCAGTCTACAATGGAGCTCAGCCCGCCAGCCTTTGCCGCCTGGCTTCACCAGCTGAAAGACTGAACCGATGTTTTCTCCTCTACCAGAGATGGTAAGGTTCCCAGATCTGCCAGTCCTACAGACGCTATCTTACTGTTGTTAAACCTATTTGCAAATTCCCTGAGAGTAAGCCTCGAAGCTCAAGTGAGTCAAAGAGGCTTTGCTGTGTAAGGACTGACTGCCCTTGAGCTAGACCAACGTTTCTAGGTGTGTGGTCCCCAGCCGACCTCCAACAGACTCACCTAACTACCACGTTAAAAATGCAGATTCCCAGGATGCCTGAATCAGAAACTTTGGAGCAGGACCCTGAAAGCTGCATATTCAAACAGATTTCCAGATGATTCTGATTCAACTGAAGTTTGAGGCCCCCTGGGATACAGGCACGTTTTCCCCCACAGCCTAGATCACCAGCCTTGGTGATCGTGATCTTTTTTTGAACTTCCCCAATCTCTACATCTCTAACCCCTGCCCCCATACGTTCCAAACATTCACCCAGTGGTCAGTAAATCCTTATTTTACACTTGAAAACGGGTAGTCTATTAATGTCCCCGGATTTGGTAATCCATGAATAGATGTTCCATTTTCTTAGGTAGAGGGCAGGCTTGACAAGGACAAGAACAAGAGCTCATTCAACAAATACAAGGCATCCAAATAGGGGGCCCATCCCTGGGCAGGTGGCATGGGGGATAGAGAAGTCTAAGTCATGGCCTAACCTTACAGGAGCTCACTGTGTATACACAGAAAACTCGACCAATCACACCCAACAGCCTCAAGGACACTTTGCATCTTGACCACCAAAGCACCTGTATGTAATCCAGACGTACAGCTGGAAGGTCACAGACCACATGTCCTTTCTCTGCTGCTACAGACACAGACCTTCCTGCTGTCGCCCATGCCTCTCCCCAAGACTTCCTATTTCCTCCAATTTCCCTACCCTTCTGCAGCTGATGAGGAAGGAGAATGAAGGCTCAAATCCTTCCTCGGATCCATACTGAGTTGGCCGCATCTCAAAAAGACTGCCAGGATGCTGAAAGACCCCAGCACTAGAGGCTGCACTCAATCACCTGACCCCCAAATCTGATCCTAATCAACTCACAAACACCTGCGTGTGTCCACACTGCCCAGGAAGAAACCAGATGCCACAGTCCATGCAATTACCCAAACTGACACACATGGAAACGTCACAAGCCACATGGTTAGGGACAGAACAGCCAATGAGTGTTACGTGGCATCTACCCCAGACCTTGAGTAAGCAAAAGGAAGAGAGAAAAAGAACGTTACAAGAGAGAGAAGGAAAACCAGAAAGGAGTGTTGTCTCCAAGGCCAGGGTTAAATGCTCCAGACCAGACATGAAACAGAAAAACGAAATGGCCAGAGTGGGGAGGGGGATGAATCAGGACACACTTCCCAAAGTATGCCATGTAAATCCAGGCCTGGTTTCTTTCTTTTTTGTTGGTATTTATCCAGCACAGCCTTCTTTATTTCTGTTTCTCTTAATAATTTTTTTTTTTTTTTTTAGTCTTCGAAACCCACACACAAAACAACTTCTTCCAACCTTCCCATCCTAGGGGTTCTCACCGTCCTCCTACCCAGCTCCCATCATAGGAGGCTGCAGCCTGATTGCTAATGCAGTGGGCCAGCCAAGAGCAAGAGGTCCAGGGGTCCCTCTGTCACGATGTGGATGGAATTCCTCTCTTCGGTTGCCATGACACCATGGTGCTAGGGCTCTCCAGCCCTGTTACCATGGAATCCTCCCTTCCCCATCCCCTACTGCATGTCAGGAGGGCAACGGCACTGGCAGCAAGCTGTCCACGGGCTGCTGGCCAAGCCCATCTCCTGGACAGTGGCCTAGAAGAACGCCGTGGTCAGAGCCAGCTGCAACCACGCACCTGAACCAAAGCAGTCCGCCAAAGAGTTTTCCAGCAGACCCCACAGAAGGTTTGCTACATGGAAACAGGCTCTTAAAATCTGTGAAAAAACAAAGTGCTCTGAACACACGTAGGTACTCTCTTCCATCAAGAAACCATCGGATCCTTGCTAACAGTGGGGAGCCCTCGGCACAGTCTGTCTGGTCCCAAGAGGTGCAGTGAGGGGTCAGCAGGGCCTGTTTGGCTCACGGATCACAGGGAAACATCTGCTGCCCGCCCACTAGCCTCGAACCCAAGACTATGCCTTCATCTGCGCAGTGTGCTTCCACTGCTGAACAGGAGGGAGAGGAGGAATGCGAAAGAAGAAAAATGTATGTCTGTACGATGAAAATAAAGGTAAAGCTCCCTGCTGCACAGAGGCGCACACCTCTGACTTAACCTCCAGTGTCACATGAGGTTCTCGCTGGAGGTGGTTGGGGTGTCCCAGATGAGGGATATAAAACCTGGGTTCTAGTCCTGCCTCAGCTCTGTGACTCGGCAAAGCACTTCTTCTCCATGAGCTTTGGATTCCTCCAGCACAAAGCGTAAGGCTCTGAGCAGAGAATCCTTCGGGTTCCTTCCCAGGTGGCTGGGCTTCACGCTTAGCTGGGGCTCCAGGGACTGGACTTCTGGATCCCCAAATGCACTCCCTATCCCCTTGCCTGGAGGACTTCCAGACTCCGGAGAATGGCTTCACCACCAAGAACGGGCCTGTGTGAATGCCACCACCCAGGGCCAGATATAATTATAGGGAAGTCTCCCACCTGCAGGCGAGCAACAAAGGACACTCCAGCCCCTCGGTGTGCTAAAACCCAGGCTGACCCAGGTACTGTAGCTGTTCTTCATCAAACATCCTACATATTTTTAGGAAAAAAAAAGAAGAAGAACCTTCTGTTGGCTACATAGTAACCAAAGAATTTCAAAGACACATATATTAAAATTAAAATGTGCAAAGGGAAAGAAACGATAATGGCACACACCAGAGGTAGCTGCTCCAAATCTAACTACGGTAGTCACAGACAAGACAGAATTGGACAGTTACAGAGAAATCGGCCCCCAGGTCCCTTCTCCATGAACCACATCTAGGGAATCCTGACCCGGAATTCCTTTTCTCCAGGCCTTCAGGACTTCTGCTCTACATGCCTCTCACTCTCCAGCCCATTAGCAAATGGCGCTGGGTTTAGATGTGGGGACGCACTGGTGAGCCAGCTAACGGGACCTTGCCCTCCTAGGTGCTATTGTCTAGTGGTGAAGACCAACAATATAGTTATCTAGAGGTTATGATGAGTCAGGGCAGGCCTCTCTGACAAGGTAATATTTAAGCTGAGACCAGAGGGTTGATATGGGACTGCTGCATGAACAGTGACAGGATGAGGGTGTTAACATGAAGATCCAGCAGCATGTGCAAAGGCTCTGAGGCAGGAATAATTATAAGACATTATTCAAGAAGCTTTCGATGTGGATGAAGAGACGAATATGCAAACAATCACAATTTCTCAAGGTAACAAGGGTGTCATAGGTACCACGGACAAAGCAGACAACAGAAACAGCCCTGAAGGTACAGTCTGCCAGAGGCTGGTCAGGAGGGCTTCTCAGAGGAAGAGGTACCTCAGCTGAATTTTGAAGGATGAGATCTCGCTGAAACAGGAAAAAATATACAGTGACAAAGGCCTCAAAGTATGAGGGGCACAGAGCTTTCTTAGAACTAAAAGCACTTCCATTTACTTGGAACTTCGGGTCAGAGAAGGGGAGTAATGGGAGAGTCAGGAAGGGTCTTTTATGTCAAGGCAAAAAGAATGGGGGCCAGAGTTTTGAGCCCTCTAAATAGATCCAAGAACAGAATATTAACCCAATAAAAGGACCCTCCTAGTTACACAAAAAATGATGGCATCTCTGCCTGTCACATCCTTGCCTCCCAGGCATGCCTGCCCACCTGCAGCGGTGGTGACAGGGCTCCTCCCCACCAGGTCACAAAGAACCCGCCCCTGGGTGGTCCCTGGTGGGGGGGGCGGGGCTCAGGCCAAGCTGCCAGGGGAGGTTGCGGGAGTCAGGGAGTCAGCACGTGCAGGGGCAGAAGCCTGTGGGTGTGGAACAGCAGGTAACCAAGAATGCGTCAGAATCCCACCCACATCAGCTCTCTCAAAAAGGCTCCTATGGGGGGGAGTGAAGGGGGAGAGAGGGGAGGAGATGGGGGAGGGGGGAAGAAAAGAGGACAGAGAAGAAGAAAAAGGGCAGGAACAGGAGAAGAGTGGAATGAAGTGCGCTACACACCCACTAGGGTGGGAAAACCCTGAGTTCCGCGGGCTGCTGCTTCCCAGAAGAAAACAGGAGCGGTCCCCGCTGCCGCGCTGCAGCCCCTGGGATCCGGCGGGGAGCAGCTCCGCACGCGCTGCTACTCCCTCTGCCCACGGCCTGCTGGCAGGCGCCAGAGTCTACGCGCTCTGATTCAAAACGCCCTCTGCCTCCACCAAGCACGCAGTGCTGCGTCACGGCTGCGTGCCCCCACACATACACACACACTCACACACACACACACACACACACACACACACACACACACACAGCCTCTGCCCAGCAGCCCCTCACCCCCGCCACCCCTCCTGCCCCAGCCTCCAGAGACTGCTGAAAGGATGGGCAGCGCTGCCCCCCACTTCCTCCCTGATCACTTCTGTGGCTAATCTAAGTGGGACCAAGATGCAGGAGGGGATCCAGACCCAGCTTCTGGGAGGCTTGACTGATTAGGGCTCCCAGATAAAATACAGGGCATTCAGCCCAATCCGAATTTCAGATAAGTCACAAATCAATGTATTTGTACTTTTCATTTGCTAAACCTGGCAATGCTCTGACTGATGGTTCAGCTATGTGAGTTCCTCTTACTTTTTGCTCCAAATTCCTATCCCAAAGCTACGGAGGATGATGAGGATGATGATGGGGACTCATGTTTTGAGATGGTACATGCCAGGCAAAGGTACATACCTTATATCCTCGACACAACCCTATGAGATCAGTATTATTACTATCCCCATCGCACAGATGAACCACCTCAGGCTTGAATTTGTCTGAGAGCACACAGCTAGGAAGTGGGAACTAAGACTGGAAACAGGAGAGTCAGGCTCCAAAGTCTATGACCTCCAGCCCTAAACTGCCATCCCCCCACCCCCTACCCCCCGGCCCCCCGGCAGACACAAAGTGGATCCAGAGAGACCAGTGAGCCAAAGCACTGATCGGCTGAAATTGCTACCTTTCAGTTTGAAACCACTGTTCCAGGAGAATCCTGAAGGGCTTCTCCTCTCCGGCCTCACTCATGCATGGGTCTCTTCCATCCACGCTCCAGTCTCTCTCTCTCTCTCTGAGCCCCTGCTCCCAGGGCACAGGCACATTCCAAGGAGAACTTCCCACCAGTCACTTATACCTTGATGTGAATTTCTGTTTGCTGTGACTTCTCCCAGACATATGAACTTGGGCTGTCTCATATTAGAGAATAAAGATGTGCACCATTAAAAAAAAGGCTCATTCACGGGTGACAGCTGGTATCAGGAAAGGACTTCTCTGCTCGCTCAGCCACTCCTTACCTGGAGGCAGCAGGAAGAGGCAAGAGACCCAGAGAGTTCCCAAGCATCTCAAACAGCACTTCATTCCCCAGGCCACACAGGCTGGGTGATTTTTTAAAAGTGTGAGTCATGTGCTCTGATTGATGGAGTTTACTGCCCAGCTGGGAAAGAGAGGCCACCCTGGCGGAGGGAGGATTTTAAGCAGGACTGGGATGGATGGACGGATGGACGGACAGATGGATGGGCAGACGGAAGGTTGGGTGGGTGGGTGGGTGGATGAACGCAGAGCATGAGAGGGATGGGTTTGTGGTTCCGAGAAAGACCCGGGTCTTTTCCATCAGGTATGGTGAAAGGTTTTAAACACAAGAGATGGGAAGAAGGGATGGCAACAGCCTAACTAGGAGAGGGGAGGGAGGGAGAAAGCGAGGCAGGAAAACAGGACAGAAGGAAAAACTGTGTGTCATTGCGAATTCATCTGGTTCCCTCCCAAGGTTCCTGAACCTTCCAGGCTTATTACACAAGGGTAGAGCCAGCCCCATGGGGACCCCAGCTTTTCATCTCTGCAATTTACTAAGTGTGGGTGTTCTAGAGCTCACAATGATCAGCTTTTTGTCACTTTGTTTGCCCAGGAGGCTGTAGGGGTGAGTGAGGCAGACGTCTCTACAGCCTGAGTCTGCAGCAGCTGGTGTCTTCCATACCCTGGACCCCAACCCCAAGCTGGTCACCACTGCACCTGCCACCACCCCCACCACCCCCCCGCCCAGAACTGAGACCTGGAGAGCACTCCTACAGAGTCCCTGTGGCCTCAGAGAAAGCCAGACCCCTGTCAGAGCTTTACTTCAAGACACAGTACCCTCCTCCCTGACCTCCTCTCACCACAGGAAAGCTGACAAGCGGGGTCTGCGAAAGAAATCAGAGCCAGAGGCCCCTCCAGGGATGCCCTGTGCCGCTGCCCACCTGTGCCTGCCTACTTTCACTCCATCTGCATTTGCTTTGCTGCCCCAGCTGGGTTTCTCCCTGGCACAACCTCCCTCCCACCCTGGGGGCTGCAAGGCCTCACTGCCACCAGGCAAAGGAGGAGCAAACAAAGGTCAGGAGGGGGGTCAGCCAAGGCCAAACAGGAAAGAAAGTCAGCAAAGAAACCCACAAGAGGAGAAGCAAATACCTATCCCACCTCTGCACTAGTGGGTCTCACTGGGCTAGGTGCCAGCCTCCGAGGACACATGTGGAGGAGGGATGGGAGAATGTCCATGACCACTGGGGGTGGGGAGGGGTAGCGCAACAAGGGTCAGGAAGCAGGGATGCTAAGTCCTTCAATGCACAGGATGGCTGGCACCAGAAAGAATGTTTTCTCTGCCCAAAAAATCAAAGTGCCCCCTGCTGAGAAAACACTGCATGGACTCGTGCCTTATTTCCAGGCATGTATAAGGTTTTTTGAGGGCTCAGAGGCATGGAAGGTAGGCCTGAGCTGGAGTCAGCAGGATAATGCATCCCAATAAACTGGGGGAAGCCATACTGGGCTTCGGGGCTTCAGAGCTGAGTATCAAACAGAGGGAAGATATCTTGTGGGTCTGGATGTGTGGGGTACAGTGTGCACGTGACCTTTGCAGCCACTGCCTCCCGCTCCTGGCAGGACAGGAAGGGCCGAGTACAGGCCCGTGGCCCTGTGATCTCACTCCAGGAGGACAATGGTGGCTGGCCCTAGCAGCCTCTGCCCACTAAAAGGAGTCCCTTGGGGCCACGAAGCAGCAGACTTGGTTTAAGAAGTGACACCAGGGATGAGCAGCACCGAGCTCATGCTTGGACACGAGGGGTGGTGCCCTTTCTCTCTGCCTCACAGACACCGTCTGGGCCTCCTCCGTGTTTTGGCAATGCCCAGTTCATTCTTCCTTAGAGCCCCCCTCACTGCATGGCCATTCCATACCCTGTCCATCTCTCAAACTTATAATCCATGCCATTTCCTGAGCACTTTCTAAAGAAATGCTTGGCACTGTGCATGTCCCCACAAAACTCCCATAAGATAGGTATCCCCAGCGTCCCCATTTTACGGATGAGCTGCCAAGGGAGTCAAAAACCATCCAGAGGTCCCACAGGTGGTCAGTGGGGAGCATGGCTGGCCAGTACAGAAGTCTAGGGAGGGAGTACTGTGGCACACTGACACACAGTGGACCACGCCAGTGCACAAGGGCCAGTGTATGGCATCTGCTAGGGCCACCCACGCTGACCAAGGCAGGCCCATTCCAGCTCTCACTGGCCACTGGTAATGCTAAGCCAGCGTTCTGGTGCTGATCCATCCCAGAATTACCAAGCCTATCTAACTGGCGGCCCATCCCTCTCCATGTTGCTGTTTGGTCGGGATAAGAGTCAGGTGATAAACACCAGCTGGCACCGAAAGTTACCCACAGCATCAGTACAATGAGCCATCACAACAGCACCGAGGCAAAAGGGTAAAAAGACCTTCCTCTTCCATTTTGAGTCAGCTTTCCCTCCCAGCTTCACGCTGATAGCAAAATCATCCTGGAAGTCTCCCTGACATACCAAGTAGGGCTTGGTTCCTGGTTGGTCCCTTCTCTTCCACCTCTCCATAAACAAGCAAGCAAGAAGGTCAGCAAGGGTCAGGCAGCTGGGGCTCCCTTCAAAGCATCTGTTATTTCTGAATCAAGGACGCTAAGACTCTCGGGCATTCTGGCCCAGAGAAGTACATGTCTAAGACCAAGGGGCAAACACAAGTCCATGCTCAAGCTTGATGTTTGATCACTGTGCCCAAACAAAAAAGGCTTTCTCTTTCCAAGTCTTCCTCCGCTTTCTGGACCCATCAAGACCCAGCTCCAAGGTCACCTTGATTTGAAAGGTCTGTTGCAAGGAATGCGGTAGACAGGGCGAGCGTAACTAACCCTACCACTGGGACATTCATGGTCTTCCTCTGAGCTCTGCAAGGACCTGAGCCAAAGCACGCTTCAATGTCACAGGTAAGCAGAGTCCATAGAACACTAGCTAAAAGCCAGTGACCCCCAGACTGGTGGTGATGCCAGGGAGGATCTGAATGGGTAAGATCCTGCGGGAAGACTGAGCAAGAGTCTGGGGAAGAAAAGAGAAGACCAGAGCTGCCCACATCCACCCTTGAAAGCAGCTCCTGGCTTTGTTCTGGGGCCCAGAACCAGGTCACTCCATCCCAACCTCCCTCCAGGTACTGCACTCACGGCATCTGAGTTTCCTAACCAGGCAACACTTTAGAGTTCTTCTCTTCTGCCTGGATGTCCGTTCTGCAAAGACTTCAACAACATAAAAGCACTGGATGAAGTTTTGTCCCATCCGCATCTGTCCAACACCCCCCCCCCACCCACTTCCCGGGCAATGTGAGAGGCAGAATGTGCTCACCATATCAGTGCCTGGAGGAGTCGGTTCCCAAGGCCTGAACCAAGACCCTTAACCCAAGAGAATGCATCCCTCTGCCTGGACCTGGAATGGGAGAGCTGAAAGTACTTCAAAAACAACAGCTGAGGGGCGCCTGGGTGGCTCAGTGGGTTAAGCCTCTGCCTTCAGCTCTGGTCATGATCTCAGGGTCCTGGGATCAAGCCCCGCATCGGGCTCTCTGCTCAGTGGGGAGCCTGCTTCCTCCTCTCTCTCTGTCTGCCTCTCTGCCTACTTGTGGTCTCTCTGTCCATCAAATAAGTAAATAAAATCTTTTAAAAAATAAAATAAAAAATAAATATAAAAACAATAGATGACCTGCTAAGCACGGAGAAGATGCAGGCATTCCTCGTATTTGCACGGACTGCTTGGAAACCCCACAAGGTAGTTACACCATTATCTGCTTTTTTATAAGAAAGGAAACCAAAGTCAGGGAGGCTAAGGAACTGGCCCACATTCACAGAGCTTGTGAGCAGAGGAATCCTGGCCACGAGGTCGGAGGCCTGGCCTCATATTCACTCATTCAGCAAACATCTATTAGGCACCCAACAGAATCAGGAATAGAATCAGCACAAAGATTTTGTTTTCCAAGTAAACAAACTGCTTTCTAGAGAGGCCATTGCTTTTCACATCTCAGGAGATAAGGAAGAGCCAGAAAGCTTGCAATCGCAAAACTGTCCCTACCACCTTGCTTTGCTGAGTTTCCCCACCACTGTCATTACCAGCGCCCCCTGCCGGCTACACCTCATGGGAGCTGGAAACAAAAGACAAAATTCTCAGTCTTCGTGGAGCTTGCATTCCCATGGGAGGAACAGCCAATAAAGACGATATGATATTAAAATGTGTAATATGCAAGAGGGTTACTGAGAAAACTAAAGCATGGAAAGAAGGTAAATGTGAGGAGAGATACACAATTTTAAGTTGGGGGGCAAGGGCAGGACTCACTGAGAAAGTAGTTTTCAGCAAAAACAAGGAGGTGAGAGAATGAACCATGCAGCTAGCTAGAGACAGAACATTTCAAAGAGAAAGAGAGAGAGAAGAGTCAGTGCAAAGGTCCTGAGGCAGGAGCACTGAGGGTGTCTTGGGGAACAGAGAAGCCAGTACAGCTAGACTGAGTGAACCAGGGGAACAAGTAAAAGGTAAAGTGAGGGTACTGACAAGGGGAGGTTATAGTAAGGACTCTGGCTTTGACTGTGGATCAGTCCCACTGGGATGGATGATGAAATTAGGCTCAGAGAAGGCTGGTGATTTGTTAAAAACCACACGGAGCTGGTGTTTAAACCAAGGCTCTGAAACAAAATCAACCCCAACAGGTCATCCCATCAGATAGAGACCCCAGGGCCTTTTCCTCATGCCCACTACCTCTTTGACCTGGCACCCCACCCATTTAAAACAGCCATAGGATGAATTGACGCAAAAAGGCAAGCTGGGTGGTATTCAGTGGGAGGGCTGACAATGCAGTCAGGGGCGGGGGAGGATGGCAGGGAGGGGCCTCCGGGAGCCAAGGAAGGGACGCCAAGGTGCTGGCAGCTCCCTGGCAATGGTGAGCTTTCCCCGGGCTCCTTTATCTCTCCGGCTGTAAAAAGAAACCGCCTCTCTAGAAAGTGGGTTTGTTTACTTGGAGAAAATCCCCAGGCTGGTTCATGAGCATCTCCCCATGCGTGTGCTACAAATAAATAACTCACATTTCCCATTTTAAAGCAGGAAAACACGACCCACGGAGTGCAGCATGTGTTCCTCCCACGCATGAACACGTCTTCCTCCCCAGCGAGAGAAGGTTCCGCAGGAAGGTGTGCTACTTTCCCTTTGCACTGCCCCCCCCCCGATCCCCAGGGTGCCCACTGGGGCTCCCGCTGTATCTCTGAGGGACATTCTCGAAGATGTTTGTGAGGGCCCTGCCTCTGCCTTCCTGGCGCAGGCTCCCCAGGCGGGCTCTGCAGAGCAGCTCGGAACTCTCAACGGCTCACCTGTGGGTTTCCCGCCTCCTCAAGGAGCCAGACCTTCTAAGGGGCCTCTAGAGAACCTCAAAGCCCTACAGCAGGACAGAAGCCCCAGGAATTCATGGACCAAGGCCTCAGAGCAACAAGCAACAGCAGCGGGCATGTGGTGAGGATAGCATTCCGCGGGCCAAGCACCCTTCTGGACCCTCCCACGCATCTACCAGCGCAGCCCTTACAACAACCCCATGAAGTGGGTTCTGTGATAATTCCCACATTACAGACAGGAATACTGAGGTCCCGGGAGGTTAAATGACCCACCCCAAGTCCTATTTACCCACTGGAAGTGCCAGAGCTGCTATGGGAATTCACACAGTCCCCCTTCCAAGTCCACACCCTACCCAGCTTCTCTAGAGAAAGGTAGGAGGCCCACCCTCTTCTGGGACATGGCCAGAGATGAGACTCAGGGGGCTGAGGAGAGAAGCCTTGAACGCAGGACCAACTAATGAGTCCCGAGAGGGATGGACGGCCTCTAAGCTACTTCATTGAACACCCCAGGCAGGTACCCGCTGCTCCTCTGGGAATGCTCTAGTTCATGCCTTCGCCTTACAATTACCAAGCAGCTCCGGCATGGCTGGTCTGTGGGCCTCTCTCTTCCAGGACTAGGCCAGGAGCTCCTTGAGGCCCCTGTTCTAGTCTGTTTGGATCCCGCTGAGAGCCACTGTGAGGGCTCATGGCAGTAAATATGTGCTGAGTGAATTAATGAAACAATGTGTGAATGAATGAATGGACCTGGCCACATCCACGTATTTTAGGTGTCTCCTTTAGAAACTTCAAGACAGAAGATCACAACATCCAGGTCAAAGCTTCCTATCTGCCGCCCACACAGTCCCACAGCAGGATTGAAATAGATACATACATATGCTCTCCCTTTTTTCCCTTTTATTGCATTTAATTCCATGTTTCAGTTTAATTAAAAAAACACAATAGCTTTAAGTATTGGATCCTGATGCACTGTGCTATTCATGAATATTTATCACTCTGGGCTATATGAAATTGAATAATTATTAGCAATTAAAAGAAGGTCAACAGGAGGCTTTCTGGAACTCTCCATCAAGGAGAAGGGGGAGAAATGGGACACTGCGATCAAGAGCCTTGGGCAAAGACTCTGTAGGAAAAACAAAGTCTTGGCTGACAAGGCAAAAGTCCGTGCTTAGAGGGCCACCCAAGCCACTGAAGAAAATTCTTGAAGGGTTAGACGTAGGTCTGTTCTACATGCAAATTACTTAGTTAGATGAGGAAAAGGTGGGATTAGCATAAAAAAAAGGATCAAGTTAACAGCACAGGGTCCCAGGAGATGATGAGGAAAGGAAAATGATAGCCTTGGCTAACCTACTCTGCCTGAATGCTCCCTTCTCTACTGCTCACCTGTGTTCCCAGACAAGCAAGTCATGGAAAGAAAGGCGCTGGCAACGCTCCCGATGCAGAGGAATGGTCAGTAAATGGGGGGTCCCCT
Organism: Martes martes; assembly: GCF_963455335.1. NCBI lineage: Eukaryota > Metazoa > Chordata > Mammalia > Carnivora > Mustelidae > Martes > Martes martes. The sequence continues at coordinate 24,152,046 of NC_137902.1, forward strand.
CACTCCTCCTTCAAGATGGATGAGGTTCTCACCGACCCTGATTGGCTCAAATGAGCCAGCCCAACAGCTTTAAGAGAAGCCAGTTCTCATCCCATCTCATTTCTCCTTTGAAAGGAAATTCGAACATAGATTCCAAAGTACTCCATACACTGCAAGACAGCTACCTGAAAAGCTCCCCTGAGACTGCGCTAACCACTTCTCCTCGGGGCAAAGTTCCTCCTTCCAGAGCAACAAAAGCAGCTTCTTGGCAATTTCTCATCTCCCGTCTACCTTTCATCCATAAGGCTAAACAGAACAATTCTTCTCCTTTTGCCCAGAAGCCCTTCAAATATTAAGAGCTCCAGGCCCCCAGGGCTTCCCTTCTCCGGGCTAAATGCGCCTAACTTTTTAATAGTTTATTTTACAGTAGGGTTCCAGCATCCTTCCCTGTCCTGGTCTCTCGGGGCATGATGCTCTGATTTGTCTGGAGCCCCCAGCCCCGAGGGTAACACTGCAAACACCCCCCAGGTGGAGAGAGCAGCAGGGCGGGACCTCACTGTGGACACAAGGCCATTGTCTCGGAGCATGTAAACCTTGGGGCTAGCACAGCTCACTGCTGAGTCATTATAAGCATTACGAGAGCATCATTTTTCCAACAACATATTTTGAGTACATGCTCCAGCCCAGAGACTGCTGCAGTGGGCATGGCCCCTACCTTCAGAAGACTAACTGTGGGGACACACTCCAGAGCACACATGAACCCCCCCTCCCAAGGTTAAACCCCGCAGAGGCGTCAGAGGCAGGTAAACACTGTCTCCCTCAGTGCATACCTTCCAGCACTGAATACCCTCTTCCATCCTAAATGGAGTTCATGCCCCCAACCCCTGACTCTCCCTGTCTCTTACCAGGTCCAGATGGCTGTTAAGCAATAGCATTCGTGTTCACTAATACTGATGGAGGGCTTACTAGGTGCCACATGTAGCCAAGAGCTTCACACGTATGAACTCATTTAACAGCAGCCTCTGTAGGTCTGGACTCTGCCTCTGGAAGTCCCTGGTACAGACTGGGTCTAGTCCACCCAACCAGTCAACCTCACATGACAGAGTCCCCTCACTTCACTAGGGGTTACTACTCCTAAAGCCTCATGCCCTTGTCACACCCCATCATCCTGAACTCAACACCCTGGGGGCAGAACGCAGGAAGGCGTGAAAATGTTAAGACCCATCCTTGCTCGTTCTTAAAGCACACTCCAAGGATCTATCAATGTCCAGGTAAGAACTTTAATTTTGACATCATCACATTTTTGTTCTAAGACCGTGTGTGTTTGTCTACAACTGATGTCCATTATATCACTGGAATGTTCCTAGGAAGTAAGAGTGCCTCCTACTTTAAACAAATGTCTGGTCCTGCACCATCCCTCCTACCTTAAAATGTTGCACTTAAGAGAACAAGTGAGAAAAATCTCCAAGTTGGAAGCAATTTCAATGGTCCTCTTCGCTAAGTATACACACAAGTATGCACGTACACACACACACACACACACACACACACATCTACATACACATGCTGAATGCTCTGTGTCTAGGAACCAGAAATGGACAGCGCTGACTCATCCATACTTTCCCCAGGAGGTCATACGCAGAGGAAACCGGTTGTAGCCCTGGGATGGGATAAAGGTTACTGCCTGCACAGAACGACAGGATAATGTCAGATAACGGCCTCATTCCCACCATGCTTTGCCCCCTGAACCTCCCCTCCCATGACCAGTCCGGGCGACCATCAGGTATTTCTGTTTCAGGAACGGAAATGATGACTCAGGTGCCTTCGGGCAGGTACCTTATCAGCCCAACCCTCAGCCTCTTCCTCAACAAAATTTTCTGCAACCTAATGAATGTGCCGGGTTCCCAGGCAGGTTACGATAGACTGGTTAATGTTAGGGGAGCATCTCGAACATATTAGAACACTGCAAAAACGCATTTGCATTCATCTTTCAAAGAGTAAAAAACACTTTATTCTGTTTCTTCTTTGGTGCTTTTTTGGTGGCTGTTTTGTATTGTTTTCATCTTAAATGGAGCCATCCTAATTCAGTCAGGACTAGAAAACCAAAAAATTGCCTCGGGATAGACTTTGCAAAAGGGAAGGCAAAACCGACAGGAGAACTGGGCCAGCTATGGAAAGCTGGAGCAGCACAGAAGCAGCCTGGCTTGCAAACCCAGCTAGGTCGGGTCCAAGACAGAGGCCCTAGCCACTGCAGAGAAGCTTAGCTTGTCACCACAAAAGTCTGGGCCTGTCTGGGGTGTGGAACGGTGGGTGCAGTCTCCACTCCAGGCTGAAGCTTGCTCATCCCTCTTACTCCCCATGCACCAGCGAATGCTGGATGGCCATACTTGCAGAGCATGGACACCAAGACCCCAGGGAGGCACCAACCATGGCATTAATCATCTCATGCCCCAGCCATTGTGATCTGAGCGACGGCATTATGTAAAAACTGATTTAAAATAAGAGGTAGCCAGGAGCAGAAGAGCCTCATATGATCTGGATAGAAGGGGAAAGAGGACACATAACACCTTTCCTCACTGTAGAGAGCATGAGATTGAGTTGGAGTCCATGATTAAGATCAGGACTGAGGTAGTGACACAGACTGCAAAAGAGACAGGAAGAAAGAAACAAAGATGGAGAGATGCACGGAACACCAATGTCCTAAACCCACAGGAGGACTTTACAAAAGCTGCTGTCTTGCTTACAGGTCCTCCTTTAGTTTACTCTCACTCGGGGTCCAGCAGACAGAATAAGCCCTGGTTCCCAGAAGACCTGAGTTCTCATCCAACCTCCAGCCCTCCTTGGCCAGGTGACCTATCAATCACAACTCAGTTCAGCTCTCACAGTACCTGAAACATGGGAGGCATCTAGAAAATTCTTTTTTTACTCTTCTTGTCAGCATACGTCATCTCCTTCTCTCTCTTGCCTCTCTGAGTCTTACTCATGTTGTCATCATTATTACTCCCTCCTAAAGATTAACTTTTACTTTTCTCGTATAGGCAGAGATAGTCATCAAATGTTAGACTTAAAAAAGAGACTTTTATCCCTAACCTAATAAAGATATTTATAACCACCCACAGCAAACACAATGTCTCACTGTGAAATATTCAATGTTTTCCACTAAACTCAGGAACAAGAGAAAGATGTCTGCCATCGCTGCTTCTACTCCCCACTGTAGGGACGTTATAAGCTGAGTAATAAGACAAGAAAATGAAGTAAAAGGTACAAAGAAAAGACCATTTCATTATTTACAGATGATATGGTATGCAAAGGAAACTTTTTTTTTTAAGATTTTATTTATTTATTTGAGAGAGAGTGTGTATGTGAGAGAGATTACGAGCAGGGTGGGGGTGGGGAAGCATAGAGGGAGAAGCAGATTCCCTGCTGAGCTGGAAGCCTGATCTGGGACTCGATCCCAGGACTCTGGGTCATGACCTAAGCCAAAGGCAGACGCTCAAAGGGCTGAGCCACCCAGGAGTCCGGTATGCAAAGAAAACTTAAAAGAACCTAATATAATACTAAATTAAAGTTTTAAAATTTCACTTAAAATAGCATCAAAAAACATGATATTCCTAGGAATAAAACTATTGAAAGATTTCCAAGACCTTTCCACTAAAATCTGTGGGACACTGCTAAAAGAAATTAAGGAAACCAAATAGTGTCAATTTTCCTCAAATTCACCAATTGATACAATGTAACCCTAGCCAAAAAATCCTACCAGGCCTTTTTTTTAAAATAGAAATTGACAAGTTGATTCTAAAATGAATATGGATTTTACATACATAATGTAAAGGGCCAAGAGCCCAGACAGCCATGAAGAAAACACAACAAAACGATGAACTTAAATTACCAAATAATAAAATGGATTATAACACTATAGTTTCAAGACAGATAACATTGGTATTACAACTGCAAAAAGAAAAAAAGGGTGTGGGGGCCAATGGAACCAAATAGAGTACTCAAAAACTGATGCACACTAGTAAAGACCCCTAATTTGCAACAAAGGTACACTTTCAGTGAATGACATTGGGTCATCTGGAGTTACATATGAAAAAAGGAAATAAATTTGACCCTCTTCTTCACATTAGACACTCAGCAGATAAAAAAACAAATTATAGCTGGATCACTGGCCTAAATATAAAAATTAAAACGCAGCATGTCTGGAAGAAAACAAAGGAAAATATGTTCCTGACACAGGAACAAGCAAAGAATTTATAGCTTTAAAAGAAAAAATTCACAAATTTAACTTCATGAAAATTAAGAGCATCCCTTTATTAAAAATGCCATTAATAGAATAATAAAGCAAGCCACAGACCAGAAGAAGGTATCTGTAATAAATACATCAGCCAAAGAACTTATATCTAGAATATAAGGAACTCCTACAAATCCATTTTTTAAAAATAGATAATTTAATATAAAATGAACAAAATATTTGAACAGGTGTTTCAATAAAGAGGATATCCAAATGACCATTAAGCATATGAAAAATGGTCAACATCCATAGTTATCAAATTAAAAACCACATGGGATATGCCACTACACATCCCACCAGAATGGCTAAAATAAAAATTTCAAATAAAACATTACAAATACCAGACCTTGGCAAAGAAGTGGCAAAGCTGGAAATACCCTACATTATTAGAGGGAGAATAATCAGTGTAACATTTTGAAAAACTGGTAGTATTTACTGAAGTCTATTCTATGATCCAGTCATTCTACCCTGGGATATACATCAAGAGAAAGTAGAGTGTACACACACACACACACACACACGTGTAAATAAGTGTTCATACGGCCAAAAAACTAAAATGATCCAGATGTCTATCACCTATGAATGGATAAAAAACTGGGGTGTATCCCTACACTGTAATACTTTACAGAAATAAAAGAGAATGAATTGAAGTTATCTACATCAATGAGGATAGACCTCATAGACGTAAAGTTCAATGAAAAAGTATAACAAGGGGTGCCTGGGTGGCTCAGTGGGTTAAAGCCTCTGCATTTGGCTCAGGTCATGATCCCAGGGTCCTGGGATCCAGCCCCGCATCAGGCTCTCTGCTTGCTGAGGACCCTGCTTCCTCCTCTCTCTCTGCCTGCCTCTCTGCCTACTTGTGATCTCTGTCTGTCAAATAAATAAATAAAATTAAAAAAAAAAAAAAGGTATAACAAAACAGAACATACTATACATATTCGTTATCTATTACAAATGAATTGAACCAACGCTTAGTGGCTGAAAACAAGAGACATTTATTGTCTCAACTGTTTCTGTGGGTCAGGAATCCCGGTGCTCCTTAGCTGAGTCCTGCAGCTCAGGGCTGCTCCCAAGGCTATGACCAAGGTGCCAGCCAGACTCTGGTGATCTCAAGGTTTAGCCCGGGGAAGATGTGCTTCTAGGATCAGCCACAGGGCTGTTGGGCCAAGGGCCTCCGTTCACCAGCTGTTACGCAGAAAGCAGCTCACAGCACGGCAGGCGGGTTCATCAGAGCAAGAGCCAGAGAAGGACCAGAGAGAATGCAAGCAGCGTTCATGTTAGTCTTTTGTAACCTAATCTTGGAAGTGATATCCCATCACATTTGCCATACCTTATTCATTAGAAACAGGTTGCACGGGCCAGTCCACACCCAAGGGGAGGATATGACACAAAGGCACAAATATCAGGAGGCAGAGATTCCTGGAAGCCATCGCAGAAGCTGCCTACAACACTATATTATTCCATTTATGTAAATTTTAAGAGCAGGCAAAATTTGATAGAAATCAAAATATTGATTACTTCTAGGGAGAAAGGCTATCGATGTGAAGGGGTAATGAAGGAGCTTTCTGGGGTGCTGTAAATGGAAAGTTCTATAGCTTGATCTCATTTACCCGGTGGGGTAATATCAGTGTAATCATATGTAAAAAAAATTGAGATGTATGGTTAAAATCTGTGCACTCAGTGCATGTATATTACACATCAATAAATACATGGGGGGGGAATCTAGTAGCCCTTACCTTCTCCACTTTTATATCTAAGGATATGGAAAGATGACCTCAATTCCTGAAGGTCAGAGTAACCTCTCTCACCCAGTCAGTGTGTTAATGTCAATCCACATACACACCCGGCTGAATTTCTCCTCTGGCAGCACCATGTGAAGACAACCCTTTGCTCTTGCAGGCAGAGGACTAGACCTGTTTAATTTGCTCTGATAGCCCCAAGGTCAAGGTCACACTTGGGAAACCATCTCCAGTATATGACACAGATCTTGGAAATCAGTTCCATCCCAGGCGTTGCATGTTTGGGGCCCCTTTCACCTATGGAGACTGTTAATGATGAAAAAAAAAAAAAAAAAAGCCAATTATTCTGATCCTTCTAATGCAAAATTTGAAAAATTAGATGTGATCTAGGTTATAGTCAAAGTTTTGCACTGAGTTCAAAAGTGTTAACAAATTATTGGAGAAAATGTAAACAGTATTTTTTTCCAAAGATTTTATTTATTTATTTGACAGAGAGAGAGATCACAAGCAGACAGAGACGGGGGGAAGCAAGCTCCCGGCTGAGCAGAGAGCCCAATGCGGGGCTCGATCCCAAGACGCTGAGATCATGACCTGAGCCGAAGGCAGAGGCCCAACCCACTGAGCCACCCAGGTGCCCACTGAGCCACCCAGGTGCCAGGTGTAATTAACCCACTTAATTACAGTTAACTTTGACCAGACAGGCATGCTGTAAGCCTTCACAGGTATAGCTCATGGAATCTGAACATCAACTCCATGAGGTAAGTACTAAGATTCATGCCCATTTTGTAAACGAAGACATTTACACCTAGAGATTCTAAGTCAATGGCCCAAGAACACTTAGCAAGTAAGAGGTCCAACCAGGATCCAAAACCATGTCTATCTCACTCCAAGTCTGGGGTTTTAACTAATTTATTATATGAATCTTCATGCATCACTTAAAAAAATAAGCCACTTACTAATTCTGTGACATGCCAGTCATAAATGGTTCTGATAGAATCGACAAAGGGCCTCCTTATCAGACCCAGATACCCTAGGTCCTAGAAAGAACAAACTTAGATTAGAAACACATTTCATATGGTTTACTAATTAAAAACTGTACATATGCACGTGCACAAGAACACACACACCTGTCACAGGGAAGTATAACAGCAGAGGTCCAATCAGGAAGATGCCCAGCTGAGATGGGTGGCCTGAACTTTGGAAACCAGAGACCGGTCTACCCTAAGTCCTAGGAAAGCAAAGATGAGGACTTGAACTCAAGCAGCAATACTCCTAAAAGCTCAGCAAGGTGGCACAAATGGAGAGCAGCGGGCTTCTTAGACCATCTATTGCCCAAGTGGGGCAAGAGGCTAGGAGTGCCCAGAGGTGGCCCGTGGCAAAGCACCTACAGCTCGTAGAAACCTGGAGAGGATTAAGTTACCTGTCACCATCTTACAGCCGAGGACCAATTTTACTAACAGAAAATGTTGCTGGACCATGTGAATACAATATGAAATCACAATCAGCCTGAACCCTGCAAACAACAACAAACAAGCTATTGAACTAAACAGGACTGGGGTGCCTGGCTGGCTCAGTTGGTTGGGCTCTTGGTTTTGGCTCACATCATGATCTTAAGGTCCTGGGATTGAGCCCCGTGGTTGGTTCCACGCTTAGTGGGGAATCTCTTTGACGATTCTTTTTCTCCCTCTCCCTCTGCTCTTGCGTGCTCGCACTCTCTCCTCTCTCTCAAATAAATAAATCTTGAACTAAATGTGACTGGCCATTTCACTGGGGGGAGGGAGTTCTCTTTTAATGCTCATTTGTTACTTATCCATTCATTTAGTAGCCAAAATGTGATAAGTCTCTAAGAATATATTTTAACCATGTAAAACCTAGCCATATTTTTTTTTCCTATAGAAAGAGCCACTGCTCATTTGTTTTTGCAACAGATCTTCTAGCTTGATCCTTGGGCAGACCAAGGATCTTTTATATCAGATGAGAATCGCTTCTCTAGACCATAAACTTGAGGAGTGTATAGTCTAGAGAAAGAGAAGGTAGGGGGAATTGGTAGCGGAACACAGCATCAAGGGAGGAGGGCTGGCAGGCATCTTTCAGGAAAAATGGAGAAGCAGGGGAGAGGCAGAAGCAAGCAGCCAGGGAAGAGGGTAATAGCCACAGGACCCAGCAGACAAGCTCAGGCAGGGGAGAACCTCTGTGAGTACAGTGCCTTGTGTGTCTAAGCGCACACCTGCTAGATGGAGAGCCATGTTCCAAATTTAGTAATAGACAAGAGTTAATTTCTGCTCAGTCTCTAATACCTCCTCACTGAAGCACCGTGTCTATTCTCTCCACATCTACCACACAGTTTTAACTATATTTTATTTATTTAATAACTGCCTATGTGCACACATGCCAAAAAACTTCAAGCCACGTGAGAGCACAGACTAGGGCTTCTATCTCCAACTCTCGGCTCTGCCTTTTCCAGCTGTGCGACCTTAGGTTATGTAACCTCTCTGGTCCAAGGGTTCATGAATATTTTAGAAGGATCAAATCAGAAATACATATAAAATCTGGGATAGCTCTCATTAAAATTATTTAACTTTCCCTAACACTGAGCAAGAATTAAGAGTCCGGGGGCCGCATTCCCTAACAGTGCCTCCTCCTTCTGTTAGATGAGGTTTTAGTCTGGCAAGCCATGGTCAGACTCTCCATTCAAGAATCCAAACAGGAAAGTCCTACATTCCTGCCATCGCATGGTATTTTATTGGAATTTCATCCCACTGGGCAGTCTCATTCCTCTTCTCTCCTCTCCTCCTCCTCCTTCCTGAGGCTATGATGCCACAATCCAGTCTCTGTGACTCGGAGGCTGTTTCCATGGCGATAAGCAGTGATGTCATAAAGGAGTGATTGTTATAGGGTTGAATGAAATCTGGCACCAGATGCACCCTGCCCCCTTATATAAGTGGGGGGCGGGGGACAAACCCTGTGGACACGTCCCAGAAAATGGGCAACCGAATCACCCAAGGGATGGCGAGGGGTGACCAGAGGGAGAGAAAGTTCCAGTCCCTTCCACACACTAGCAGCCCCATCTGGAAAAGAACGGATTTCACAGACCTCACCAAGACAAGAGTCGTTTTTCACCAAAGAAAATCAAAGGAACGAACAAGAGGCAATGACTACCGGAGACTCCACCTTCTAGTCTAGGAAGATCCAAGCAGACAGTGGCTTCATCCAGCAAAGCCCCAGTGAATCAAATATTTATTGAGTAAAAAGCCGCAGACTCTTTCCTACCTAAGCCTTAGATTGCCATGTGCGTATCATTGCTCCAAAGACAAACCAATGCGATTTCCAGCCCAGCATGCCTTTTATGAGAACAAGTCTTCCCAGAAAAACAGCAGTCACCCCCAGCTTAATTCCTAGAGGAATTCAACCACCTTGTTAAGAAAATCCCCAGGGGGGTTTTATACAAAAGAGCATCCCATAATGCCGTCTGTCATCTCTAGGTTCTCTAAAAGCAAGCCCAGCCTTTGAGGGGGGGTAAAAAAAAGACGACCTGACACCAGGGGAATTTGGTTGGATGGCTGAAGGAAGGAGAACTTGACCCTGATGAACAATGCTTGGAAGCACAGAAGCACTTGCTAACTGGAGGAACCTGATCGAGGTGACCGTTGTCCACAGCCCATTCTTTCGCTGACTAGCTCTTGAAATTGCAGACTGAGCAACTGCCACAATTGTAAGTGCCAAGGAACAGGTCCTTCTCAATAAAAAGTTTCCCTTGGTCCCATCCGCAGGAGGCTCTGGGAGCCAGTGCTTGAGACAATGCATAGCTCTTTCTTTCTCTAGGCTGCTGCTTTTCCTGCACACTCTGCTCCTGGCGAGCTGGGTCCACGTAGATAGCTAAATACGTGTGCAGTACGCGTGTACTTTTATGGCCTTCGTCATTATTTATGAACTCACCTCCAGGGGAAGTCATTTCCATCCAGAAAACCTGACCTATGCTTTTCCATCCCCACCCATGCATAGAGAAGGTAACTGCTTTCTCGCTATTCTGGCGAGCGGGAGGCGATATTTTCCAGATGCCATTATGGGCAGCACCAAGCCATCTACCGTGTATCCCAGAAAAGCCAAATGGCCCAGAGGCTCCCAGAGGACTGGAGAGAGGCACTCTCCAGTCCCCACACATGTCATAGTCTCTCATACCTCCTGACCGTGGCCCATGCTGCCTCTTGGTGGAGAACAGTCCCACCCCATCCTCCCCCAACAACCCCTTCAACCATAAGATCTGGGTCTAGGTCAAATGGCCCACATCCTCTCTAAACGCTTCCTTCGAAGAAGGAGTCCCTCATCCCTCTCCCATCCCTCTCCTCCACTATGGTGGGGCTGTCTTGAGGGCGAGGACCAGACCTATTCATACTGAATATGGGGCTGGATCATATGCCCTGGGGTCTGCTGTAGACCTAGGCCAAGGTGAACGGTGGGACCAATGCCAAGATCCTTGTGTCCTACAAATCTTCAGCTCTTCCAAAATAAAAACTGACTTTAAAAAGTTTCAGTGACTCTAGTGACTAATGTTATGGACAAGTTCCCTTAATAAGATGGAAGAGGAGCAGTGTGGTCAAATGAGAAGGCCTGGGACTCGAGAGACCCAAACGCTGGCTCTGAGCAGACAGTTTATCCTCCCGAAGCTCCAATGTTCTCCTCTATAGAAACAGGGAAGGGCGGATATTGGGGCCCAAAGTCCAGCTCTGATGTTCTAGCTCACTGAAACGGTACGTGGCATTTTCACACCCTGAGACAGGAGCACGGTCTGCTTCAAGCGTGATTCCCCGAGGCGTGTCACTGCCCTCCTAGGTTGAAATTGTCCCTTTCTGCCTCCGTTAACCAACCCCCCCTCCTGTTCACTGCTCACTGTGCATTCCGGGCTGGGGAGGGATGACAACACCCCATGAAGGGCAGCCTGCAGAACGAATGGGACAGCTGCCTAGTCAAGCTAGCCTTGTTTATGCACGGTCCCTTAAGGCAGTCCGCCCCTCCTCTTCCAGATCACCTCTGAGCCTCCCCTTGGCCAGGGTCCCCTCCCCCTGCCTCAGCTCCCAGGCACCAGCCCGGTTTTTCCGGGGCCCTCCCCCAGCCAGGCTAATCCCATTATTTTGCAAACGCAACTCTGTGTACCTGTATATTCTGTCATTCTCCTTGTCCCTGACAAATGCCTGATATAAAAATTACCTTCAGAAATGTGTTAAGTCGGGCAGCAAACACATCCAGAGGCCTGGGGAAGGTAAGAAGGCTGGAGATTGGTGGAGATGGTCTTCACTACTGTGCATCAGAAAAATAAAAGGAGAAAAGAGGGGTGGGGGGATGCCAGGGTGAAGAAGGAACCAGTGGTTCATTCACCAGCAGCATGCATGTGTTCAAAGTCTATCCTGGTTGCTCAGCAACCAAGAAAAAGCATTTCAGAGAGCAAGGGGCTAATTGGATAAATGAATTAATTAGACATTTCCGGAGTCAGGCCGTAAATGACAACAGGCGTGGGTGGCCAGTTTTTGCTAGCTGAAGTGTCTTCCTCTCCCTACCTGAGCTTTCATCCAGCAAATCTGGGGAACCAGGAGAGAGTGGGTGTGTGTCAGAGATGCTGTCCCTGGAGGGGCAGGAGATGGGGTCTCTTTCAACACTAACCTTTGATGGGGTTTGCCCTGCAGGGTAGGGAGGGCAGAAAAAAAGGAGTAAATCCCCACTCTGGCAGCCTGAAGGTATCTTAACAACCTGCTTTCCCACATCATCCTGTGGGGTTTCCCTTTGCTGTATTTAAAGCAAGCAGGTTCCCACGAAAGCCCATAGACGTTAGTTGTGGGGAGCTTGCGTGGGAAATAAGATGTTTTGTTGGTGGTTGTTTTTTCCCTTGCTCTGCTTTGCTTCCTCCTGTTGGCTTCCTTTAATTACAGCAGAACCCCACTGGTTGTTCTAATGATGGAGAGGGCCCTGCGACTGTGCAGAGCTCATGGTGGAGAGCAGGGAGCAGGCCAGAGGCAATGCTGGTGGGAAGGGAGGAGGCCGAGGCGGGGGAAGGGGACCAGCAGCTCCCAGAGCCCCAGTCTCTGGTCTCTGGGAAGGAGAGACGGCGGTGTGGGCTTCTCATTTTGCTGTGCCTGAAACATTTCCCCAGGAGCCTCCAGGCAAGCTGCCACGCCTCTCTGGGCCTTTGTTTTCCCTCCCACCAAGGAGGAGGATGGGTTTTGTGGTAGAATGAGAAAGATTGATGCCACAGCTAATTGCATCTCGCCCTTGCTCAAAATCACTAAGGGTTGCCTATTGCCAACAACAATAAAGCCAAAAAAGCCAGGGGGATGTGCCATGCCTCCATAATCTAACTTCACCTCATCCTTCTCTCTCCTGGTTCCCACATATACCATGTTACTTTTTACCTCTGAGTCTTTATTCCTCCTGCTCCTGACCTAGAAACGCCAGAACTTAAGAACAAATGCTCAGCTTACAGAAGAATAGGATGGTCTAACTGGGGAAAGGTTTAGGAGTTGGAAATGCATCTTGGCCCTGGTGGGATCGGTCGCTGAACCTCAGGGTCCTAAGGCCTGGCCCTCCTTGCTGGGAGCAGGCGGAGAAGGGGACTAAGGCAAGGCTCTCTGGGCCCAGCTGTAAGCAGTCCGGGCCCACGCAGCAGTTGTGGCTAAGATCACTCAGCAGCTGTGTGACCTGGGCTAGGAATGTAACCCCTCTGTGCCTTTATTTCCTCATCCTTACGAGGTGGCTCATAATAGTAGACCCTCCAAAAGGTGAGGATGAAGTGCAATTCTGAATGCAGGGCTCACAAGTCAGCATCCGGCACACGGTGGGAATACACTAGATGTTGTCGGTGATTTTTATAAAGTTATATCATTCTAGAGTGAAATAAAAGTGCCTCCCTCCCTCCTCCACCCAGCCATTCGCTCTGGTTCTCTCAGTCCATCCCCACATCCAAACTCAGCCACCCTTTCCTTTCTATGTCAATACTATAGCAGACTAAGTGGGCTGTCCTTCTCAAAAGGCACATTCATGTACTTCATTACCTACCCTGTAGCTTCTTAGCCGTGTGACCCTGGCAATCTGCGCAACCTCTCTCCATCACGGTTTCCTCATCTGTAAGGGACCAGGACAACAGTGCCCCCAACTCATCGTTCCCCGGCACAGGGAAAGGAGACGGCCCTTACAAAGCACCCAAGACAGACACCTGGCACACAGCAGGTCCTTGGTAATCGTTAGATCGCCTCCCCAGAGGCTTCGCTTTGGGTGCCAGTGTTGGTTTAACATTTCCCTCTGCCTCTATATACGTGTCCTTATCCTAGGTTTGAAGTTCCCAGAAGACCAGATCAAAGCTGAATTGTTCTCTGTTCACAGCGCGGGAGCGCAATTCGGAATTTGCTCACAGTGGGTTCTGAACTATTGCAGGATGATATAGGTTATTTGTAAACACATAAAAGTGCCCAAACCACATGGCTCATCATCATTCACTACTACTAATGACAAAGATAATAAAGAATACAGGCGATAACAGCTCAGCCATGGAGTGTGTTTGTTTCCAATCTCAGCTGTAGAGAAACAAGACTCCCATAAAAAAGGCTTCCCTGAGACAAAGTCCCAAGAACAAGACTGCACTGGACACCGGGGCCAGCCTGTCAGCGACTTTGCATAACACACCTGTGCCAAGAATAAGCTGGAGTGGAAGAAGGCACAGACCTCTGGATGTAAACTGTGATGATTAAATAAAGAAATGGAAAATGAGGGGGGTAGAGATGGAGATATTGCCCATCTCTCAGCCCTGAATATTACAAGCCTTCTTCTCGTCCCCAACAACATGGGCCCCTGTGGTGGAGGAAAAGAGAAAAGGGGGAGAGATTGGAGATGGGGTAGAAGAAGGCAGAATCAAGGAATGATCTAGAAACCCCCGTACCTGCTCAGATACTGACAACAAGAATTCAGAGCAATGGAAATCACGGATCCATATGTATAGAGCTTCTGTCTGGACAGTGAGAGAGCTTGGCAAGTAGATAATGGCTAAGGGAGCTCAGCAATGCTGCTTCAAAATGGTTTAAATGGCAATTGTTATATTCCATATACATTTTTAAATACATAAGATTTGAGGAGGGGGCAGGGGAAACAGTAGAGCTCTCCCCAGTTCCCTGCCTCCTTAATCAAAGAAAACACAGTATTAGAAGCATGTGACCAAAGGGTGCCTGGGTGGCTCAGTCAGTTGAGCGTCTGCCTTTGGCTCAGATCATCTCAGGGTCCTGGGACCCAGCCCTGCTTCGGGCTCCCTGATTAGTGGGGAGTCTGCTGCTCTCTCTCCCTCTTCCTCTGCTGCCCCTGCCCCTACTGGCTCATGCTCTCTCCTCTCTCTCTGAAATAAATAAATAAAATCTTAAAAAAAAAAAAAAAAAAGGCAGCAGGTGACCGACAGAGGGATGAAAGCCAGCCTTCAGTCTGAGCCATGACCCTCAGCTCCTAGTAGCGTTCTGAGGCTCAGGGAGGTCAGAAAGGAAACAAGTATCTCTGGCTAGAAACGGCACCAGACTCCCTCTCCTGAGGCCAGTCCTGAAGGTGAAAAAGTTAGACAAATACTATAGGCTAAGATTTCTGGAGTCCCTATCCCTAAAACGCCTTCTGGGTATACCAAAGGAAAAGAAGTCGTATCTCAAAGAGGGATCTGCACTCCTGTGTTCATCGCGGCATTATCCACGATATCTACGATATAAAGCCAACCTAAGTGTCCATCAGAGGATGACTGGATAAAGGAAATGTGGTATATATATATATAAAATGAAGTATTGTTCAGTCTTAAAAAGAAAGGAAATCCTGTCATTGGTGAGAATGTAGGTGAACCTGGAGGCCACGATGTGAAATAAGGCAGGCACAGAAAGAAATCCTGTGTGATCTCACTTACATGCAGAATCTCAAAAAGTCAAGCTCCTAGAAGCAGAGAGTAGAAAGGGGGCTGCCCGGGGCTAGAAGGTAGGAGAAACTGGGAGAGCTTGATCAGAGAGTACAAAGTTTCAATTATACAGAATGAATAAGTTCTGGATATCTAATGCACAGCACTGTGGCTATAGTTAATAATACTATATTACATACTTGAAATCTGCTAAAAGAATAGATCTTAAATGTTCTCACCACTAACAAAAAAAAATTGTAACTATACAAGGTGATGATACATTAGCTTGATTTTGCTGATCATTTCACAATGTATACAAATGTCAAAATACTACATTGTATACTTTAAATACATGCAATTTTTATTCTTCGATTATACCTCAGTAAAGCTGGAAAAAGGTCTAATAAAACACAAAGGCCCCAGGAAAGGGAACTGAAGCAGTGCAGGACTGATGTTAGAATATTTTCCCAGTGCGGGGAGAAAGAAGACAGTGGATGGTGCTGGGCAGAGGGGAGGCAAGAACAGAGAAGGGGACCTGAACACACTTCCCTGGTCCCTTTCTTTTCTTATTTCACTTGAGGCAAATGCTGGACCAGCCCCAGGGCCCGAGAGCATACACGGTCTCTGGGGTGTTTCAGATGTCCTTCTGTCTCTGGAAATTCCACCCTCTGCCCAAGTGCTAACCTGTGGGGGTCCCTGCTTGACTTTCCATAAATTCACAAGAAACAACAGGTCCTACCCAGCTCACAAGGGATTCAGGATGGACTTGTTAGAAGCAAGATAAACTCTCAGTTTAAAAAAAAAAAAAATTGAAACATATTTTCAGGAAACTACATTAGTAACTTAAACCAAGGACAGGAGCCTCATACGACCCAGAACCACATGCAAAATGTAGATACAAGTCCTTTTGTCCCTTCTTCAGAGTCACCTGCTGATCTTTGAAGATGGTCCTCCTCACCTCTTGCCATCCCCACTCCTTTTGGGGGACATCTAAATGGGGCTGGATCTGCGCTGTCTGAGACAAAGGAAAGAAGGGCCATTGGTAAGTCTTAGCTCCTCCCCCTGGCCATTACAGGCTTTTCTCCAGGGACACCCTGGGGAAGGGCAATGGCAGGGTTGGAAAGTGCAACCTCCCTCCCCCCTTCACACACACACACACACACACACACACACACACACACACGGTGGCCAAAATGGTCCTCAGGAGGAGACCAACTATGAGGTAGACCGCGTTAATCTTCAGGACCTCTTACCATCTAAAAATCACCTTCCAGTACCCTCCACTGCAGGGCAGGAACTGTGCCAAGCCTTTCGAGTTCACTAATCCCTCATAATACCTGTATAAAATAGGAATTATAATCCCAGGTTTATAAAGGAGAGAAGCTGGTTGCAGAAAAGTAACCTGCCCAGGTGCCTGAGTGGCCAGTGGGTTAAGCCTCTGCCTTCGGCTCAGGTCATGATCTCAGGGTCCTGGGATCGAGTGCCGCATCAGGCTCTCTGCTTGGCAGGGAGCCTGCTTCCTCCTTTCTCTCTCTCTGCCTGCCTCTCTGCCTGCTTGTGATTTCTCTCTGTCAAATAAATAAATAAAATCTTAAAAAAAAAAAAAAAAAAGTAACCTGCCCAACATGACAGAGCCAATGAGAGGTGGTGTGAGGTCTACCTTACCCAAACACTACTATGCTACCTAGAGCACCTCTTCCCCTGGGTCTCCCCAAAGTCACCGAATGTGTTCGTTCTGCTCAAGGCTCCCTTCTGGGAGAAAGAGCCCGAGACTGTACTGAGAACTTCATGGAGAATAGAAAAGCCTCAGTGTGTTGTAGGAAGAGCACTGGACGAGGAGTCACGGAGATGGACATGGGTGTGGGTGCTTCTACCATCTTGGTGAATTTGATCACTCTGCAACTTCACTTGGTTGTGCTTTCCATATCTGGAAAAGGAAGTGGTCAGATCATTATTTGTTCCTTCCAGCTTTCAAATATTGTCTCTCAAATCCTGGTATTTTAAGAGGATCTTGCAGAGGATAATGTTTAACCCAAAGGAATGACTCTGCATTGTGAAGTTTCTAGCAAAAACAAAAACAAAAATCAAGCAGAGACTACTTCCTGCTGTCCCTCAGAAATCAGGCCACAAGTACAGGCAACTTCTCCTATGATCTAATAACAAAGGTATTCTCTTAAATATGTCTGGAAATGGAGAGTTTATAAACACCCTTTCAAATATGATTGCATTTTGATTCCTGCACCTATGAAACAGATAAGGAAACTTGAGTCTGGGTTATTGACTGACTTGGGCCATTATATAAAGCTGGGAGATGGTGATGTGAAGGCTGGTCTTCCAACGTCAATACAATCACAACCAAAGGGATACTCCTGCACGTGCCTCACTCTTGGATCTGGAGTCCTACCGCAGCAGAAGCCCATCCACACACCAAAGCGATCACCATCAGCCTCGTTACCATTATCATCCACAATGATCTTGCTGGAGAACATAACAGACAGTAAGTAATAGTGGCTGAAACAATTAATAAAGGAGGCTAGTGCTGTTTCCACACTTGCATCCAAACCCCTGCCAACTCCGCCCACAAGAAAGATCAGCCCTGCTTGGAGACATGCACACATAACACGTGTGCACACACATGGCCTCCCAGCTCTCTCCTCTCCTCGTCTCAACTCCCGAAAAGGTGCACCGATGAGTCCTTCCTTTCCAGACATGGCCCTTTCAGCATCCCTCGGTCTGGTACTGCCGACAGGCCTGGCTGGGGCCAGAGACCAATAGGAAACCCCAGACTTTCTCCACTGCCTGCCTACGTTCAGTTATGGGGTGTGACAATGGTGTTTCACACCATGTAATCAACCCTGCCCTTCCAACTCTGTTTCTTAAAAAATTCATAAGCATACAAGAAAGAGAAGAAAACACAAAACAGAACCAGAGGGGGAAAAGGCAATCGTGAAATGAATTTGACTGCAGAAGCTTATGTTCCTGGAGGCATAGTAGATATTAATAATTCAACAAAATATTACAGTAATTACTATACTTTGCAAAATCACAACAGTGCACTTTAGCACAACTCCTACCAATCTCCCTGCAACTGCAATTAATAAATAAAACACAATTCCCTATATTAAATTTGTTGTTTAAAAGCTAAATATTTTATCAGAACTAATATAGTTTAAATAATCAGTCAAGACCGAGAAGAATCCCCGGCCCCTCGTCTCTCCCCACTTGAAGTGAAATCCCATCTTCACAGCTAGAACAGACACTGACTTCAACCAACAAGAAGACACTGAGTGTTGGGGCTGGAAGGTCCCTGTTGAGGGACCTGAGAACCCCTGGGCTCCGACGCTCTGCTGGAATCTGAGTAGGCTGCTGGAAAGAGAGAGAAGGGAGAAAGGGGGAAAATTAATTCTTTTGGACCATGACCTCTGACCTACCTCATGCAGCTATGGGAAAAGCCATGAATTATAAAGAGAGGTGAGGGGCAGGAAACCACTGCAGACACACCGAAGTATAGCCCTGAGCACGTATGAGGCTAATGACCTTGAAATATAAGTGAGCCTTACTTTATACTCTAGTTATGTTCCTGCAAATTTGCTCCATCCGATCTATCAAGTTCTGATGATTTTACCTGCTGTATCAGTTACCTTTGGGGGCACAAATGCTGCGAAAAAAACCACTCAAATCTCAACCGCTTATTCTCCCAAGAATCACTGATGCTCGTAACTGTATAGGCAGCTGGAGGTTGGCGGACACAGCTAGGCCCGGCTGGGCAGTTCTGTGGCTCTGGGCTTATGTAGGCAACGCTTGGCGGGGAGTGACTGTATAGGACTTGTCGCGTTCTTCTCCCAGGACCCGCAGACTAACCTGGGCAAGTTTCCTCATGGCTACTGCAGAGGCACGAGGGAGCAGGTAGACACATGAGGCCTCTTGCTAGCTAAGCTGGAACTGGCACTTCTTCCATTGACCAAAGCAAGTCACAAGGCCAAACCCAAAGTTAGGAGGCGGAGAAGGAAGGCCCCACCCCCCAGAGAAAGGGCGTTCCCAGGGCCCAGTACAAAAGGAATTATAAGGAGGAGTGAAGAATTCTATAGAGAAACCAACAATACAATCAACTCCACCTGCTAAATACTTCTTCAGTTGGCTTCCCCTCACCCACCTCCACGGCAACCATGCTAGCCATCACCCTCTCTAGCTATTGCGACAGTCTGGTCTCCTTTTCCCTGTCTAACCCCCAGGGTGATCAGAGTAGTTTTATTTAATGCAAATTTAATGATATGACTCTCCTACTTTAAACCCTCCCAATGGGCTTACCTCTTTGTTCTTAGGCTATAGAATAAATTCCTTCTCCTGGACCCATCCCCATGCCTGCCTGTCTAGCTGCTTCTCTCTCCAGCCCACAAACCCTCTGCTCCAGCCACAATGTCCTTCCGTCTCTTTCATATCCCTTCTTCCCTCATGTCCCCAAAGCTGTGTGTCCAGAACATTCTCCCCTCTCCTCTTCACCTAATTAACCCAGTGCATTTCTGAGATCCCAGCTCATCTGCTTCTGCCTCTCTGTACTCTCCAAGTTAAATGTGCCTAGTGTAATCCACCTCTCCCTCCGAGCACTGATCACCCGTTATATACTCAGAGCCCAGAAGTACCTGGCACACAGCTCCACAAATACTTGTTGAATTCTGATGACATTTTAAAAATCAATCTTATATTTTTAAAATGAAAAGTGGCCAACACTACTCTTTTGGGGGCTGAGTTTTATATTAAAGGTATTCAGACAAGAAGTGTCTATGGCACATTGCTCTGTAGTATTCCATCCCCCAAACCTTGTTGCTGATTCTGTATAAATCTGATTGTAATACATCAGGTCTCCTTAAAGGTTGTGCATCACTAACCTGAACAAAGCCACAGGTGGCCCATGCTAGACACCTCCTTTCCCTACCCTCATCCATCCTGAGTGGGAGAGGGACACATATAATCCAAAATTAGCAAATGATGCAAAACCAGCAAGTAATCTAAGTCCTTCAAAGATCCAACAGAAATTTTTTTGACCCTAGATTTCTATGTCTAGAAAAACCATCAAACCAATGTGAGGGCCAAATACATTTTTGACATGTCAAGAATGAGGGGAAAAAAAAAACCAAAAAACTAAGGCTCAAGCACTTGGTGGCCATAAAATTTATCATCCAAGCCAGGATCTTCTGAGCATTAAAAGAAATCATTATATCTGTATCAGGACACAGGAATAAGCCAGGACATGACTGTACCCTGTCTACAAAAAGAAAATGAAAATGAAAATCAGACCCCAAGAAAAGAGGAATGGAGCCCAAGAAACAGAAGCGACTAACGCAGAAGTAGAACAAATAGAAAAGAGTCAATGACAACAAGAAGGCAGACTGAGAAAGAAATCAGTACAAATTAGAACATCCAATAATACAACTAAGATGCTGGAATATCTTAGCACAATGGTAAAGAAGCAGATGTCTTTTCTGTCTAGGAGGAAGATAAAACAACTAGAAATGCAAGACAAAAACAAAGAGCTATATGAGAAAGTTATAGCTCAAACTACTCATGTGGCAGAATCCTGAGCAACTGTCAGAACATAAAATCAGTTTCCTGATCTCAAAGCTCGGGACACTTCTCATCATGTCACACAGATCTGGTTGTGAGGACTGTCAACCAGGCTACTTGATTGTATTGTCGATAATCAAACAAGCATAATATTCTCAATAGTCTCAATATTTTATTGGTTTTCATTCACTGTGGTCTAGATTCTATCTGATGCACTTCCTAAGTGTCTCACACTGTTCTCTGTTCTCTAATGTTCTCACAATAGGGGTTTCCCACACTCAAGACTACATGCTTTTTGGGGGGTCCAGTCTGCATCACCAGATATTAGAGCAGATGCTCCCCAAATACTTCAGATTATCTGAAAGGAACAAGACTGAAAAATCAATCCAGGTCAAGTCCTAGAACAAATGTTTTTTTAAACATCCAAATGACACTCCCATCTGAGAATTTTATTATATCAGATGTGACTTGAAATAAATTGTACGTCATGCCTGGAATAAGAAGCCTGAGGTTTTTAACACCATGGTATGTGTACTAATGGAAGTGGAACACTTCTGCTGGGAGAAGGCAAAACAAGGTGGTTGGTGCACGTGGTCTCAAATCTGTTGTGGGAAGATGTCTGGCTGCTTAGTAAAGGAGAGGTAAGGTGAAAGAACACCTTGAATTCCTATCACCTCTGTTCATATTGCTTTGAGAAGTGTTCTTTTTCAAGTGCTTCCAGGTGCCTTATGTCATTATTTAATGGTGACACAAAGGGAGCAAGTAGGATTGTCCCCATTTCGCACGTAAAGAAATGATTGACCTAATATCACATCTACTTTGTGCTGAGATGGGCCTGCCTCAATTTGTGCAACTCTTCCATTTTATAGATAAAGAATCAGAATCCCAGAAAATTCAATGCCTTAATTAGCATCACACTATGCAAAGAAAGAAATGAATGAATGAATGAATGAATGCATGCATGCTCACCTGCCTGGGTAAGACCAAATTAATGCACGCTTGAAAGAAACACTTTTCGGTATTTTTATCATCATTCTAGACTCTTTCCTTACTAATGCACCCATTTAAAAAAAAAACAAACAATTTTTATTCATAGACATATACTGAAGAGTCTTTATTCTCTTACACTTAAGAAATGGTGACCTGGCTGAAGACAGTTAGTGTACATCAGAAACCCAAATCTAGGGGTCTCAGCTCCCAAGCCAATAGTCTTTCCAACATATTATGATGCCCCTCACTGATGAGCTCTTTGAAAGGAACATAATAAAGGTAAGCTCAGCTGCTCCCTGCCCAAATCCTGACCATATCTTAGAAAAAGAGGAATTGCACCCATTCCCAGGCAGGACATCATCTGCCAAGATGATGGTAGAGGAAGCCTCTGTGTATTATGAAGACCCCACACAGGCTCTGGGATGACGTGAGGCTCCTCATCCTTGAAAAATGATAGGGAACACTAATTTGGAGATGTCATCGCCTCCTCAGAGTCCCAGCACCATGTTCCTGCCATTCAGTATAACTTCAGCATGGGCTCCTTTCTTCTGGTGGAGACCAACTCAAAAGGAGGACCCTTGCAGAAGTAGGGTGAGTGATTTCATCTCCCTCCCCACATCCAATACATACCATGGGAGAGCCCTGAGCAGGCTTTTAGAAGAGTCTGAGGGAAATTCTTGGCTTGGTGTGATGGTTAAATTTATGCATCTATTTGACTAAGCAGTGGGGTACCCAGATATTTGGCCAAACATGACTCTGGGTGTATCCGTGAGGGTGTTTCTAGATGAGATTAATATTTGAATCAGTAGACTTAGTAAAGCCCATTGCCCTCCCAATGTGAGTGCCCTCATCCAAGCCATGAGGGACTGATTAGAATAAAAAGGCTAAGTGATAAATAATTCTTTCTCTCTGCTTGACTATCTTCAAACTGGGACACTGGTCTTCTGCCCTCAAACTCAGACTCAGACTGGAACTACAACATCAACTCTCCTGGGTCTCCAGCTTCCCACCTATAGATTTAGGACTACTTGCCTCCTGTTATAGTGTCTGATAATTCCTTATAGCAACTTCTTTTACCTACATATACATCATATCCTATTGCTACATATCCTACATACACACACACACACACACACACACATATCCTATTGCTTCTCTTTCTCTAGAAAGCCCACACTAACACACTTGGAAATAACCAAGGTATCTTCATTTCCATTCCTCTAGAAACACACCCTGAAATGAAAACTTGAATTCAAGTAGCTTTTCTGGGAGGTGACCCCAAGAAATACTGTTGGGGGTTGGGGACATGAGAGAGGGATGGGAAGGTAGCTCATAAAGCAAATAAGTTACCACAGTAGGCAAGCGGGGCTTAATCCCAGTGGAAAACAAGTCTCAGATTTACTCCACCCTAAAGTGTAAGGGAGCTGGGTGTTTATCCACCAACTTCCCCTGGTCTTTGATAAGTGGCTGCTCTGTATCCCTTGATGGGAATAAATTCCCTGACACTGATCAAAGTGAGTTCCAGTGGGCAAACAGCCCCTGGTACTGGTGGTTAGAAGTCAGGCCAGCATGCAGATAAACACCACGTGCCAAAGGGATACGGGCAGGGAACCAACAGATTTGCCGCAAATGGACAGACACTCAACCTACCCCACTTCCTGCCTAGGCAAACCATGAGAACATTCTTAACCAACATAACAGCATACGATACTAGACCCTTTATGTGCACTGTCTCTAAGCTTACCAACAATCCAATAGTTCACCATTATCCCAACTTAACAGCCAGTGAAACTGAGGCTCAGAGATCTGTTCAACAGTGACCAAAGTCACTGTTGCTTGGGGACCTTCTCATAACCCACAAGACATTTCAGGGTCATGAGAAATCTCCCAGTCAAAAATTTGCTTTCGAGTATGAGTAACATTGGCAGTAACAGTGATATGCGCCACTCTTTTGCCTCTCAAAATAGCTTCCTCTACGTACCACCACCCTGGAAAACACATTTGTCTGCAGCTCCAGTTTTCTGGTTCTGAGACTCTTATTGTAACAAGTCCCTCCTCTACATGTAATCACATTCAGATATGGCGCCTTCAGCTACTTTTCGAGCCCTGAAAAAATGTTCCACTCAGTAATTGTTCTCCGTCTCCCACTGAGAACAGATTTGAGAAAGAAAAAGTTCATTT
Source organism: Martes martes (assembly GCF_963455335.1). Classification (NCBI taxonomy): domain Eukaryota; kingdom Metazoa; phylum Chordata; class Mammalia; order Carnivora; family Mustelidae; genus Martes; species Martes martes. The sequence continues at coordinate 24,175,687 of NC_137902.1, forward strand.
CTGAGGCGGCAGCGTAATCCTTAACCTGACTCTAACCATCTGGAAGAGAAACTGCCGACCTCACCAGAGACCCCAAGAAGTCTTGGGCACTACCGAATCGGGCACGTGGGATCTGAGCCCTGGTGAGAGAGAACGGAGACGGCCAGGGGTGCAGGGCCTAGGCCTGGGGAGCAGCAAGAAGAGGCCTCCCCACCCCTTCAAGACACTCATTCTTTACCCAGGCAGCTTTAAGTATTTAAGAAAGTGTTTATTCCATTCAACTCAGTAGGCTTCTACTGACTGAAGCAGCCTGTGCACATCAGGCGTGCGCGGAAGCAAAGGGGCCCAGAGGGAGAAAACACACAAGAGACAGGGGAACCGAGCCTGAGCACTGAATATAATTCTAGAGTCTTCACTGGGTCAGTAATGGGTCGAATGACTACAGAATGGGCATATTTGAACAAAACACCCATTTCCTTTTTTTTCCGCCCAGGACTGAAATGCCCTGTTGCCGATCAATACGCATCTGTGGGTCAGCAAACACCCCCTACCACAATGCACCTGCAGGGTGCTGTTTCTCCTCTTCTCTCCTTTGGGACGATTCCTTGTGCCGCATTGTTTTTTTATTATTTCATCCTATTTATTTTCACTTCTTTCCCAGGGCAACACTCCCTCTAGTGTCTGTGGAGGGATCTCGGGTTCCAGTCTTGGTACATAGGGTGCAGGCAGGAAGGGAATACGAGACCGATCTTGATGAGTGGAAATCACTACAAAATAACTAGTGGCTTGGTCAGTGTGATATTTCTGGGAAGGAGGCTGCAGATATTCTGGTCATGGCTATTCCCACTTTACACCAGGCACCAAGCAGAGCGAGCCAGGAGATCAAGAGGAGCAGCAAAGCTGGAACACCGAGGTCCATCCTATGGCTTCTGTGTAGATGAGTCTTTGGCCCTGCGGGCTCTATTTGCCACCCAGCCCGCCAGCAGCCCACTGTTCTCCTACTTTCCTGAAGCTACACATCTCACTCACTTCCTTCAAGAAGTCTTCCGAGGTTGGCTGTGAGGTCTAATTATGGATGCCCAAGCCAAGAGAGGCTACTCTTCAACTGTCTGGGCACCTTCCTTAACCCTTCAATGAAATCCCGCCGTAAATGCCCAACATATAAGCTGTTCATTAGTGTGATCTTTTTAAAAAATTTTTTTTAATTTTTTTAATTGCTTTTCAGTGTACCAGAATTATTAGCGTGATCTTTAACCTTGTTCTAACTATGTGACTCTAACCATTTCTACTACAAATTCTGAACATGAATTTCAAAGGCCCCCGTCATTCGCTTCTCTATCTCTTCCACTGTCTGTGTCAGCGCAACTCAGAGACACATCACAGAGACTCATCTGCCTGAGGACCCCAATAGGAGGTGCCTGAAGTGAGCATCTCCTGGAGAGTCTGGTCAAGGCTTTGCCATCGGCTCCCTGGAAAACCTGGAGCAGGAACCTCCTTCCTCCGCTTCAATGTTTCCATCTGGAAATGAGGGGAAAGCTGTTTCCCATATAAAAATAACAACCAAAGCAAACCGAGGTACCGGGAGGGCTTACCACGGGCCTGACACCTCTTTTAAGCACTTTGCCATGTTCATGATCTCACTGAATCCGTAATACAGCCCAATACGAGAGGGACTATTGGGACCCATCTCCTTCTATAGATGAACAAACAGTGAAGAAAGAATAACAACTTGCCGGCTCTTCCACAGCTAGTAAGAGACAGAGGGAGGATTTGATCCCAGGCACCTGGTTCCAGAACCCATGCTGTTCTTCACTATACAACTGCTCCCACAAAGTTCTAAAGAAGACTGCATTTGTGAGAATACACCCCCAGGGATGAATTCACACCCAGACCAAGTAACCCACAATGTGCAGCCTAAAAGGATCCTTGATTGCCCTATCTAGCTCTATTTCCAGTTTCCCCCCTAAAGTGGGTTCTTATCCAGTGGATGCCAAGCAACAGGCCCCCACGGAGCAGCGGGCAGTTCTGCTGGCCAACAGTCCTGTGTGTGGTCAGCCCCACTGTGCTCCAAGTTCCTCTCATCTCAACCCCGTGGAGATGGTTTCCACTGCTCCCCAGCAAGGAGTTAACAGCAGAAAGCTATTTGCGCAATCCTGAAGTTCTTAGACTCCATTACTTTTTCCAAATTTACTACAGCACATTTATTAGCGTACTCTAAAGAAAAGCATTTCCATAAATAATTAAACCCCAACTACACTGATCAAAATAAATGAGCAAAATGTGCCTGGTGATGCAACCAGGCTTGATTCACTCACTAACTTGAATAACGAGGTGACTCATAAGAGGCCCCCATTAACGACAGTTAGTAAGATACAGCTTGTCCGACATTGAGGAGTTTGGTATTTATGGTATACAGTGGTGGGTGGGCGGGATGGATGTAGGACATGGTCAGGGAATCAAAGGGACACACCTAATCCTGGGCCTCTTTGGGTAGCCTCATATACATTTGTCCTTAGCCTCAGTCTATCCTACCTATAAAATGGGCAGCATCCTACCTCTCCTGAGCAAAAATGCATAAATCCTCTTGGAAGAAAAATGGCTTGTAAACCCCAGGAGAAAGGAGAAACCTGGGAGTGAGTAAGGGATGGCTATACAGAGAAAAGGAACAATACAGTTCAGACCACAGGATGCCATGTTTATGTCTGACCTCTCACCCCCATCTCTATGCAGAATGAGTTGATGAAGACAATTACCCATGTGCACTTCTATCCTTGACATTCTGTGAGTCTCAGTGCTGTAGTATCTCCCCCAGGGACCCTCTGTCCTCTGAGCTCATAGCCTGAAATGACTGCTTGACCATTAACCACACATCCCCCATGGCTTCTCTCTTGGTGTCATGTGTTATTCAACTTTACTGAGAGCAGTCTCATATCCAAAGCATATCGGAAGGACCTTGAGGCAAATGCTGTCTGATCCTTGTTTGTCTCTCCCTCCACCGCACCCCTACCAGCCCCACATTGCCCAGAACTCTGCCGCACGCATAGGAAACACTCAGCGAATGGCTGAAGATCTTCTGTAAGTCCATCTGATCTCTGACGTCCAAGAGGAAGCAGCCAGGATTACTGGCTAGTCCCTACTTCCATCTTCTTACTTGGTGGCATAGAGATGCCTCCAGATCTTGAGCTAAAATTTATATATGAAATAATCAACTAGGTATATAAACTCAATGCTATTAAGAGACAGTGTTAGACTGTCCTTTCCACGAAGCCAAGGCATTGCCTGGTTCCCTGAAGTCAGTTCGGCGAGTGTGTACTGAGCCATGGGACAAGGCCTGTGCCACATACCACGAGGAGAAGAGCAAAACTCACGCTGCAGGGCGGGGGAGGGGTGGCTGTAGTTATTTCATCCTCACCCCTCATCCCTCACCTCGAAAACACTTAGAAAATAATACAAAATTAAAATAAACAAGTACTCAACTAAATCATAATTCTGTGTGTGGCACAGTCTTTAAATTCTCCAATCAGGAAAAAGGGAAACAAATGCTCTTAAGGAAAGTTCTGTAGAGACACCGCATTTGAATCTAGAGCAGAGCTATGAAACACAGGGGCATCTAGAGCAGAGCTACGAAACACAGGGGCATCTAGAGCAGAGCTACGAAACACAGGGGCATCTCAATAGAGGAAGAAGGGCAATCCAAGTGGAGAAAACCTCAAGGGCAAAGGCTCATAGTTAGCGGAGCTTGGGACAACAAAGGCGCTCCCTTGGCTAGAGTGAAGGAACCCACCATGAAAGAGGCAGACAGAGAGGCAGAGAAGTAGACCTAGGACATACGCAGTGAAGGGCCCTGAATGCCAGGCTAAAGGACTTTGGATTTGAATCCAAGAAGGTGAAGGCACTGGAGCCAGGTGGTAGACATACTCCCTGAAAAACGCCTGGTTACAGTAACTGTCAAGTGATGGAGAACCCAGGAATGAAATCACTGACATCCCAAGGGACAAGAACTTCTAATTCCTTGGTCGCTTCTGCCCAAGAAGACTTGAGGCTATCACTCTTCACCCACTTGGTGGAATAAGGCTAAGTCCCCCCTGCATGGGAGGCAGAGCCCTCTCATCTTCACTCACTGCGGGCAAAACCAGAGCACCATGCAGACCCTTCTCTCTGTCATCCCCCACACCAGGGGGTGAGCATGGCTTGTCAGCTTCCACCCACCCCCTCCCCCCATGCCGGTTCTTCCCACCCAAGGTGGCAGGCTGATGCTCACATCCCATATTTCCACCTCCAACTCCATAAGACCCCTTTCCTCCCAAGCTTGCTGAAAAATGACCCTTTGACATTTTCCCACTGTAAGGAAAGTCTCAAGCCTGCCCAGAGGCCAAAGAAAGCAGGAAATCAACAGGTAAGTCAAGCCACCAGCCCTCAGATGTACCTAGCCTTGGATGAACCCCTGGCACAGCCCCTAACTCAGTAGGTCTGGCTTTGTCGCACCTCTCTGCTCCTTAAAGGGTGGTTCAGGCCCCGCCCATCATCCAGTTCCAAAACTCCCCAGGGATAATAAGAGAGTTACACAGCCCGAGGAAAAAGCAGTTCTCCCCTGTGCCCCCTGAGCCTTCTTGCCATTGGAGCCACAACCCGCCCCCCTTCTCTTAAATCCAACACAACTGAGGAAGCCACTTCCCAGCACTCCTTCTTTGCCAACTACGAAGCAAGTTCCAACCAGTGCATCTCTGCAATCATTAAATCAGGCCTCCCAATTAAGGAGTTTGCAAATTCTGCTCACCTTGGAAATCACCACAGGATTTGAGAAGCAAATCACACCCTCTAACCCAGCCATCAAAAGAAAGGAAGAGCAAACAAACAGAGACAAATAGCCTCGTGTCCAGCCCCCTCCTCGCCCCACCCCACCCCCAACCCCAGGCCAACAGTGACTGTTCTGTCCCAGCTCCGTCCCAGAGAAGAGGCTCCCCTTGTAATATTAATTAAAAACAGATTCTTTTTGGCAAACCCCGGAAGAACAGTTTCAGTGGCAGACTTCTTTATTAAGCCTCTGAGAAGGCAAAATGCATTAAGATATTGTGACACGAGAATTGTGAGCAGGGAGGATGAAGGCGAGACAATCCAGCCAAAAGCCATTTGAAAAATCTGTTTGAGAGCCACAATTAGCTGCTCCAGTGAGTGAAATACAATTAATCTGATCAAAGCTGTCACTATTTTGCACATTAGGAGTAAATATTTTAGAACACAGTCCAGCTGAATTAGTTAAAGGTATGAAATCCCGCCTGGGAACATCTGTGTGTTCCACCTCCTGGAGTGCTAGGGAAGGGGGATCCGGAGGGGACCTGGGAATCATCAGCATTCCCTGCTTCTCTTCACCAAGGTGCATTGTTGGGCACAATAATTGAAAAGTATCTGGCAAGTCATTCCAACCAGACACACACTGCAGGGGTAGAAGCCTACTACTCGTGCTCCACTGTCAGTGAGCTGCTGGCAAGAAAGGGGGGTCAACGGGGGAGACGAGGGAGACGTCAGCACTCTCAGCTCAGCACCAGGAGGGGGTATCCCCAGCCAGGGTTACTCCAAGGAGGAGGGGGCATGGAGAAGTGGACTGTCGCCTTCACAACTTTCCAGTCTCCAGAGCCATGCTTTGCCAATTCACAGAGCAAGCAGAAGGCATCTTCCTTCATTGGAAGAAGGGCAGAATGCTGTGTTTTTTTTTTTCTGTTTCCCTGCAAGCCCTGGGACGGAGCTCCCTCTGGGTGTTTGTGAAACACTCTCTTGCCCCTTAATCACCAGAAGCCCCGCTGGAGACTGCCAGAGAGAGGGTGGCAAATGTCCCTCTAGAGTAGAGGCTCCAAGCCCAAGTCCCCTCACATCTCCCCGGAATCCCTGGCAGGGCAGTAAGGGTCAGAGAGGGATCCAGTCTCCAGCAGTTTCTTGACAGCTCATGGCTCAAGCCTGGGCACTTCCTCCTTTGCTCCCCAAGCTATCTGACCACAGTCCTTGAACCAAAGTGAATCCATGACTCCAGCCTTGGACAAGGATTTCCCTCTGCCCCCTGACATCCCTGGGCACACCTGGACAAACGGAGCAGACCATGTCCAGCTCTGCATGCCTGGCGGCAAAATGTCAGAGTGGACTTTGATTTCAGTTATACGGACTGACTGAAAACCCTCCCCCAATTGAAAAGTATCTGGCAAGTCATTCCAACCAGACGCACACTGCAGGGGTAGAAGCCTGCGAATTGTGCTCCACTGTCAGTGAGCTGCTGGCAAGAAAGGGGGGTCAAGGGGGAGACATCAGCACTCTCAGCTCAGCACCAGAAGGGGGTATCCCCGGCCAGGGTTACTCCAAGGAGGAGGGGGCATGGAGAAGTGGACTGTCGCCTTCACAACTTTCCAGCCCAGGAATTCAAGTCAAGGATGAGGTCCACCAAAGGCACTTGGAAGGAGGCCAGGAAACCCCAATGTGTTCACAATTAAACTGGTGGCCTTCCCAGAAAAGGACATGTTTAGTACTTTGAAAGTCAGAAGAGAAGAGGGAATTCTGTTTTCATGCCAAAAGATGCTAGGACATCTCCCCCCACTTTGAAACCAATGATGAGGGAAGCTTCCAGAAAGTTCATCATCCCCATCACTCCTCACCCTGGCTTTTATTTACAGCATCGTCTTTCACTGTCTTCAGGAAAGGGGGACGGGGAATAAAACCAACCTAGTAATGTTGCAGACACTGGTTTCCGCGTTCTTCCCACAGGGTATTTCCTTAAAGTCTCTCAAAGACAGGACCACGTGAACATGTTTCTCCCTCTTCCCTCAGAGCAGCACAGACCTGATCCTCAATGAAGCCTTTCCTGCTGATACTGTATACAGAGTATGGTTCCAGGAGGTAGTGCCTCTCCTCCAGAAAGAAAGGACAGGACAACAAGACAGGGGGCCTGCACCCAACATGTGTTGCCTTGTCCTTTGCTTGGACAGTTAAGACTGGCCAAGAACACAACCAGTAAGCACCCTGAGAGCTCTTCCTGGACTGCCCAAATCTCACTGCTGTTCTAAGGGCTCCAAAGCCAACAGGTCCACCCCCACCCCCAAGAGCTTCTGCCCTTCTTTCAACTACAAGCCATTTCCCCTGGGTGGGGGGTGTGGGGGTGTGGAGGGCGGTGGGGGGGTGGCTAGGGCTAGACTTGTCCCCTCACTTCCTCTGCTGCACATCGGCCTGGAAGATGACCAGAGAAGGCCATGCACATGTTACTGTTTGCAAAAAGGATCCTCTCTAAAGTGCCATCGACAAGTCAACACACCAAAAAATGATCCATAAAATTAAAGCACAGACAGAAGAAAACTCTTTAGGCAGAGTGAATTTACATGGTCCAAATGTGACAGTAATAAAGTCATAGATATGTGAGGACAGCACCTCCTCCTCCTAGACATACATTCACTTCCACACATTCTCCTCATCCTTCCTGCCCAGTGTGAACGTGAACACACCACACACACACACACACACACACACACACACAATTCCTCATTATCAAACTAAAACTTAGTTGAGATTCACACCACCTGCTGTCAGAGAATTCCCTCTCCCTCTCTCCTCGGGGCACTTGCAAGTCTTGGATCACCCATCCCTGCCAGGGCACGCCATACCCACCCCCTCCCCCTGCCCAGAGTTGTGAGCTCCGAAGTCATGGAGGTCTTCAGTGGAGGCATGTGACGCCAGCCACCGCGCCGGTGGGGAGCCAGACCGCACACATCCTTCCACCCCGGCCTCTGTACCCTGCCCGGGCTGCCCGCTCAGTACTGTGTGTCATTAAGAACCAGGAGATCTGCATGAGCAGCGCCGACGTCTCCGCTCTGCAGACTCGTGGCTTTCCTGTTTTTCACTCCTTACCCCTGTGACACCCCCAGGCCCCTTTAAAATAAGGCCAGAATTTTCCAGGGAAATCTTTAATGCCAGTCATAAGAGAAACACAAAGGGGAGGGGCGGTGCTTTCCGATCAAATGAGTTCCCCAAAGCTGCCTATAGACATCCATCACCCTCCAGACTCTGCCCAGCGCCGGGTTCTGATTTGATCCGGAGAGCCAGAGAAGCGGAAAGGATTTTTGCAAGACTGGCTGAAAGTGGGGGGCCGTGGACAGGAGGGGAGTGGGGGCAGATCGCGGGAGGCCGCCCCCCCCCCACCTCCACCAGTGATCGCGTTACCAGCCGTTTCTTGGCGTGGCTGCACGGCGTTGGGCCCCGGCGGGAGGCACGCTTTGCGGGCTGCAGTAGCTGCCCCGGCCGCCGGTGCTCCGAGCCCGACGCCCGGCCGCCAGTGCGCCGGGGCCGCCGGAGTGGACTCAAGGGCGCCACCTGTCGGCACAGCTGCTCTCAGGGGAACCCGGCCGCAGAGAGAAAGCGGGTGGAGAGGTGCGCAGAAAGCACGGGGACCCAACTTCTCTCCGGGAGCCGTTTGTGCTGCGGGACGCAGCGGCCGAGGCGAGTTGTTTTTTGTTTTTGTTTTTGTTTTTGTTTTTGCTCAGAGACTTAGGTGTGCTGGTGCATGCGTAAGGGTGAGGGGTGAGGAATGGGCGGTGAATTTCACTTCACGCTTTAAACTTTTTTTTTTTTTTTTTTTTTTTTTTACTGCCTCTGCTGTAGCTTTCCAAGCAGCTGCCTGGGTTTCGAAGGGGGCTCAGCGTGACCTGAAGGCCCGCGCTCGGGCGGACTAGGCGCAGCCTTCCCCCGGGCTGGGAGAAAGCGCGCCTGGAGCAGAAAGCAGCGACCGTAAGGCCGGCAGGAGTCTGGGTGTCCGAGCGGCCTCCAGCTCCTGGGTTCCCTTTCGCTTGAGTGGAGGGCAGAAGGGGGGAAGCTTGGCGGTCGCAGGAATCCGTCAGTTCTCCAATTCAGGCCGCGTCCTCACCCACGAATCCGGAAAACCGACTCTCCGAGCCGAGTACCAGGGAAAGGGACCACAGATCCCTCCCCTGCTCATCTTTAAGACACTTCCCTTCTCCCCTCCGGGCGGCCCCAAATCTAGGGTCTCCAGCAAACAAACGTACACACCATCTTACAACAAACTCCGCTAACCTGTTGGGGGCGTGGGGGAAGCCGGATGAATCTGTAATCTCTCTACAAGTCAGGGCGCCCCCGCCTCTGCCTCGACCCTCGAGCGACTGTCTGTCCCCCGTTCCCGCCCTCCATTCTGCCCTGCTGTCAGGAAACACACAGATCCGCCGCGGGGCGGGTACTCACGCTGCTGTTGTGTCCCGACCAGTGCACCATGGCTTGATTGTGGGCTGAGTCCCCGGTCAGCGCGAACGAGGTGCTGGGCAGCCGGAGCTCTTCGGCCGCCGCCCCCCCGGCCCGCGGCGCCTTCACCTCCTCCCGGAGACCCTTGGCCACAGGGCGGCTTCCTTTGGAACCATCGGCCAAGGCAGTGGCCCGGGCGTCCCCACGTTCCAGGGCAGTGGGGGGTTGCTCCCGGCGACTCCTCCTCGCGCTGCCAGGCTTGCGCGGAGCCGGGGTGCCTGGTCCCCACCGCGCGCCTGCCGGCGACGGTCCCCCGGCTTCTCCCTGCTTCTTTCCAACGCTGCCGCTGCCGCCGCCTGGCTGGGGCAGAGGCTCTGGTCCGGGCCGGCGCCCCAGTGCGGCGCCTCTACGCGCCGTCACCAGCTCCTCCGGCCACTGGCTTACCACTGCCCGCGGGAAGAGAGGAAGAAGCGCCGGCGGCCGCGAAGCCGGGGCCGCGGGGCGCCCAGGACCGCCCGTCGCGCCCCAAGTGATCTCGGCGCCGGCCAGGACCCACGTCGACAGGAGCAGGAGCCCCGTCCGGGCGAGAGGCGCCCCGGGCCAGCCTGCCGGGCGCTCGGTGCGCGCTGCCTCCATCCCGCTGCGGCTGCCGCGGCTCGGGCTGCCGAGAGTGTGGCGCCCGCCGAGGTGCGGGTCCGGAGCGGGGGGTGTGCGCGCGCCGGCGAGCCAGCGAGCGAGTGTGTCGGGGGGAGTGGGGAGGGGGCGGCCGGGAAGGAGGTGGCTCGGGCTGGCGCGCCTCGCGGGTCCTCTCCACTCTTCCCTCCTCGCTCTCGATCGCTCGCTCTCTCTTCCAAAGGGTGATTCCAACACCCGGGAAAAATTAATAAATGCCCCCTCGGTGCTTTTTCCCCCTTAAAATAAGACCTCCCCCCAAATCTTCCTCACCGAGCTCCTCCAGAAATTTTGTTAAAAGGAGTGTTCAAAGGTAATGAGAAAAATCCTCTTTTAAAACATGAAAATCAAGCCGGATCCAGGAGGAGGGGCTGGCGACGGACCCCAATCCAGAGTCTCTCCGAAATCCAGCCTCCAACCTGCTCCCGCCGAAGAGTTGGGAGCCGCTTCTGGCCGCGTTTGGGGGTTTACTCTTCGGGCCTGTTGTGGGGAACGGGAGATGGCGTGCAGGGAGGGGGGGTCTCGAGGGAGGAGGAGGAGGAATAAAGTGTTTTCAGCGCCAACTGTTCGGGTTCGGAAGCCGAGGGGGAGACCAGAGCCTTCGCGTGGGGAGGCAGCGCGCGGAAGGCGAGCGCGGGATGGACCCGGGACTCCGCTGGCTGCTCCCGGGCCCGCCCCCCCCCCGCCACTCCCCCGCCGCCCTCCGTCCCCCGCCCCTCAGCCCCTCACGGCTTGCGCCCCCGCCCGGTGCGGGGGCGCGGGGACTGCGTGCGTGCGCGTGCGTGCGCGCAGGCGGGAGAGGGTGAAGCGAGGGGTGCGCCAGGGGCTGGCGGGCTGGCGGGCGGGCGGGCGCCGCAGGGTGGGGGCACCTGGCAGAGCCGGGGGCGGGTTCGGTGTGCGGGGGCGCGCGGCTCCGTGCGTGCGCGTTTGCACGCGTATGTGTGCGTGTTAGTGTGAGCCACGGGGCGTGGGGCAGGGAGGGGTCCGCTCGGGCCGTGGGCGCCCGCCGATCACGCACGGGCTGTGTTTGCATTTCCTGAGCCTGCGAGTCCTCAGAAAGGCAATATTGAGAAGGCAGACCGCCCTGGATAGCCCCCTCCTCCTGGCGCTCCGCGCACCCATGCTCCCCCACCGCCCGCGGATGGAACCTGGTTATTCCTTAAGCTTCCTGCAGGGCGAGGGGAGAGCAAAGGGAGGCGCCGGCGGCAGGGTCAGGGGTTTGCCAGCTCTCCCCCGATCCATGGGTCTCCTTCCTGGGACCCTTGGTAGGAGCTTAGGAAAGACAGTGGCGATCGGTCGTTCCCATGGCGGGGGCGGGATCCAGCCCCCATCTTCTAGCCTGGATTGAGGTCGTGCCCTCACCTTACTAGATTCGTTTCTGAGAGGGCTTAGTTGTTCCTTCAAAGCGTAGACTGCCAGTGAGAGGACCCCCGGCGCAGCGCGGGTTTATCAACGCCCCCCCCCCCACGGCGCACCAGAAGCGCAGCCTGGGCGCGTGGGACGCAATCTGGGCTAGGACCCTTGGAGCCCTGGGAGACTTCGGAGAGATGAAAGCTAAACTCGAGGACGAGGAGATGTGGTTTACAGGCCCCGGCGCGTAGTGCCGCCCGCCGCCTCCGAGAAGTTCCCGTGATTTCTGGCGGTTGGATAGGCGAGAAGCGCGGAGCTGGAGAAGGGGTTCTTAAGAAACGAGGATAGGGAAAGGGGGCTTGGAGAGCGTGAGGCCCGAAGCCCCTTCCTCTCCTCCTCGGGATTAGAGAAAGAGTTGTGGGTGACGGTTAAAGCATAGCCAGAGGGAGGGAAACGCGGAAAGAGGGGAGAGGAGAAAGACGCGGCGAAGGTAAGAAGAGAACGGAGGCGAAGAGAAAAAAGGGAAAGGGAGACGAAAGGAAACATTAGATGGAGGAGGGAAGGCGAGATAATGGGGCGAAGAGAAAGGCGAGAGAAAAGAGACGAAAATGCGCCAGGGGAGGGCCAAGAGGGATGGAGGAGGCCGAGGCGGCCTGGGAAAACGAGCCGGTTCCCCGGGAGCCCCAAACCTGGCGAACATGCTTTTCCAACCGGAGCTCAATTCGGAAATTGGGAACCGAGGAGGCTGGGCCAGAGAACCAAGCCGGAGACAGCCCAGAATGAGGCGGGTCTTGGAGTCCGGGTTTCCAAAGACCGCTGGCGGCGGAACGCCCCAAGAAAAGTTGTGGCACCGAAGGCTGAAGTGGGCGCGGGGATCGGGCGCTGGACGGGAGCCGGCCATCCGCGGGTTCCCAGCGCCCCTGCCGGGGAAGGCCGGGCGCTGCAGCCCGAACCCAAGCTCGGGATTCGGGAGGGACGCGAGGCCTCTCTCCTGCGTGGGCTCTGGGCAGAGGCGCTAGATGTCAGAGTAGAAGAGGTCTGGGCTTTCAGGCAGGCCCTCGGGAGTGGACGTTCACAGAGGCCGGGAGCGGAAGGCCTCCCAAGCCGCAGGACCACAGAGGAGGTGTGCTGTCCAAGCCCACGAGGACAGTTGACTGCAAGAGCAATGCTGGAAGCTGCCTGTGCCCTCTCCCAGCTGACCTGGACCTGGACCGAGCCTGCGGAAAGGTGGGACCCTAGAGGTGGACTTTGGAAGATGTGGCTATTAAGGATTTGGAGGAAAAACGGATGGAAGGCTAACAGATGTGCTATTTTCACACCCCTGTCCCCAATTCATCCTCCTGGCCTTGCTCTATCAATTTTCACTCCTCCTTCTGTCTTCACTCTCTCCCTCCTTCACCCTTTGCCTAACCATTCTTGCCCTCAGCCCTGTGCCGGCTCTCCCTACACACCCTTCCAGTCCCCACCAGCCTTCTCTAGTGTGCAAACCTCTTCAAAGTGTTCTCCCCTCCCCCAGGAGTCTCCCTTTCCTCCCCTGCCACTCCCTGCTAGCATTTGCCTTCAGGTGACTCATCAAAGCCTTACTCCCAACAAACACCACCTGGTGGCTTCCTTGAGACAGCCTGGCCAAGAACCTCTGCTTCCTGAATTTGTAAACGTGTTCCATCTGGAAAGATCTCCCTTGGTCTGTGTGGTACAGGGTCTCCTGGGTGCTCCCTGACCAGCCTCAGTCAAGCTCAGCCAACCTCTCTTCTCCTGCCCATGTCTTAAATTCTAAGAAGGAACCTCCATCATGACCCCAGTTTCCTGTGCTTCATTCTCATTCCACCCTCCCTCCGTGAGTGAGCTCAAAGATCTCACCCATTTCTCTGCTTCATCTGTCACCTCTAGCTTGTTGACTCCTGAATCAACTCTGTTCTCTCTGAAACTTCTCATCTGAATTCCCCATTGCTTCCTACTCATGCAGGTCCACACTGAAACCCTTAAGCATCAAGCTCCAAAAACCGTCCTCCTCATCTTCTCCGTCACCCAGACGAGACACTTAACATGCAACCCTGTCTCTTCCCTCTTTCTAATCCCTACATCCAGAAAAATCATTGCAAAGTCCTATTTTAAAAGCCTTTTCACCTGTTGTCTCCTGTTTATTCCCAGAGTCACTGCCTTAGATCTGACCCTCATCCTCCTCCCTCTTAGGATTTTACTCTAACTTTCTGTCTTCTCCTGGTCTCCAGTTCTTTCTTTCCTCAAGCCATCCTCTACACCAGCACGGTCCAATAAAAGTAGAAAGTCAGCCACGTAGGTAATTTTAAACTTTCTAATAGCTTCATTATACATTAAAAAGAAACTAATGAAATTAATTTTAATAATATACTTTCTTGAGTTGAATATATCCAAAATATTTTCATTTCAACTCATAATCAACATAAAAATTATTGAAGTATTGTTACATATTTTTGTACTAGGTCTTCAAAATCCAGTGTATATTTTACACTTACATTTCAACTACTAGTACCTTTCACAAGCTCAATAACTACATGTGACTAGTGGCTACTGTTTTAGACAGCACAGTTCCATCTATTTTTTTATTTATTTATTATTTTAAGATTTTATATATTTATTTGTCAGAGAGAGAAAGAACCCAAGCAGGGGAGTCAGCAGGCAAAGGGAGAACCAGGCTCCCTGCTGAACAAGGAGCCTGATCTAGAACTGGATCCCAGGACCCTGGGATCATGACCTGAGCTGAAGGTAGACTTTTAGCCAACTGAGCCACCCAGGTGTCCCTATAGATGCCTTCTAAAACTTAAGGAAGGTTATGTCATGGATCGCCCTCCTCATAATTCTTCATGACCAACCATTGTCCATAAAGTCTGAGCTTCTCAGAATGGTATGAAGGCTCCATGCCCTGCCTTACCTCCTTGAACTTTCCTAACCATATTCCTTAAGTCTGTAATCTGCCCTCTGCCACAATTTCCATCATGGCCTGCTCTAAATGGCTGCTCTTCACTAACGTCTGCCCCCACTATCCCATGGTACCTGATACTGAATCTATTATTGTCACCACAACCATCCTCATCACCATTTCCAAATTTTACTGCTATAAGATGGGAGCTGTCCAATATCTATTTGGAATTTAAAAGAGAGACTAGGCATCAAAAAAAAAAAAAAAAAAAACCCAAAATCTTGCCATCTGCAACAACATGGATAGAACTAGAGGTTATTATGCTAAATGAAATAAGTCCATTAGAGATAGACAATTATCATATGATCCCTGTGATATGAGGAATTTGAGAGGCAGGGCTGGGGGGCATGGGGGGCAGGGAGGGAAAAAATGAAACAAGATGGGACCAGGGAGGGAGACAAACCATAAGAGACTCTTAATCTCAGGAAACAAACTGAGGGTTGCTGGGGGGCGGGGGGCAGGTAGAGTATGGATAGGGTGGCTAGGTGATGGACATTGGGGAGAGCATGTGCTATGGTGAGTGCTGTGAATGTTATAAGACTGATGATTCACAGACCTGTACCCCTGAAACAAATAATACATTATATGTTAATAAAAAATTAAAAAGAAAGGGAAAAAAAGAAGAAAAAAAAGAGAGAGAGAGGCTAGGGTTAGAATGGACTGTCATTTCCCTTGCTGGCATAATGCCTACTTCAGCTGGGAAAGGCATGTCTAGAGCCAGGATTAGCCCTCACACCCTGGTCCAATGGGGAGGGCAAAGAAGGCTCTCCTGAGAATGCATCTTCCCTCCAGGCTCCTGTCCCTGTTCCAAACAACTGCAGAAAACAAACACTATCTTCTAAGTTACCCATGAGATTACACCATTGCCACCCTAATATGCCTTCTTTCAGGTTTGGTTTCTTTTTTTTTTTTAAACCATCACAGTGAAATAACACTTTGGAATACTATTCTTCTCCCTGACATCACAGATACATTCTCATTCATATTCATTCTCTCTCTGTCTTTCTCTCTCTTTCTCTCTCTCCCCCTGATGTCCTGCACCCCCAAACCTTTAATATTTTAACAGATCTTGTCGTCAGCACCCAGGGCCAGCACAGAGAAGTATTACAATTATGCCTGTTTCTCATATTTTAGAACATGTTCAGCAGTCCTTATGTGAGGATCTAGAATTTTTTTTTAAGATTTTGTTTATTTATTTGACAGAGAGATCACAAGCAGGCAGAGACGCAGGCAGAGAGAAGGGGGAGCAGGCTCCGTGCTGAGCCGAGAGCCTGATGTGGGGCTCGACCCAGGATCCTGAGATCATGACCTGAGCCGAAGGCAGAGGCTTAACCCACTGAGCCACCCAGGCGCCCCTAGGTGAGGATCTAAACACAAATTCCTCATAAAACTTAGAGCCAGGAAAAAGTGGATTTCTCCTGTGAAACTGACATCCGTTTTTAAAAGGCTTTCTTAAAGTAGCTTTGTCTTCTCACTTTGTCTTCCTCTTGTCTCCACAGTCAAGCTGAGTACCAGGTTCACTTGCTCTAACTGTCTTCAGAACAAGATCTTTATCCTCTGTTCCCCTTTTACTAAATACTGTTTGCTTTTATTTTTTGATACTCTCCGGTCTTACTATAGCTGTGCAGTGTTGATAAGCCACTTCACATCCTTTTTGGAACTAACTAGGAAATTAATTAATTGATTAACATCAAAACAGCAGTTCACATTGTAACTCTCTGAATTTCTACAGAGGTAAATGATTATAAAACAAACCCTGAAATGCAGATGAGAGCAGTCAGAAGACCACTGGAATCAGGACTTCCTACCACTGTGCATCCATGAAGGCAGGAAGTGTCTGTTTCGCTCCTCGCTATAACCTCCACACCTGCCCAATCCTGGGCACAGCATTGACCCTCAATAAATGCGCAATCACAGGGGAAACAGATGAGTGTAAATAATAACACTTCTGCTTGCAGCTTCTAGTCTGTTTATTTTAGCTTGTGTACACTTTCTAAAGAAGAAAAGCTCTATGATTTGATTGAAGCTCTTCCCGACCACAAGGGACAACATGCCCAGCGGTCATAGGTATAAGTAGTAACTTTTTTTTTTTTTTAAGATTTTATTTATTTATTTATTTATTTATTTATTATTTTATTATTTATTTATGACAGAGAGACCACACAAGCAGGGAGAGGAGCAGAGGGAGAGGGACAAGCAGACTCCAAACTGAGCATGCAGCTTGACAAGGGGCTCAATGAGGGGCTGGATGCCAAGACCCCGAGCCAAAGTCAGATACTTAACCAACTAGGCCACCCGGTCACCCAGGTATAGGAAGGAAGTAACATTAAGAAGCTTGGCCACTGTTAAAAAAAAAAAAATGTTTTTAATTAAAATTTTTTAAAAAGGGACACCTGGATGGTTCAGTGGGTTAAAGCCTCTGCCTTTCGCTCAGGTCATGATCTCAGGGTCCTGGGATCGAGCCCCACATCGGGCTCTCTGCTCAGCGGGGAGCACGCTTCCTCCTCTCTCTCTCTCTGCCTTCCTCTCTGCCTGCTTGTGATCTGTATTTGTCAAATAAATAAATAAAATCTTAAAAAAAAATAAAATTTAGAAAAAAAATAAGCCTGGCCATAAAGGCATCAAAGACTTTATGATGAGGAAAAGCAGAAGAGAAAGAGGAAGGAAGGAAGGAGCAGGAAAGAAGAGCATCCGTGGCTTCTATGCCATTGCTTTATTTAATTCTGCCAAAGTAGGTTTTCTTGGTTCCAGTCCATAGACTGAGAAACAGAAATGCATGCAGGTGAAGCTGTGATGATAAAGGCCACCACATCGATGTTAATGATAAGTGTTAACATACCCCGAACACTAACTCTAGGCCAGATGTGTAGTAATGAGTGATTAAGAGTCCAAACTTTGGGGCGCCTGGATGGCTTAGTCGTTAAGCATCTGCCTTCAGCTCAGGTCATGATCCCAGGGTCCTGGGATCAAGCCCCCGAGGCAGGCTCTCTGCTCAGCAGGGAGCCTGCTTCCTCCTCTCTCTCTCTCTGCCTGCCTCTCCGCCTACTTGTGATCTCTGTCTATCAAATAAATAAATAAAATCTTTAAAAGAAGAAGAAGAAGAAGAAGCAGCAGTAGCAGCAGCAGCAGAGGAGAAGGAGGAAGAGGAGGAGGAAAAAGAAGAAGTAAAGTCAACAGTGGAAACCTAACAACCTCCAGGAAAGAACACACTCATTAAGCTGCTGAGTCATCAACAACTTTGTCAACACTTGCCCCCTACTCATGTCTCTGAAAGAAAAGAAGGGTGTCAATCTAATGAGGTGGGTGCAATGAGAAAGAAGGTTGGAGGGAACAGGTTCTTATTTTACTTGTCTCCCCAACGACTCTAAAAGCGATGCTAAATTTCTAGAGAAAAGGTGGTCTCTTCAAGACAGCATGAAAACATCCAGCTGAGACCCTTGACATTGGTAAGAGGGGGAGATATCAGGAGATATCAGGAGATACAGTGGTATCTCCTGAGTGCAAGTTTGGATACAAGAGAAGCAAAAATGTGGAGTGAAAGAAGGGGCAGGGGTTAGCTTCCAGAAGAGCAAGAACAGCCAAGTAAAGACCAAAGACCGTGTTGAGCCTCAGAGGAAGCATCCTACTGGGAAGAAGGGTGGACACCCTCAAGAATGGCCTGAGGCCATTTAGCTGCAGCCAGAGGAGAAGGAGATGACATATCATGGGTGCCCTTGGGCCCTCCCACCCTCCCGCCCCCTGCACTTGGGCCATGACTCTTTCAACCATCCACACTCAGAATCAGGAGCATCACAGGGGACCTAAGAGAGCTGGCAGTTCTTGGAAAATTGTTCAAGCACAGCAGAGAGCGCAAAGCAGGGAACTAAATATAGCCTGAAGACAACCATGTGGTTTACACCCAAGTTCAGCATCAGGAAGGCAGAAAGAAGGGGGAGTGCTGCTCAGGTCACAAGAAGAAGAGCCCAGATGAGTCGTCTCCTGCCAAAATCCATGCAGGGATTTGCCAGTACTCCTGGGAGCACCCTGGGTGCTCCTGTTCCTACAGGTGCAGGCTCTCCTGCTGGGAGAGTCTTTGCCTATGTTGCCTTTCCCCTCACCACCTGCCTAATTCACTCTCAAACCTCCTTCAGATCTTAGGTCTAGTTTTACCTCCCTCAAGGAGCCTCCCCTGACCTCAGGACCCCCCCCCATTATTAGGGTAACCATAAGCCCTAACTTGGGCTTACTTTCCCAGACTAATTAATAATAGCACCTCTTTCCAATCTCAAAAGTGTCCCAGTTTGAGCATTAAATTTTGTGGTCACCCATCCTATTACACGTTCTCCTGGGACTAGACAACTCTTCTTCCAAACATTTGAAAGAATGTTATGTGTTTACATATGCATTATATGTTTACACATATGTTTACATAGAGATTTAATGAATGACTCTCTCTTCCAGAGTACTATAAACCCCATCAGCAAAGGGGTCATACCTATTTTTTAATTAAACTTTCAATTTCGAGGTAATCATAGATTCACATGCAGTTATAAGAAATAACACAAAAAGGGGCACCTGGGTGGCTCAGAAGGTTAAGCCTCTGCCTTTGGCTCAGGTCATGATCTCAGGGTCCTGGGATGGAGCCCCACATTGGGCTACCTGCTCAGCGGGGAGCCTGCTTCTCTCTCCCCCTCTACTGCTTCCTCTGCTTGTGCTCTCTCACTCTCTCTGTCAAATAAATAAAATCTTTAAAAGAAAATATTTTTTAAAAAAAGAAATAACACAGAGATATCCCATGTACCCTTTGCCCAGTTCCCTCCAATGGTAACATCTTACAAAATTACAATACCGTATCAACAGTATATTGACACTGAAACAGACATGCTACAGGGCATGTCCATCACTCAAGGATCCTCATGTTACCATTTTACAGTCATAACCACTTTTATCTGTCTCCAACTTTCCCTTAACCCTTAGCAACCACTAATCTATTCTCCATTACTGTAACGGTCATTTCCAGAATGTTCTATGTGGAATCATATAGCATATAACCTTTTGGGACTGGCTTTTCTCACTCAGCCTGATTCTCTGGAGACTCATCCAGGTTGTTACGTGTAACAGTAATTATTCCTTTTTGTTGTTGTGTAATGTTCTACAGAATGGATGTATCACAGTTTGTTTAATCCATTGAAGGACATGTGAGTTGTTTCCAGTTTGGGACTATAATGAATCAAACTGCCATAAACATTCACGTTCAGGTTTTTCTGTGAATACAAATCTTCATCTTTCTGGGATAAATGCTTAGGAGTGCCATTGCTTGGTTCCATGGTAGCCATGTATTTAGTGTTTTAACAAACTGCTACACTGTTTTCCAGAGTGGCTGGACTCTTTCACATTCCCACAAGCAATGTGTGAGTGATCCAGTTTCTCTGAATCCCTTCCAGCATTTAGTGTTATCACTATTTTTATTTCAGCCAATCTGGTTGATACGTAATGAAATCTCATTGTGACTTTAATTCACACTTCCCTAAGGCTAAGGATGTGGAACATCTTCTTTTCCTATTTTTTTCTACATTTATGTTTGTCAAAAACGGGCACAAACAAAACCTGCACAAAAAGTACATATCACTTTGAAATAGTAATCTTGAGAGACATGATCACCTAGGACATCCTCTTCCTCTTCCTCAGTCTCTTCCGGCAACGGCTTCCCTTTTCTTGGAGTTCACCTTCAGCTTAACATCCAGGAGTAGTGTGTCCAGAAGTAAGCTGTCTGGCAGAATAAAATATTGAATGTTATTTCCTCAATTACCTGGTGTTTTCCAGCTGTCCTTGTTCTCTGTTCTTCAAAGTCATTTTCACAGCTTTGAGATGCATATTCATGTTGACAGCTACACCTGATTGTACCGTGGATCTGTGTTCTGTTCTTTAATTCAGTGGTTATGGTTTTGTGACTCAATTTCATCAAAAAGCTCACTAGCTTCATCCTAGCAGAGTCATCAAAACCACGCAACTGAGGTCCCAAAGACGAGGAGTATGAATGCCTGGAAATGGAACATCTTTTTTATGTATTATTAGCCAACCATATGTCCACATAGGTGAAATATCTCTTCATGTCTTGCACCCATTTTCTTCTTGGGTTGGTTTGTTTTCTGAGTTTCAAATGTTCTTTACATATTCTAGATACTGGTCCTTATTGAACATGTGGTTTAAAAATATTTTCTCTCAGTTTATAGCATGTCTTTCACCCTCTTTACAGGATCTTTCTCAGAGCAGAATTTTTAAATTGTGATGAAATCAGGGCGCCTGGGTGGCTCAGTCAGTTAAGCGGCTCCCTTTGGCTCGGTCATGATCCCAGGGTCCTGGGATTGAGCCCCGCATCGGGCTCCCTACTCAGCAGGAGTCTGCTTCTCCCTCTTCCTCTGCCTGCTGCTCTGCCTACTTGTACTCTCTCTCTCTGTCAAATAAATAAATAAAATCTTAAAAAAAATTTATTTTAATTGTGATGAAAACCAATTTTTCAAATTTTTTTTATGAATCATGTTTTTGGTGTCAGTAATACTTTTTGCCTAGGCCTGGGTCTTGAAGATTTCTTCCTACAATTTTTTCTATTAGTTTTATAGTTTATATTTTACATGTTAGTCAATGATCCATTTCGATGTCTTTTTGTATAAAGTATGAAACAAGTTTAGGTTCACTTTTATGGCCAAAGCACCATTTGTTGAAAAGCTACCTTTCCTCCAATGAATTGCTTTTGTAGCTTCATCAAAAATAAGTTGGGCATATTGCTAGTCAGTGTCTGAGTTCTCTATCCTGTTCCACTGACCCATCAAATGTGCCAGTCCTATACAGATATCATGATTGCTGCTATATATTAAGTCTTGAAACCAGGTAGATTGATTTCTTCTACTTTATTCTTCTTTTCAAAATTGTTTTAGCTATTTTAATGCTTTTGATAAAAAGCTTTAGTCTTCTGGTATAAGTTTTAGAATAGCCTTATCTATAGCTTAAAGAATCTTGCTGGGGTAGGGGGGCACCTGGGTGGCTCAGTGGGTTAAGCCTCTGTCTTTGGCTCAGGTCATGATCTCAGGGTCCTGGGATCGAGCCCCACATCGGGCTCTCTGCTCAGCGGGAAGCCTGCTTCCTCCTCTCTCTCTGCCTGCCTGTCTGCCTACTTGTGATCTCTATCAAATAAATAAATAAAATCTTTAAAAAAAAAAAAGAATCTTGCTGGGGGCACTGGGTGGCTTAGTTAAATGTCAGGCTTTTGATTTCCACTCAGGTCATGATCTCAGGGTGATGAGACGGAGCCACACATTGGGATCTATGCTGGACATGGAGCCTGCACTAGTTTGAACTTCCAGTTGAATCCAACTATACTGAAGAAAAATGGTAAGAGTGTACATCCTTGGGGAAAGAGCATTCAGTATTTCATCATTAAGTACAATGTTCCCTATTTGTTTTTTGTAGCACTCTTCATCCAGAAAACTTCCCCCATTCCTATGGTTTTATCACAAACAGGTATTAAATTTCAGTTGCTTTTTCTGCATCAATTGATATGATCAGTTTATTTTTCTTCTTTAGCCTATTAATATAGATTGATGTTCTTATATTAAACCAATCTTGCATTCCCACAATAAACTCCACTTGGTCATGGTATAAAATTCATTTTATATGTTGCCGGATTTTATTTGCTAATATTTTGTTACAGATTTTTGTGTCTATATTTATGAATCATATTGGACTGTGGTGCTTTTTTTGTACTATCCATCTGGTTTTGGTATCAGGGTAATATTAACTTCATAAAATGAATTAGGAAGTGTTCCCTCCTCTTCTATTATTTGGAAGAGAGTAGGTATAATTGCTTTTAATTCTTCTTTAAGCTTGATAGAATTCTCCAGTAAAATCATCTGGGCTTGGAAATTTATTTGGGGGAGTTTTTAAAATTAGGAGTTCAATTTCCTTAATAGTTAGAGAGCTATTCAAACGATCTATTTCATACTGAATAAGTTATGGTAGTTGGTGTTTCTCAAAAATTTGCTCTGTTTTGTTTGAGTTGTCAAATTTGTGTGTGTAGAATTGTTAGTAGTATTCCTTTATCATCCTTTGATATCTGCAGAATAAGTAGTGACATCCTCCATTCCTGATTACTAACGTCTTTCTTTTTACTTTGTCAATCTTCTCCAAGGTTCTTGAAGTGGAAGGTTAAATTATTGCCTTCAGGCTCTTCTACTTCTCTAATATATGCATTTAGTGCTATAAATTACCCTCTCAGTATTACTTTAGCTGCATCCCACAAATCTCAATATGTTGTTTTTATTTTCATTACGTTTATTATTTTTTTGAAATTTCTCTTGAGATTTCTCTGATCTATGGATTATTTGGGAGTATGTTCTTGTATTTTCATGTTTTTTGGAGATTTTCCTAGTATCTTTCTATTGTTGATTTCCAGTGTGATTCCATTGTGTTAGGAGAACACATTCTACATGATTTCAATTTTTAAATTATTAGAATATTAAATAATTAGAATAATAAAATATGAAAATATTGAGGTTTGTTTTAGAGCCCAGGATATGGTCTATCTTAGCTATATTTTGATAGATTTTCTATCTAGTTTTATCAAGGGACAACTGGAAAGGGTGCTGAATTCTCTAATTATAATTATGCATTCATCTATTTCTCCCTTCTGTTCTGTCAGTTTGTGCTTCACATATTTCATAGCTTTATTGTTTGATACTTACACATTTAAGATTTATCTCTTCTTGTTAGACTGACCCTTTTATCATTATAGAAGTTCTCTGGTAATTTTCTTTGTCCTGAAGTCTACTTTCTCTGTCATTAGTATAGCTAGGCCTGCTTTCTTTTAATTAATGTCTTCATAAGATATCTTTTCCATCCTTTCATAGTTATATTTTGAAGTATGCTTCTTATAGACAGTATGTATGTGGGTCATGTTTGTTAATCCACTCTGCCTGTCTTTTATTTTGTATATTTAGACCATTTACAGTTAATGTGATTAGTGATATATTAGTGCTTAAGTCTACTATTTTATTTTTTGTTTTCTGTTTGTTCTCTGTTTTTAATTTATCTGTTTGGTTTCTCCTGCCTTCCTGTGAGTTACTTGAACATTGTTTAAATTCCAGTTTGATTTCATCTATAGCATTTTTAAATATGTCTCTGGACAAATTTTTAGTGCTCACTTTAGGTATTGCATTAAACATACACAATTTATCATAGCCTATCAGTTTTTCCTTTTACCAGTTTGAGTGAAGTTTAAATATCTTATTATTCTTTATAATTTTTATTTATAACTACCTTAAATTTCCTACACATACATTTAGAACTGTATGAAACGGTGTTCTAAACTTTGCTTCAACCATCAAAAATTTTTAGAAAACTCAAGAGGAAAGGGAAAGCCTATTTTATTTACCAATATTTTGACTTACCACATTCTTTCTTCCTTCCTGAAGTTTCAGAGTTCCTTTTTTTTATCATTTCCTTTCTTTCTTTTTTAGGATACTTCCTATGGTCATTCATTTAGGGTGGGTCTGCTGGTGACAAATCCTGTTGGTTTCTCTTCATCTCAGAATCTCTTCATTTCCCCTTCATTCTTAAAAGATATTTTCCCTGGCTATGGGATTCTGAGTTGGTATTTCTTTATTTTCAGCACTTGAAAAATGTTGTGTCACTTCTTTCTGACCTCTGTGGTTTCTGATGGGAAATACATTGTCATTTGGATTATTTTCCCCTATAGGTAATGTGTCATTTCTCTCTTGCTGGTTTCAAGATTTTTCTTTGTTTCTAGTTTTCAGAAGTCTGATTGTAATGTGTCTTGCTGCAGATTTGTTTTGTTTGTTTGTTTGAGGTTCACTCAGCTTCTTGAATATGTAGGTATGTCTTTTGACAAATTTGAGAAGTTTTTAACCATTATCTCTTTTAGCACTTTTCTTTCCCCATCTTTTTTCTCCTCTCCTTCTGCGAGTCCCAGGATGTGAATGTTAGATCTTTCCTTATAGTCCCACAAACCCCGAAGACTTTCTTTTTTATTTTTCCAATCTATTTTCTGTTGTTCAGATTGGATGATTTCTACTTTTCTATCTTCTTCAACTTAAATTTTTTTGTTTCTGTTTCCTCTGTTCTGCTGTTGAATTGGTCCTTTGAGATTTTTATTTTTAGTTACTATGTTTTTCAGCTCTAAAATTTCCATTCAGTTCTTCTTCATATCTTTTATTTCCTTTCTGAAACTTTCTATGTTTCCATTTGTTTCCAGCTTGTTTTTTTTTATTATTATAGTATTTTTACAATAGCTGCTCTAAAATTGTTACCAATTCTAATTTATCTGTCATCTCTATGCTGGTATCTGTTGTCTTTATACATTGACATTGTGAGATTTCCTGGTTCTTGGTATAACACGTGTTTTTTTGTTTGTTTGTTTTTCCTGGTTTTTTTTTTTTTTTTTTTTTTTTACTGAAACCCAGCTATTGTGGCTATATGTTTTGGGACTCTGGATCTTATCTGAACCTCTGTTTCAGCTGGCTTCTAATATAGCCCTGGTGGGAGAAGAAGGGGGATGGTACATTGGTGCTGCCAGGTAGAAGAATAAGCTCACATTCCCTCTTGGCTTCCATTGGTACCTGAGGGGTGGGGCTGAGCAAGGGTAGGAGCTTCCTTTTCCCCCCCAAACCTCCACTGATACCTCTCTGGCTAGAAGGGTTAGGAATTTGTCTCATGACTGCTTCCCTTGTGGCCTTCACTAATATAAAAACATGGGGGAGGGGGCTGGCTTCATTACCACGGGCAGAAGTAAAAATCCTGACTTTCCACTAGGCATCTTCTGGGACCACTCTAGCAGGGAGCAACAGGAGTGGCTTATTACTGCTGTGTGGGGGTGGAAGTAGTTTCCACTGAGAGGGAGCCTCATTATCACCTAGAGCAGATGAAAGTCTTGGCTTCCTCTATGGCCTTTTCTGACACTACTCCTGCAGGGGTTGGAGCCCCTGTTACAGCCTCAGGAGGGTAGGAGTCTAGGATCCCCATTCAGCCTTTGCAGGTATGGGTGGAAGTGAGGCCAGAGTTTTTTCTGTGGTATTTGGCTGGAGTAAAGCTGTTATAGACTAAAATTTCTCTGTCTTACCAAACTGCTCCTTTTCTAGTCTTTTGGCTAGGGAGAACAGGATTTGTACTGTGTGCATGAGCATTTCCAATTTGATGGCTTCTTCCTATCCAAGTCTGGGATACATGAGGCAAAACAAACAAACAAACAAGCCCTAAAAACCAAAGAAAAGAAAAAATAAAAAAACAAAACAAAGAACGAGAAACAAAAACAGAGAACTCACGTGTTATTCCTTGGGTCCCAAGGTCTCTAACTGATTTGCAATATTCTTCCCACCTTTCAGAGTCTTCTTATGTTTGTTTTACATACAACGTTTAGGGGTTTTGTTGTATGAAGTAGCAGGAGGTATGAGGAAAAGTATACCTGCTCAATCTTCTAGGAAGCTGATCATACCTACTTTTTTGTTCATCATTACATCTTCAACACCAAACTCAGTTCCTAGCACCTTGTAGTAGAGCCTATATAAATGGTTGTTTAATGATTGTATGAACACAACTAAATCCACATTCTCCAGAGCTCAAGTAAGCCCCTCCCACATGTAAGCTTCTGGTGGGTCCACACTCTCCTAGGCTGTAAAGGAACCTCTTTAAGAAGTAAGTGACC
This sequence comes from Martes martes, assembly GCF_963455335.1. NCBI lineage: Eukaryota > Metazoa > Chordata > Mammalia > Carnivora > Mustelidae > Martes > Martes martes. Next base: position 24,201,561 of record NC_137902.1, read on the forward strand.
TTTCGTTTTCTGTAGTAAGCACGTCTCTGAAGGGTTACGTGTCTGTAAAACTGAGATAATCATAGAACCCACCTTATAGGTTATGGTAAGGATTAAATAAGGAATCCATATAAATCCCTCTATCAAACTGTAAGCTCTCAATAAATACTATTGTTGTACAAAAGACAGAATTTTTGTCCATTAGATAGCATTTTTTTTTTTTACTGATTTGCCTTATCATTTTAGAGGTGATGTCATTTCATTTTTGATTCATTTTCAACCTGACAATGGTCCCCAACGCTTAGTCTCCCAGCCTTTGTGACATGCCATTGGTAATCTACAAATGGACTCATGGCCTCTGCAGCCAAGGGTCTTTAGAATTCATTGAATTCTGGTGTCCCTTCTTTGGTCCAGCCCTTATACCACCCCCTAATTGTCCCATTTCACAACTTCACATATTGGTGTCTTTAAATTCAGCATGTTTGGTGATGAGTATAATGAGGTCTTCGCATGCCAGCCTTTATGAAGATTTTCCATTGGGTCATCACAGGTGGCCCAGTTATACTAATACCCAGTTTTTCTGTTGATAACAATAACAACAACAGTTGCTACTGACGGAGCATTGATTATATCTCAGGACCCTTTTTTCAGAGCCTGACCAGCATTTTCTCAATTCATCCTCATGAAATGGGGACATAAGCTGTCTTCCCAGCCCCACTTCTAAAATGAGAAAACAGAGGTTCAGAGAGCTAAGTAACTTGTCTTAGTTTAGAGGGCTGCTAAGGGCTGGAGCTAGCGCTCCAGCCCAGGCCTGCCTGAGACCCAGCCCAAGCGCTCTTGCCTGGGAACCCAGACCACCCTCTCTAGCCACCACCACCACAGCACAAATCAATAATGTTTCCCCAGAGGCTCCCTTTCCCAGAGGTAAAGCAGCTTACATCCTGAGCAAACCTGTCTCATGGAAATAGAAAATTCAAACAGGCTAACAGGAGGAGGTCTGAGTTCTGCTTAATTGACCCAGTATAATTATTTCCATTGAATTGCTCTACATCTGGGGATGGGTATTTACTAAGCAGACTGCCCCAGTGGTTCCCTTCAGCACCTGCTTTCAGATGGAAGAAGTTAATTGCATGGAAAGTTCTCATCTCAATCACTGAGCTCCTTATTCGCACCAATGTCAGAAATGCACGTGCATGCACACACACAGAGTGCCTTGTGCCAAGAGGACTTTGCTCAAACATGGACTTGCCCGTTAGCTCAGATGCTGAGGCTTCTGAATGACAGAGCTCAGCCAATTCTAAGGCTCTCACAAGCACAGTCACTCCACACAGTTGTAACAGGGTCCTCTGCATTGCAGAGAGAAGAAACCAGTAAGCAGTATGGTCTCTGGACCCCCCAAAACAAAGACATCTCCCTGCTTCCCTGCCATCAAACCAGCAATAGGATGCAGGGAAAATGTACTTGGCCAAAGTTGTCTTTTTTTCCTCTTTGTAAACACAGGGAAAAGATAAATTACAGCTTCTGTTAGTAACATAATTACTTTAATTAAAATTTAGGGGGTTGGAAAAGCCAATTCTGAATGTCAGATTTCCAGTGATGTGTGTTAAGCCAGGGAGAATAGAAATACAGCCTTGTAAATAACTAGCATATTATAACCAGAGCAGTGTGTGTGTTCTATTCACTTAGAGCTGGAACAGCAATTAGATGATAACTAGGATTCCATTCTCTTGCCTCGCCCTCATTGCACACACAGGTACTAAGACTATGGTGGCTTTTCCCTTCCTTCCTCCAAGCAATAGTCAAACTCCAAGGCCCTTCTCGGATTCTTCCTTGAACCCTTTGCTGAAGACTGTCTCACAGAGACCCACCATCCTAATCAGCCCTGTATTTGTTTTCTGCACCATGCCTTTTTCCTCTTAATTGGACTGATTTCAGCTTTATAGTATAGTCTGTCATACACAGTCCTCTAATTGTGTCATGTTTCCCTAACAAGATTATAAGCTCTCAGGAGGCACTGAACCCGTCGTCTGAAAGCACAGACATTTAGAGATGGAGGGATCTCAGAGACTACACTGCACATGAAAAAACAGGTCACAGAGCTATGTGGGGGCTGAGCTAGGTTCAAGATGTCTAACTCCTAGTTCCATGTGGGTTCCAACCCCTCCCTGGCTAAGTGGCATGTCAGTTCCAGCCAGTATCACCCTGGTCAGGTATAATGAGAGACGGTTGGGGGGGGGGTTCCCTTAGATGACCACCACTCCTTTAAGCTGCCTTCTAGGGGGCTTGTCTCATTGAATGGGGTAAGAAGGCAGGTTAGACTGTTGGTCCGGAGCATCATGCTTGTGGCTGTCAGACCACACAGCTCCTGTCATTTGGCTAAGGGGGAGGGTCTATGCTCTGAAGAACAAGAGACAGGCCAGGCTGACCCACCTTCCCTGTAGCTCTCTGATCTGGCAAAGGACTGGGCTTGTTCTGAAGAAGTTTCTCTAGCTCCTTCCCCTTCTCCTTTCCCATTTGAGGTTTCAGGTTCCCCAGGAGCAGGTGTAGTGATTTTCAAAGGTGGTGCTTTCCAGGGAAGTGTGGGGAAATAAGAGAAAAGGGGAAAGAAGCCAAGGGTGCAATTTCATGAAAGTCCCGTGGAGGACAGCTTGGCCCTGATCCCTCAGTGGTGCTCTGGAGGGTACGTTACTCCTCACCGTTGTCCCAACCAGAGAACAGAGGCCCTCACAATCCAAACTCTAGGCACTGGCAAGGACCAACTTGGGGGGCATAAGTTCCCTTCTCTTTCCTCATATGACTGGGCAGAGCAAGCTCCAGGTGGGCGAGGGCAGACCTCTGAAAAGAAGCCACAGGTGCTGACTGTAAGAAACTCAGGAATACCAACAGGGGGACCTGAGCAGAGTACCAACATTGTCAGTAGTACTGGGACATTTTTTTGTAAGATTTTATTTATTTATTTGACACACAGAGATCACAAGTAGGCAGAGAGGCAGGCAGAGAGAGAGAGGGAGAAGCAGGCTCCTTGCTGAGCAGAGAGCCCCATGTGCAGCTCGATCCCAGGACCCTGGGATCGCGACTTGAGCTGAAGGCAGAGACTTTAACCCACTGAACCACCTAGGTGCCCCAGTACTGGGACATTTTTATTCCATCAACAAAAACTCGAAAACCTAATAATGTGGACTTTTGTTTTCTGGATCCGTGAAGGGAGGACTTGCACATAGTTATTTGGACCAGAGGTGGTGAGGAGCAGGCAGGGTTTCCATAAGGGGAAGACCCTCAGGGCACAGGCAAAGGAATGTGGTGGTTTAAGGAGGAAGCCATTCTGATCAACACCTTGAAGTACCCTCCCGCCACACCTAGCGAGCAGTCAGGTGGGAGTCACTAGGAAGGCTGGCTGACAGACTGCCAGGAACTTCTTCCTCAGGCGCGTTTACCGTGGTTCACCGGGAGGTGGTGGAGCATATTGTTTAAGAACACACACTGGTTTCAACACCCAACCCTATGACTAACCAACCATAGGTCCCCAGACAATTGCTTAACCTGTGTAAAAATGAGGAATGATAAGAATTATCTCTTGGATTTGCTGTGTGGAATAAACAAGGGGGCTGTGTGAGAGTGAGAGAAAGAAAGAGAGAGAGAGAGAGATTCAGCAAAGCCACTGAATATAGTAAGGCCTTACATCAAAGGAAAACTTTGCTTTCCCAAAGGAAACCACAACATTATCTCCCATCCCACGTGATCTTTAAAACTGTGCCATTTTCCCATCTAGACTTTCCCAACTAGACTTCCCAAGGGGGAGTCTACTTCCCTTCACCCTGAATCTGGATGGGCTTATAACTCTTCTGTAACAAATATCAGGTAAGTGGAACTGATGTGATTCCTGAGGCAAGATCAGAAAAGCTGATAGCACTTCCCCCCGGTTCACTGAGAATCTTGTTTTGGAGCCCTGAGGATGCCATATTGTGAGGAAGCTCCAGCCAGCTCATGTTGGAGAACAGAGAAGTCCTGAGTCTACATGAAGACAGAGACATGCCAGCTGACCCCGAGCTGTTCTAGTCATCGACCACAATCCAAGCCAGAGCTGCTCAGCTAAGTCTTCCCAAATTCTTGATCCACAGAAATGGCGGGGGCGGTGGGGGGTGCGCAAAAATGATTGCTTTTGATTTAAGCCACTAAGTGGTTATTTGTTACACAGCTACAGATAATGGAAATGGTGCCTCATAAATGCTAAGTATTGACCTTGTCCTTCACCACAGCACTAGGACATCATCCACAGCCTTGTAGGTTCTGAAGTGGCATCTTGTGTTATCCCAGAGAGAGTGAATCACCATCTCAGGGATGGACTGTCATGAGTCAAGGTCACAAGGGACTGATGTACAGCCCAGAATGCCAATTTACTACCATAACAGACCTGCAAGGGGGTTAAATGCTCTGCCCTCAGGCCAGATTATTTCTTTCATGTAAGACATTTACTTTGGAAACTAAATAATCAGATTGTCTGGTGAGCATAAAGTGAGAATAAGGGAAATTGGTTGTCCAACTCAAATGACCCTATGGTATCGGGTCAAGGGGACACATGGTGTTATCTCCCTGGAAAGAGCCCACCGGCTGCAGGATGCAACAGACCAGGCTTTGGGCCAAGACTCCATCTCCTTCAAATGCCCTCTGATGGACACTGACACCATTGGTCCTTCTGTTTGTCTTTTTTCCAGCTTCAGTATAGACCAGTTCCCCTTTTGAGTGATACATCATTTCTTTAGTTCAGCAGATAGTAATAGTATCCTATGAAAAAATGGTCTGTAATGTTGTATGAAAAATATGTCATATAAATTCAAGAAATACTCTATCCAACAAAGTGAATAAAGGGATCATTAGTACAGGACTTCTCAGAACCTTAATAAATATGCTAATTCATGATGCAAACCATCCAGAGGAAGATATAATAAGACAGTGGATTCTCCCATGCACACATGCCTTCCCACCAGCCCCAGATTACAGTCCGATTAATGCTATCTTAAGAACAGCTTCAATCAAGTTACACTCTGAACCAAGAATCATTCTGACCACTTAAGTTGTCTTTATATGTGACTTTCCTGGCCCATTAGGTTATTTTGTAATTTAATTATCAGAAGATTCCTCTCATTTGCCTTCTGTCCAAATTCTCTTGAGGGGTGTTACTCTGCTGCTTTTAAAGTGTTTTAGATATGGGAATGGGGAAGCAGGGGATAGAGGATATACACACAGTAATTTAGGGAAGGTGCTAGGATAGAGATCCAAAGCATTGTGATGCCTATTGGAATTAATGGAAATGACTTTGGAGAGAGGCAGCATTCAAGATGGGTTTTGAAGATAGAACAGGAGTTTGACAGGAGTTAAAAGGTTCAAAGACAAAGGTAAAGAAAAGGACACCTCAGGTTGAAGGAGCAGGCTGAGCTGAAGCCTGGAGAGAAGCAGCAAATGGAGTATTCAGGAAGTTGGGTAGAGTACAGCATGGTGGAGGGATAAAGCTGGTCATCCAGGAGGGGTCTAGAAAGTTCTGTTAAAGACACTGGGCTTCATATGAAGGTGTAGGGATCCAGAGATGGACTGTGAAAGACTGAGTATAAACAGGTTAGTCTCCCAGGAGCTGGGAAAAGAACTCTGAGACTGGTGTATGGAATGCACTGGAAAAGTAAAATATGGGAAGTCACTTAGGAAGTTCCCACAATATCCCGTAGGAACATCAGCTCATGCTCAGAGATATGTGGTGGCTCCATAATGTTCTTTGTATTTCTCCGTGCGAAGGAGACAGGCTATTAGAACATCTGCTGTTAAGGAAAAAAAAAATACTGAGCTCTGTGCTTGGGGCTTTTTGAAAAATCATCACCAGATCATTTCAGGCATGCAACTTCACACAATGACAAAACAAAGAGAAAGTGCTCCTTGGTGACAGCGCATAAGCAAACCACATAAATCCAGCCCCGCAGGTAGAAGAATGGGATTCATCCCAGTTCTCCATACAGGGAGATATATCTATGAAGATATAGCCAGACGTCCCCAAGGCTAATATATAACAGTTGATGTCTCGTGTCTAAATCAATACTCTGTGCTGAACTCTCTCCCATATCACCAGAGGATATTCAGTTCTGTAATCCTGGGGGTCTTCTTTAAGTGCTGTTCAGAATTTCCAGGGTTCTTGTACATCTTAAATTTTCAGACGAAAATCCCCTTGTCTTCAGTCCTCACAATTACAACTGGGTGATCCTGGTCTAAGCTCGTCTGGTGATCTGAGGCGACAGATCCAAGCCTGAGCCCAGAGCTCTTCTGACACCATGACAGAGGGCACGGTCTCTGGTCACCCAGGCATCCCCAAGCTACCTTGCGCCCATCCTAACATGGGGAATTGGCCTCTTCCCCTCACAAGACCCACAGAAGCCAGTCATCTCCAAGGCTCAGAGAATCTGAGCTCGGCTTCCCCTCCAGCTGCCTCTGCCTCTCACTCCAGAAGCCCTGATGTAGCCCAGGAGTCAGAGACTCAACGACCTAGGAAGCCTGATAGGTCATGCAAATGAATGGTACCTCACAGACAGAAGATGACAGAATGGCAAAGAACTCAAGTCTGGGTCAGGAAAACAAGAAGGTAGGGTAGGGACCATGGCCAACCAGACACACGTGCCTTCTGAAGTGGACACAACCATGGCTGACACTGCAAATGTGGAGCTGATATTGACTAAGCATTCAATTTTCTAGAAAATGCCTGAAATCCGGGTCTGGATATAGAATCTCTCCATTTAAAACATGTGAACAACCATCAAACTCTGTACTGACTAATCCTGTTCAGACTCCACTAGACACATCTCTTCACGGACATTGGCCCTGGGCTGTGCTTCTGTGAGACAACAGCTCTGGCGTTCCCCTTTCACAAAGCCTGGGCTTTCAAAAGCAGAGGAGAAGTCTGCTGTAGCCTGGCAACACAGAAGTTCCTGAGGCACAGGAGTTCAGAGGTTTGTCTGTGTTCTGTATTCTTGGACAAGCTTTTGAAATCTATGTTGTAGCTTCTAACGACAACGTAAGGCACAAATTGAAATCTCGATATGGCTTCCCACCACAACTGCTTTTCCAGAGCAACCATGGATCTGGTAAACTGTCTGTGGGTGGCCAAACCTCCCAAGGCTTCCTGGAGGAGGGAGGGTCATGGCCAGCGCTGACACTCAATTAGAACACAGTGGTTTGATTGTGCCAGCTGTTAAAATACTGAAATAGAGGATTCGCTCTCTTGTCCAAACCCTCACTATCCAAAAGTCTGAAACCACAGACATTCAGACAGTTCAGTTCTCATTATCTGAACTTACTACCTAAATGCACACTGTTCAAATTCTGTACCCAAACTAAGTACTCAGGGCTGAGGTTTTGAGCTTTATTCTTTTGGGCTTACCCAGCAGGTGGCAATGCCCACAGAGGGTGAGTGGAAAAGAGAGCAAGGTCTGGGGATACCATGGAGCAGCTCCTCCCTAGGGCAGCCCTAGTGAGAGGCAAATCTAGTGGGATCCTCAACAGTGTAACGGAAGGGTCACCTACTACAACCTGCCCTTGAGTTTACAGAGAATGACTCTAGTCCCTCCGAAGAGTCCCCTCTTGGTTGCCTTCTGTTGATCTCATGCCATGCTTGGGGCTCAGGGGCCTTTTGTAAGGCACACTGTGGTCCCAACAGTACAGATACACCCCCCGGGCTCTTCACTCTCCAGGCAGAAGGGCTGAGAAGTAGCAAGCAGGACTCATCCGATTAAGAAACCATTGATAGGGCACCTGGGTGGCTCAGTGGGTTTAAAGCCTCTGCCTTTGGCTCAGGTCATGATCCTGGGGTTCTGGGATTGAGCCCTGCATCGAGCCCTCCATCAATCCCCGCCTCATCGGGCTCTCTGCTCAGCAGGGAGCCTTCTTCCATTCCTCTTTCTCTGCCTTCCTCTCTGCTTACTTGTGATCTCTGTCAAATGAATAAACTAAAAAAAATTCTTTTAAAATTAAAAAAAAAAAAAAGAAAAGAGAAGAAACCATTGACAATACTCACTTTCATCCCCTACATTTCCAGTTTGGAGGGAAATCTCCACAATCCCCACTGCTTCTCCAAGATATGTCACACCAATGAATCAGCCCATTTTCTTTTAATTCCCTCCTCTGCTAAACTCCTGCTTCCTCTCTGTCCCCACCATCCTTTGGTCCCTCGTAGTCTAGTAGATCCATGGTTAGAATCAGCAAATACGAGTTTCCTTTCCCTCAAAGCAGAAAGGCTCAAATCCTCTTACTGCAACAAAGAAAATGACTAATAAGAAAGCTGTTAATTGGGGCTCCTGGGTGGCTCAGTGGGTTAAAGCCTCTGCCTTCGGCTCAGGTCATGATCCCAGGGTCCTGGGGTCAAGCCCCGAATGGTGCTCTCTGCTCAGCAGGAAGCCTGCTTCTCCCTCTCTCTCTCTGCCTGCCTCTCTGCCTACTTTTGATCTCTGTCTGTCAAATAAATAAATAAAATCTTTAAAAAAAAAAAGAAAGCAAGCTCTTAATTCGTCACGTGAAAACAGCCCCAGTCTTCACATCTTGCTACAAGCAGTGTGTCACTCATTTGCTGCTTTGGCGTTCCTTTCTTTGCCCTGAAAGCTACACATCCCTGACTGCCTTGCTAGCTGCCTTCTGGTTTAGCCAGGGAGAGATCATGTTGGGAGACTGGAGGGCAAAAGAGAGAAAGAAATTAAGGTATTTTCCCCTTCTTTCTGCTCCAGTTGGCATCTCCACTCTGGTTCCAGCTCACATCAGGCAGTCTTTTTCATAGATCCAGTTCCTGTGGGACAGCCCCTAGTGCTCTAAGTCCTGCTAGATGGCCCCAGCACCCTGAATCCCATCACACCGTCTCCTCCCTTTTTCCCCCGCACCTTAGAGCTTGTAGAGGCTTCCTGCTTTGTTAATATCTAGGTAGCTTCATGGTCCTGTTAGGCTCTTGAGTTCTCCCAATGCCTTTGCAATTAATTTCTCCTATTAAGTTCCTTCTATTGGACTATCTAGCATAGGCTCTGTTTTTTAGACTGGATATTGACTGTTTCAGATAGGCTATCTCATCATCAGAGCATCAGCCTCTGGAATCCTATTTTTGGTGGCACTTTAGGAAGGTAAAATCAAACCACTGAGAGAGGGACCACAGTGCATAAGCAGGATGTCATCCTTAAGATCCCAACTTGGCTAAGGCCACCACAACCGAGGAGCCCATCTTTTCCAATGTGTGTCATGGTCCTGCCATAACATTGTTATTTTAGCTGGAAATGAGAAGTCTCATTTGTTTAAAGGGCAGATAATAGGAAGTGCTGTATTTGCTTCCAGGAAATTCATGAGATGAAAAATAACTCACATATTCTGGAGGAAAAGAAATTAGTCAAATACTAAAACCCAATTCTAATCCCTTACCAGTCATGAAGTTATAGGCTGGAACTGAAGGTCTTCATCCTGAGGTATCTCTCAGTTTGGAGATTAAAAATAAGCTTTTTCAGACTGAGTTTTTTATTATTGTTGTTTCTCTTTGCCAACCGCTGGTGAAAAAAAAATGGAACTAATTTATTTCTTCAAAAAATATTTAATTAAAAACCTGTCATGATTAGGTGTTTTTCTGCCTATCCGGCATCCTTCCTGAATTCTCCTGATAATGAAACTCAGACTTTCCTCTGGAGGAAGCACCAGCGCCACACTCTCCCAACTGTCCCTCAGGTAGGGCTGATCACACCCCAAGCACCATGGGTAGTCACGTGATGCGGATAAGTCCAACTGGAGTACCACGTGCTCACGGCCATGGTGATTAATTGGCTCAGGAATAGGCACATGACCTAATCCAAGCCTATCAGGTTAAACTGAGCTAACTCTGAGACTTATGCTTGAGCAACCAAGAAAGAATGTCCTTTTCCTCACAGCTCAGGGCTGTGAGGATGCAGACCTCGAGCTCCCACGTGGAGGGTGACTGCCTCAGAGTGAAATCAGAGAGAAATGCACTGAGGAGAGATGAGAGAGAGAATCCAGGTCCTGATGGCATAATTTGGATCTTTTTGTCTAGCTGTATCTGAACTTAGCCTGCTGTTGGATCGTCTATATAATGTTATGTTTTTTGGTTTAAGGACATTTGAGTTTGATTTCTATCCCTTGCAACCAAGAGTTCTGATGAGTATACCTATAACGAGTAAAGCATTGCATTAGGCACCATGGAGGGTCATAAGAGGAGCAAGCTCTCAGGTAGTTTACAAAGGAAAGAAATGGGTCCCTTAGTTGAAGCAGACGATGTAATGAGAACAGCGGATAGAAAGCACAAGTCTACTTCTCTTTTGCCTCCATTATTTCAGGAAAACTAATCTTCATACAGAGAGGGCAGAACAAATGTTTTTTCAGGGTTCAGAAATCTAAGATAAATGAGGAAAAAGAAGAAAGCTCATCACTGCTTTGATGAGTCCAAATCGCTTTTCCCAACTGAGACACAGTGAAGTGTGTTTCCGGTGCTTAAAGATGAGAATGCCGAGCCCCTGAGGGTACCCGCGGAAGGACTGCGGGGAACTGTGAAGTAATCTGGATTTTTAAAAATGGATTTTATTGTTTACAGTCTAATGAGTTGTATTTAATCCTTGGAAAATTAAATAGTTGGTTTTTGAACACAGAAAAATGTGTTCATTATTCAATTAAATATTTTTTGAAGGAACTAATTAGTCCCGTTTTTTTCCCACCAGCAATTGCATATGACAGAGAGAAACAACAGTAACAAAAAAAAAACTTAATCTGAAAAAGAAATTATTTTTAATCTCCAAATTGAGAGATATCTCAGGATGAGACTTTTAGGTCCAACCCGTACAGTCTTGAATTGTAAGAGATTTGAATTTGATTTTAGTAGTTGATGAATTTCTTTTCCTCCAGAACAATAGCATGGGTTCTATGGAAAAGTTGCACCAAACCAGTCCAATCTCCTTTCTTTAATAAAATGATAATATGGGCATAAACAGGACCATAGCAGACATAATTAATCCAAATAGTAAAGTGGTTGGCAGTCTTTTTTTCCCCCTGTTTTTGAAAATTCTTGTTTTCAAATGTGGAAACAAGCCATATGTTAGTACAGATAAAATGATTAATTACCAAAGCCAGAGAGGGTTTGATTAATGGAGTAGTGAAAACGTAGAGAGTGGATTCCAAGGGAATGCTATGAGGATCTATCCTATTTAAAATGATATATCAGTGATTTTCATATTATTGATTTTAAAATCATATAAACCTGGGAGAGATTGGTTGATGAAATCAGGACTTAAAAGATCATAACAGGCTACAATAATTTACCCTAAAAGCAACAAGATAACTTTTAATAAAAGAGGTAGTAGGGGCACCTGGGTGACTCAGTGGGTTAAAGCCTCTGCCTTCAGCTGAGATCATGATCCCAGGGTTCTGAGATCGAGCCCTGCATCGGGCTCTTTGCTCAGCGGGGATACTGCTTCCACCTCTCTCTCTCTGCCTGCCTCTCTGGCTGCTTGTGATCTCTCTCTCTGTCAAATAAATAAATAAAATCTTAAAAAAAAAAAAAAAAAGAGCTAGTCCTATACTTAAGCTTAAAAAAAATAAAAAAAATAAAAACCCAGAACTACAGAAGGGAGAAGACCTGGCTTAACCACATTTCATTAAGAAAAAGATACAGGTGATTTTCAAAGTATAGTATGTCACCATCACTATGGACAATAATAGAGAAGGAATTCCCTGATGTGAGGAAAATCCTCATTACATTTTCTTCAGTGGATAAAAAACAGTTTACTGAAAATACACACACACACACACACAGATATTAGTAGAAAAAGGACTCAAAAGGTAGCAGCAGTTAACTTTCAGTGGTGAAAATATAGGTGATCTTATTTTCTTCTTTGTGTTTTTCATATTTTATACATTTGCTGCAATTATTCTTTATAATAAAAATGTCATTTTAGTTCAATATGGATCAACAATGTAACATGGTTGATGAAAACAAAAAAGAATGCAGACTTAAGCGGCATACACAGAATTACATTTCCCAGAAGAGAGATATTGATCAGTTCCCTGCACTCTGTAGGGGGACAGCCATATCTGGGATAATGAATCAAGTCCTGGACCTCCTGTCTTAAAGGAGCTCTTTAACAGTTTGGACTCATATGGGGTTTGGGAAGCGTGTAAGTGATCTGAAGGTTAAAGAAACTCACAAGGACGACCTGTAAAGAAAAAAAGGTAATGAAGATATGTTTGCTTTCATTATAAAAAGGAAGCATTCCCATATGGAAGGAACAGCAGATTTGTGGCAGATTAAAGGTGGCCATGACTTCTTTGCTACTTGTGCCATTGAAAGATGGGAATCTACGTCCCCTCCCTTTTAATGTAGATGGTTCTGTGACTACTTGGATCAACAGAAAATGGCAGAGTGACCCTGTGCCCATTTCTAGGCCCAAACCTTAAGAGATTGGCAGCTGCTTCTTCCAGTCTTCTGGCAAAGCCAGTAGGCTTGTGAGAAGTGTGCCCACACTACGTTCATCAGGCATGAGGAAGCACACGCTAGCCATGTGGAGAGGCCATGTACAGGGAGAGAAGTCTGAATAGACCCCAGCTGGTCCAGTCATCCCTGCCCAGGCACCAGACAGGAGAGTGAGGAAGCCTTTGGACGACTTCTGGCTGCTACCATATGAGGGACACCAAGCAAGAATCATTCCAAGGAGCCCATCAATCCCAGAATCATGAGAGGTAATACTAGTCACTTAAAGTTACAGTGTTTGGGGACAGTTTATTACAAAGCAATAGAAAATCAGAATGCGTGTGATGGCTAGCTTAACCTTAGTATAATATTCAATAGGGAAAGACTAGGGATTTTTGAGCAAGAGAAGTTACCTTGCCCTTCATGGTAAGTGCTCTGCTGCTAACAGAGGGGTGTGTGGCCCCTGAGACAAGCTCAGGGGTGGCACCTCCAGGTCTGTAATGAGCTGCTACCTCCCACCTGTCAGGAAGGCCTGACCACAAAGATAACCCATGTTGGTTCCATCCTCAAGAATTCCCATGTGGAGGGGTGCCAGGGTGGCTCGGCTGGTTAAGCACCGAACTCTTGATTTCAGCTCAGGTTGTGATCTCAGGGTTATGAGATCGAGCCCCACGTTGGGCTCCCTATGCAGCAGGGGTCTGCTTGAGATCCCTCCTTTCCTCTGGCCCTCCCCCACTTATGCTTGCTCTTTCTCTCTCTCTCTCTCTCAAATAAATAAATCTTTTTTTTTTTTTCAAATAAATAAATCTTAAAAAAAAATGACCTTGTGGAAAGGGGACCACAGGCAGAAATAGCGGACACAAGCAAATGGGGGTGGTGTTTACCAGTGAACTGGGATTATCGTCCCTTGGGCTGGTACACATGCTGAACCAAATGATGGGTCACTTGTCCCTAATACGCCAGTTGTTTGCTGTCCTGGTTTCCGGCTTCTTCTCTCGGTACCACCTTCATTTCTATTTTCTCCACCTCTCTACTCCTTTTCTCTTAGGCCATGCTTTTTCTTCCAATTCCTTCTTGGCATGAACCCCCTGGATTTGGGACCTGACAGAACTTGGATCCAGAGTTCAGGGCCTGTTCTGCTCAATGCAGGGGAGTGAATTTCATCCCCAAGAATTCGGAGTTAGTCTGGAAGGAGAGGGAATAACTCATTCTTCCACAGCATCCTGCCCTTAGCAATGTGATAAAGAGGAATACCAGAATACTTCCTAGCATTTCCCCAGAAACGTATTAACTATATACACTCACACGTTCTTGATATAAACCCTCCTAGAAAACTCATCACAAGAAAACAGTGCACTTCACCACAGATCTAACCATCTCCCTTCCGAGAGCTCTGGGTCTGCTGGAAGTCATTTGTATAGGATGGGGGGTAATTACTCATCCCTGACTTTTCTCATCTGCAAAATGCGGTCTTTGGGTTCGGGGATCGGAAAACACTCCCTTCCTGAGTTTTTCCTCCCATGTTTTCCTTTCACGATACCCATACTTGATTCACTCTGAGAATTCATCACAATATGTAAAACATCCCTTTGCTCTTTCATTGACTTGTTTTCCGCTAGCCAGGAAGTTCCTGAGGACAGACACTGACCATGTCCATTACCGTCCCCAGCTCCTCATACAGTACCTGACACAAGGAAGACGTGCCATAAATACTCCCTAAATAAATGAGTAACTAAGGCTTTATTTAACTGTATGTCCGTGTGCCTATCTTTATATATAGGTTTCATTTACTGAATGCATACTTGGGAAACTTTCCACACACATCAGACTCAGAGGAAAAGGAGAAATAATGCAATTGTAAGAAACCAATTACCAAAATTTCAAAGTTTGGGCTTGATACGTATTCACAAATAACGAGGGGCCAACCTGCAGTGTGGTGGGTTAAAAATAAATCACTTCCATGGGATTAATGTTGCTAGCTTTCCAAACATTGTCCTTTAGTCTCTCTTGACAGGGCATCCACAAGCAGACAAGAAAAAGAAGACAAATGTTGTGATAGAGCAAAATTGAACAAAGTTACTGTTCTGAGTCCTGGGGTTGGTGATCCGTGGATCCACATTTAAGTCAATTCTGAGCAGATGCAAGGAAATGTGCCGTAAGTGGACTTGAAGAGAAAGACGGGCGCATGCGCCCTCCATGGGAAGACACCTGGGCCTTCAGCGGGTGCCGGGATTTGGAGGGGGGAACAAGATTGGGAGGGAAGGAGCTGCAGTTTCTGTCCCACTTCCAGTCACCAGTAAGGGCAGCTCTGTGTCTGTCTTACAGCTGGTGGGGGGTGGGGGAATGGCTCCAGGTAAAGATTTCCATCTGGAGATGCAAATTAGGGCCCCTCTGTGGAGGTGTCTGAAAAGAGTCAATAACCTGGGGAAATGCTTGGAAGCAACTGGGAGGAAGGAAAAGTGGGGTGGGAGGAAGGAGATGGAATGTCTCCGGCTAAAAGAACATTTTTGTTGTTGTCATGGATGAGGATGCTTTATTCGCATCGGGTTCTCTGAGCCATGGTCTCAGGGAACAAGGGCCAGGTTGTTGGCCTTGACACTTAGCACCAGGAGAGAAATGCTCCGCTCTTCCACCCCATCGGGTCTTAAGATCCCCTCACACCTGCACTGCTCAACCTCTTCACTGCAAAGGTGCATGTCTCTTCTCTGCAGCCTCTGCCTGAGGTTCCCTTGAACACAAGGTGAGTTTCTCCGTTGCCCTCTAGCCCCCAAACCTAGTTGATGATTGTGGGATCTTTACAGGTGTCTAAACACACCCACCTACCTTGTCTCACTTGATCTTCATGAAAATCCTTTTAAGGAACCCAACTCGGAAAGAGGAAAAGCGTAACTAAAGGGTAGAGTCTCTGGAGCTAGGCAAAGCTGACTGAGTTTGAGTCATGCTCTCACTTCCTAGCTGTGTGACTTCAGTAAGTTACGTAACCTTTCTGTGCCTCAATTTCCTAATCCTAGGCTGACTTTCAGTCAAGGAGGTAAGACAGAGTTTGATTAAGAGTTCAGACTCTGGCACCTGACTCCCTAGGTAGAATTTTTGCCACTGGGTGGCCATTTGACCTCGGGCAAATTACTTAACATTTCCGGGCCTCAGTTGCCAAATCTGGAAACTGGGGATAATGAGAATCTCTCCAACTCAGAAATTGTGAGGATTAAACAAATAAGTATGATGTAAGAAAAGATGTTAGGGTTCGAAGCCAATGGCCAAGAAAGAATTCTTGAGACATCTTTGGCACAAAAAGTGGTTTTAGTAAAGCAAGGGGACAGGACCCCTGGGCAGAGAGAGCTGCCCTGGGGCCATGAGGGGCCCATGAAATACTTTGAAGCTGGGAGGGGGCTAGAGATAGTGTAAGCCTCCCAGGTATTTTGGAAACAAGGTTTCAAGGATCCTGAAGGGGCTAGCCATTGTTGGGAAAGGTCATTTGTTATTTTTTAGTAAAAACCTCAGTTATGAGACCCTTCAGATGTATGTTGGTGGGTCCTGGGTCCTAGGCTTGGAGGGTGAGTGTCTGGGGGGAGGAGGGCAGCAATAAAGGAAGTTTCCAAAGGAATTTTTATGTATTAAAGTAGACTTACAGGGTCCTGGGGGTTGGGCTAAGATTTCCCTTTTTCTCTCAGCAAAGTATCAACATCAAGGCTGCTGAGTCCCTAGAGGAAGGTCACTCTGCCTGTTTCAAGGTCTTGTCAATGGGCTGTCGGTAGTAAGGACATTTAATACTTTTTCTTCTGCCTTTGTTTCCCACATCGAGGTACACATGAAACACTCAGGAGGAAAAGAAGCCTGATAGGTAGTAATCACTATGTGAACTTTACTATTAGTCTTATCTTTCTTTACAAAATACATTTTTTCCTGCTACTAAAAGTAACACATCAGCATTGTATAAACCCTGGGACATCCCTATTTTGCTCTTTATATTTAATTATTTTTTTAATAAGAGTCTTAGTGAACAATGCTCCAAAATATTCAGCCAATGCCTCCTCCCCATGGTACCATGTCCTCCCTCCCGGCTGTCCCAATAACTGGGCGAGGACACAGGGGTGAGAACAGCGGCCCAGCTGTGCACTGTCCACCCACCACTTTCCCCTCCCCCAATGACAACAAGGAACAACCAGCCAAACAACCCAGAAACAACAGGATTCAAATTAAGGCCAGAAGGGTCTTCCTCCAAGCAGCCTGCCTGTTCCTTTCACTTGAGGGTCCTGTTCAGTTGTCATTTTAATTTGGCCTCTCTGCCTTGTCTCCCTCTGGCAAGTAGCCCCTCCCCTGCAGAATCTAGGAGGATGACAAAGTTTCTAGAGTGTGTACTGACCTGGAAAAAGACAGGAAAAAAATAAACATCCGTAACTTTTCCAGGAGAGGGAAGGAGAGGTCTTGTCCATGGTCCTCTGCTCCTGCGGCCTTCCTGACTACAGGAGAGAGGCCCCCTCGCCTTTCCCATCCATCCCGAATGCCAGAAGTGGCCAAGTGGTACTTCAACCACACTTGTTTGAGCTGGAAGGAGGTGTTTTTCTTAATTAGATTGGGAATGGAGAAGCACTCACGTACTGTGTAGCTCAGTGGCAGGGGGCGCAGGTACCAATAACATCAGGAAGGCAGGCAAAGACGGGAGGAGCGGCCACGCCCTTAAT
The DNA here is from genome assembly GCF_963455335.1 of Martes martes. Classification (NCBI taxonomy): domain Eukaryota; kingdom Metazoa; phylum Chordata; class Mammalia; order Carnivora; family Mustelidae; genus Martes; species Martes martes. The sequence goes on from NC_137902.1 coordinate 24,218,691, forward strand.
GCCCCGTCTACTCACCCCAGTTCCCTTCCCAGGTCCCCGGGGCGCAACTGCTTTGTAGCTAGGGTCTCCTCATGAGAACCCCAACTGCCAGAGCCAAGTCCCCCTTGGGGATTCAAGCAGCCCCACCTTAGTTTCTCCTCCAGAGTTTTTTGTACAAGACTACAGTGTTCTGACTAAGGTCGAGGAAGGAAATATTCTTCCGAAACAGAAGAAATGGGCGTGCTTCCTCATTAAGGAAGGAGGAAACTTTATTCCATTACTGAGTGCACACTTAGCACAGGCTTTACTAATATTTGTTGAGTGAGTGGTGTTAAATGCGGGGAGTTCTCAAGATAATAAAAAAGGAAACACAGACTGTGCTTTCTCCACGACAGGCACGATGCTAAGTGCTTTACACATCTTGTTCGAAATAACCCCAGGAGATAAAAGACACCCCGAAATAAGAGAGGAGGACACAGAGGCTTAGGAAGGTTCAAAAATTATCCAAGGTCACAGAGCTGGTAAGTGGCAGAGCCAAGACTCAAACCCAGATCTTTCTGCCACCAAAATCCATTCTTTTAACCACTGACAACAATAATAAAGGTAATGATGATGCAGACACACTGTGCGCCAAGCAACTTAGCCATTTTATGTGTATTCATTTTATATATATATATATATATATATATATATGATCACAGAACATTCGTATTATTGTGGCCTTCTAACAAGTGAAGAGATTGAAGCACAGAGAGGCTAACTGACACATTCAAAGTCACACAGCTCTTAAATGGCCTGAGCTGAGACACAAACCAAATATTCTTATTTGGGCCAGAGCTTCCGAGAAACTGTCAGACACAGCAGAGGACACATGACGTTTGTCCTTTGGAACACTGAAGTTCATTCAAAGCTGAGATTCTGGAAGTAGTATTTACTGAGTACCAAGTAGGCCCTAGCCCTGTGCTGGGTCTTTTTTGCATCCCTTGTTCCGTTTGATCTGCACAACCAGCCCAATATGGGATATCCCCCTTGGGGATATATTCCAGTAATGGGGGATATATCTCCCCCATTTTGCAGGTAAGCAAAGAATGGCTTTCAGGAGAGAGGTTGCTCATCTATCGACTCGGGTCCCACCTGACCAGGAATTCTGCCAGGTGCATCTCCAGGTCAACTAGCCTCACACATAGCCACAGTCAGTACTCACACATAATTTTTTTTTTCCTTAATATTCAGCACACGCATGCATGTACACACATGAAAATCCTAGCTGTGTAAGAGCTAAATATAAAACTGATTGCTGGCTTCACTGTTTATTCTAATCCGTGCAGGTTCATAAAGTCCACTTAAGACCAAAATAAGGCTGACTCACATATGTAACAGAAAATCAGTTCATATTTACAAGGTTCATAAAACCTGCTTCAAATAACTTAGGTAGAAAGATACAGCAAATGCATTTACAACTTTCTCCAAATGTCTCACTAGCAGTGGTCTGGAGGAGGCTCAGAGAGGGTTGAAAACCAAGGAAGCATAACGTTCAAGTAATCTGTGACAGTGACATACTCTAATTACTAAGTGAACCAGGCAATCTAAGAATATTGCATTCAAGTGTTCAAAAACAGAACACTCCATACATGGGACTTATGACATGGCTTAGAGGACCAGATTCATGGACACACAAGCACACACACACACACACACACTCACGCTCTATGGGGGAATGGAGCGGGGGTGGGGAGGATGCCTTTCCGCCTGAAATGTTTGGATAATTGTTGACATTTCTGGGGACAAACACACTGCCTATGCCCAGCCTAGTGCTACCCAGGCTCATCATTCACTAAACCAACAACGACTACCCACCAGCCTCTCTTACTTGCCCTGCCCTATATTGCGCATGGAGGGAAAGATAAGAATAGAAATGCCCCAGGGTGCCTGGGTGGCTCCGTCAGTTAAGGTTAGGCATCTGACTCTTGATTTTGGCTCAGATCATCTCAGGGTCATGGGATGAGCTCCACGCTGGGTGTGGGTGTGGAGCCTCCTTAGGATTCTCTCTCTCTCTCCCTCTGCCCCTCCCAGCCCCACTCTCTTAAAAAAAAAAAAAAAAACAAAGATAGAAATGCCCTCAAGAAACCCACCATGTGACACCCTGGCTTATTGAAAGAAGAAATTTCTTGGGGCTTATTTGTTGAGGGGGATCCAAGCCCAAGTGCCCCCAAGGAAATAACCCAAGCTAAGAGAGATTTGCTGGCAGGAAGAGCAGCTTCACGAGTCGGTTCCCGTCCCTTCCTCCTCCCTGGCACCCCTGGTTCATGCTCTCATCTCCATTCTCTAGCCTCTTCTCACTTCACCTTTCCCTGCCAGCCACTCTGCCTCCACAGGGCCAGGCATGTGGAGAGTGGCTGATGTGACAACCAAACCCAGCTGTGAGGCCATCCGGAGACTGCTCGAGAGAAACACTCAGAGCCCCTCAAAACCATGGCTTCCGAGGGAAAGGGGTTCCATCTTGAAGAGTCTGTAGCCACGGGGAAGGAGCAGGCCAGCTCATTTCCCATGGGCTCTGAAGCTGGTTCCCGGAATCCGATTCTGTCTTGGGAACAGGACCCCCTGCCATGGGGTCACTTTCCAAAGAGGGGTCGTCATTTACAGAGATACTCCATCTCTGTGGATGTCTGGGTTTCGGTAACTACATCGCCTAGGAGACAGAGAAGAGGAAAAGGCCTGTGTCCCTGAGCCTGCGGGTGACAACACAGCCATTGCAAGCTGCCTCAACAGAACTTAGTGTCTTACAATAGTCCCCACTCTGCCGGCATGAAAGGAGAGCCCGCGGGAAATCTCCGCTCCGCACAAGGGGGCTCGGAATCAGCGAACACAGTCACCGATCTCAAGGACTCTTCTCTTCCCCTCAAAGAGCACAGACGTGCCCTTAACCAGCATAATCTACAGCAAAGGTGGAATGTGCCTCTAAGTGCAGGGATGAAACTAGATTTTGCTAAAAGACAGCTCTATGCGGGCCTTTAGTCCTCACATTCTGCCTGAGAGACACAAGGGGTAACCCAGGCTCAGAGAGGCTAAGAAACTTGCCTATAGTCACCCTGTTTGTTGCCAGGATTTGGACCCCGCTCTTTCCTGCTCCTGGCACCGTGCATTGGCCGAGAAGGTGCAGAGGGCCCAGGGGATGGAGAGGAGGAAGAGGGAAGAGGAAGAGGGAGGAGACACGATGGCACTGCTGAGATGTCCACCAGCCATGCTGGGAGAATGATTAGGCAAAATTAAATTACTAATGTCCTTTCACAGCCAACAGCATGTGGGGAAATAGATTTTGGAAGATTTGTTTGAAGCAGGCACAATAAGGGATTGACGATGACCAAGACAGACCTAAGGAGTACAAGGAGCAAACAACTAAGTAACATTCAGTGAGCGTCTGAGTGTAGGAGCAGATGGATCCCTACACCTCAGCCAGCCCTGCACGGCAATGTTCCATGGTAATTAGCGCTTGTAATGATCACCCTGGGTTATCCAGAAAGAGATCAATGACACTGACATGTTGTCTAAAGTGAATAGAAGGTGCTTCGGGACCCCATTGCCTTTGCCTCAGTCTTGGGCTAGCTGTGTGATCTCAGAAAAGTCGGCTAACGCTTCTGGACCTCAGTCCTCTCCCTGCTGAAATGAGGGTTATTGCAACTCTGAAAGTCAGAAAAGCCAAGTGTAGATCCAAACCAAGGAATCCCGGAGAAAGATTATTCTGGCACGCCCCAGGGTCACCAGCCCTTGTGGAGGGTGGCCATGTTCTCCCGCTGGACCAGCCGATCCGTATCTAGATGCTTATTCCAAAGATGCCGGCCTGCCGCTCCCTCTCTGCTCCCGCTCCCCAGAAACCTTACCCCACAGCAATTCCACGTTTGCCCAAGGTGTCACTGAGGATAGCGCAACTGTAATTGTCTTAAAATCAGGGGCACGTTGCTACTTATGAGAATGGAAGAAATTTATGAATGTGGCAAAATTCCTTCTATGTAGGGCACAAGTCACACTGTTTAGATGCTAAGTGACTTTTGCCATCTCTAGGCAGCAAGAAAGAAAACGTATGGCAGAGAAACCCTGGCCAACTCCAGCTTCTACACGGGAGGACGCAGAGGCTGAACGTGGACCTGGACGGGCGGTGTCTGCTCTGCTAGAAGCCGGCACGGGGCTGAGGGCTTGGGGGATTTTCTGTTGTCTGTCCCATTTGCCCTAACTTGGGTTCAAGGGTCAGAGCCAGTGAGGACATGAGATTTGACAACCGCCCCCCCAACTTCCTTCCAATTCCAGTACCAGAAGTTACAGCCTTAGAGGGCCAGTCCTGGAGACTCGTTCTTTAACTTCCAGAGCACATGGTTGAACACCAAACACCCTTGGGGGAAGCAAGATCTTAATCCACAGATGGTAAATAAGTTTCTTCTAAACTACCAACAGTTGATAATTGGTAATGACTGCCTGCAGCCTTGTACTGAGAAGAAATTTTAAGCTGTTCCCCAGGGTGATGTTCAAAAGATTTAAGAACCCACCAATCAGCACAGACATCAGCCATCGAACTAGCGCTGGCTCTACAACCCCCCAACCTGACCCTAACCCTACGGCTTCTGGGCTCTTCCAGGTCCCTTGCTGGCTTGGATGCTCACTCTTTGCTGGCTCAGTGCGGACATGTGTAAGGGGAGTCTGCAGACAGAGCTCGTCACCACTGGCTGCAGAAGACGGTTAAACTGCCTGATTCCAGGTAGCCTGTTGGCTCTGTCTGTCCCCCAGGCTCATGGGAAGTGACAACAATGGGTTAGCCTCTTAGCCTTGTCTGCCTCACATGGAGACAAAGGAAGGTACAGCACCCTGTTTAGCATTTTCTCTCCCTGCCTGCAGATGTGACCTAGCAAATCTGCCTTCTGCTCGGGTGGGGTGGGAGTGGGGTGGTCATCGGTTGTCGGCACTGGCGGTTTTGACTGGTTACAAAAAGAAAGCTGACAGGGTTACCAGAGACACACTCACACTGGGTGTGGTTACAGTGATGTGTTTTACACCATCAGCGACCTGTTGACGTGAAACCAGAGCACTCATTGGTCATGATGTCATTCTACAGGCATTAATTAACCTTGGACAGCTAAAAATGATGGAATTGCTCTTTTTCAGCTTCAATTACAATTATGGATGGGGACGAGCCTATTCTTCTGACACAGATGGTGGCTTTCAAGACCTAGGAGTTGCAGAAAGGTGGCCGAGTTCTCCTGGCCTTCTGGGGTGCTCACTGACTAGAGACTATTGCTCAAAATCTTAGGCAGAGGGCAGCTCGGGGCTCTCTTGCTGTGGACGCCTGGCCTGGCAGGGAGAGCAGATCGCCATCTACCCTTGGAGGGCATCGGGGCCAAGGACCTAAGTCTCTCATACCTCAGGGAGCATCGCTGGGAGTGGGTGAAAAAGGACTCAGGAGGCTGCCCTAAAAGATTCTGGTTCAGCAGAAATCTGCATTTTAACAACTTCCCAAGCTGACTCTGCTGCGGATTATGGATTGCATTTCGAGAAATTTTAGTCAGTCGGGATGAGAACCCAAGAGGCTTCTGGGGGGATAGAAGCAGATAGTAAAATGGGCGAAGGCAATGCAGTGGGGGCATGGGGTAACTGACATAAACTCCACCCACTCCCGCTTTCCCGACAGGGGGCTGGCTGCTGCCTTCATCAGAATAATGGATCAGGTCCGTTAATTGCTGCAGAGTAGCAAGTGCCTGGCATGCATTCCGTGACTCACGGCAGCAGCCGCCTGGAAGGTGGATGCTCATTTTCAGGTGAAGGAACTGGAGGCAACACCACACAACTTGAAGGTGGTAAACCCAGGACTTGAAACCAGACAGCCTGAATCTGGAGCCCGAGCACTCACCAGCAGCCTGGACAGCCCGTGTTCGAGAACAATTCTGATACGCCTGAGATAATAGCTCATCATATCCTTATGGATGAGCTAGAATGTAAATACAACCATCAGCTCTTCTCAGTTTATTTATATTTTCATTTATTTTTAAGAGAGAGCATGTGAGCAGGACAGAGTAGGTGTGGAGGGAGAAGACGGAAAAGGAGAGAGAATCCCAAGCAGACTCCCTGCTGAGCCCAGATCCTGACAAAGGCTCCATCTCCGGACCCTGAGACATGACCCGAGCCAAAATCAAGAGTCAGACAGACACTCAACTGACTGAGCCACCCAGGTGTCCCTGCTTTTCTCAGTTTATAATGAATACTTCTGGTAGAAAACACAGAATGGAAAACAGAACTGACAGTGGCTAAAACTGTAATAATAAATTTCATTATAACGAGAATGTAACTAAAGAATCTTATCTCCCTGACACAATTGAGATTTGCAAAACTGAGCCCGAGAACACTGGACCTGAAAAAAGTAAAATCAGTCATCATGGCAAAAGCTATAATGGCCAAAAATAGAAGAAAAGAAAAGAAAAAGAAAAACGCTGAGTGACAAACCAAATATTCATTGTACAGTATATATGCAATAGAATTTCTCCTAATAAAAATGGAAATGAAAACCAAAATGATTAGATATTTTTAGATTCATCCTATGGCAGAAGATTATGAAGAAATTAAATGTACTTACTGGAGTTTACTCTCGAAAATCATTTTTTGACAAAAATTATTGTTAACATGATTTATTTATACACAAGGAATCAAAATGTTCTCAGGGGGTCAAAATGGTAAGGAACGAGCTTTCCGGAGGTCACCCCGGGTTGTATTTATAAATGTTTCCCATCACTTGGGCAGCTACCCTAGGCCCTCACTCACAGTTAGGATCTGTGTAGTCATCAGGCCACAAAATCATGTGGCAGTTGGTGGGATGCTGGGGTCGGACGTGCTCCCTGTCCTCTCCCAGTGCTGTGCTCTTACCAGCTCCAGGGGAATCCCAGCTGACCATCACTGCTGAACTGACACACTGTTTTTTGTTCTTTTTAAGTAGGCTCCATGCCAGTGTGGGGCTTGAACTCAAGACCTTGAGATCAAGAGTTACACGCTGTCCTGGCTGAGCCAGCCAGGTGCCCCAGATGCCCTGTTTCTGGTGCAAATGTACAACATTTCCCACAAGGGCAGGAAAAAGATGTTTGAGAAACATTGCTTTACCTATGGAGAACGTGCCCTACCTCCTTGTGTCTCCTTACACCACCCTGTCCGCCCTGGGTATTTAAATATTGACGCACTATTTGTCCACCTCTCCACCAGTCCACACCATCGCCGCTGCTCATCCGGACCACGACAATAACCTCACCAGGCATCTTGTTTCCACTCTGCCTCCTTAGGGTCATTCTTCATTCTGAAGCCAGAGAGATCTCTCAAAGCATAAGTCAAATTATGCTCCTCTGCTTAAAGCCACTCAATGGCCCCCTGTTGCACTTAGAATAAAGCATGAAATCCTTATCCTGGTTTACAAAACCCTTTACGTGCTGACCCTTGCCTACTTTACCAGATAGATCGTGTGCCACCCTCCCTCCCATCTCTCACCTCACTCCTCCTGCCTAGAGTCCTCTGTGCCGATCCTGCCCTGGCTGCTGCTTTTTGACTTTCAGATCTCCGCTTACATGCCACAGCCTCGGAGAGGTCTTTCCTGATCCCTGTCCCAATATAAGACCCCACGTGGTCACTAATGTTTCATCCTGTTTTAATTCTCTGCAAAACACTACATGTCGCATTTTGGTTGATTTGTGTGCTCCTTTCTTACCTGATCCTTCCGGCGCATTGAGAATCTCCATAAGGGGAGACACTAATTTTATCTTGTGGATATAAGGAATGGATAGAGGGATGAATGAATGAATGAGCAAGGGCACAAATGAAGTACCTTAAGGTTGCTGAAATTGTAGGAGCCAGCGTGCTGGGAACACCAACGAGAAATAAAGGTAAGGTACTTCCTTCTCTCCACCCAAGACCCTCCTCAAAGCCCCCCTTTCCAGTAGGAAGCCTACCCCATCGCCATGTCTTCACCCTCCATTTACAGTTGCGGTTAACTCTGCATTCCTCAGCACTGCTATTCTGCATTACCTTCCATATGACACTGCTCAGCCCCACTGCACTGGCCGGGATTGCCCCCACTAGGGAATCTCCTTGCAGGTGGGGGCTGTATTTTTTGTAACCTCCAGTTCCTAGTGGGCCCCTAATAAATATTTCAGAAACCATAGGAGTTCAAGGTTGGAAGTGATCTGAGAGATCACCTTCTGGAACCTCCATCCTGGAGGTTAGAGAACCAGAGGCCTACAGACAGAGAGGGACTTGCCCAAGGTTGCCTGGTCAGCCAGACATAGGACAATCCCCAGTCTGTGTCCTGTCTCCAAGGCCAGTATTCTTCCTGCTGCGTCAATGGAAACCTTAGAAATATGGACTCCTGGGCACCACCCCCCAACCAAACCTGGGACAGACCCCAGCAACAGGTGTTCAACATGGCGGTGGTGATTGTGGTTCTAGGGGCCCAGAGATGGCGCTGCTTGGGTAACCTGTTGTTAGGTCAAACCATATGAAATCGCTGGCATTCAGCCGCTTTTGATACACAAACTGGCAATTTCATATGGTTCAACCTAATGATAGTTTCCTGAGTGAAAGTACAGGGGAAAAGATGAAAAGAAGAAATGATAGCTTTCTGAGAAAAAAAAAAAAAAGAAAGGAAGGAAGGAAGCTTGAGAAGGATGATAAAGAGACTCCCAAGTGGAAATTTCCAGAAGACGGGGAGAGCCTCCTTTGCTGGGCACAAAGCTGCCCGAGGTGCCAGGAAGGATATGGGGGGTATAACTGGCCATAGCAAGTTCCTCATCACAGAGAAGTTTATGCACAATAAGGAAAGCTTTGGGTTTTTTTTACTTTTAAGTAAGTTCCACACCGCGCGTGGGGCTCAAACTCACCACCCTGAGATCAAGTCGCAGGCTCTTCCGACCGAACCAGACAGGCACCCCATGGAAAGTTTTTAGAGTTGGCATTTTTTGGGGGAATTCCCTTGCCAAGGACAGCTTTAAGGAATTTACCTCCATCACTTCACCCTAGTGGCAATCTCACTCAGTTCCACTTTACAGATGAGGAAACTGAGGCAGGGAGAGGGTAAGGAACTGGCCCAAGGTTGTGGATCAGAGGTGACAGAGACCACGTCCTCACCCACTGATGTTCCTGGGAAAGTCATTTGTCCATTCAGCACGGGGAAGGCTTTGGGAAGCCGTCTCCAGCACAGGGAAGGCAGTTGGATGGAAGACTTCTCAGGAAACCCCCAGGGCCTGGGATTTTAGGATTCTAGGATGCTGAGTGAGCTTTCTGATAGACGAGGGTCTCACCACTGTGTCTTCCACCCTCCCAGAACACACTCCCCACCTTCCTTCTCCCTGTCGTGGTCAGGCACACACCGTGGCTGGGGGATATGGGTCCAGGAGTTTGGGGTCATGAACATCTGTTTACTATACCCCTGCTACGCACCAGGCACTGGCCAGTCTATCCACAGAAGACACTGTATCTCACGTAGTCCTCTTAACACCACTGAAGAGGTATATTCCTTCGTTCTACAGACGAGACAAGACTAAGGCCTGGCCTTGCTACATGGCCCGTAACGGAGCCAGGACTGGAAACGGGGTCTGTCGGATTCCAGAATCTTGTGCTCTTTCTACAGAACCACAGAATACCTAGGCAATATTTCCAGATAGCAGTGGGGCCTGAGAGCTGAGAAGAGCTAAAGGAAAGGAAAGGAGCTACATTCTTGGTTCTGACGGCAAATGCCCTGTGCCTCCTATAGCCGCAGTGCCCATGCCAGAGAAGCTGCCCACCCAGCCAAGCCTGTCCCATGTTGCCTGGGACACCCCATCCAGAGGAATGATGTGCGGGAAGTAACGTGCCATTTCCAACTTTAACTGAGCAACAAAATTGGAAAATCACAAGAGTCTATTAAGACAGTTTGACAACAAACAAAAGAAATCAGGCTGCTCAGGAAACATTTCAAATCTAGACTACCCAGCCCTCCCAAAGTGTTCTTCTCCTCAGGGGAGACCAGCAGGAGCACGTGTGCTGAGCAGCCGGGTCCCCGGGCTCCCGCCACGGCAGGGGACGGATGCTGCTTGCTTCATGCGCCTGGTAATGCTATCATTTACCTGGCGGCTTCCTCTGGCTGTCTTTTGTTCTATATGCTCCCGGGGTTCTCCATTAGCCTCTCCTCCACCCTCTGCCACCATGATACTGTGGCTCCTGTTCCTCTTAGAACCAGGGGGAAGCAACACAGAGCCTGCCCACCCCCCCCACCCCCCCCACCCCCCCCCCCCCCCCGCCGACGAGAGTCCCAATCTCCCCACCCAGGCGAGAGCAGGGACAGCAGAGAGCACAGCCAGGGGCTGAGTTTACTGCAATGACGGGAGAGAAGCTGCCGCAGTTCTAAGGGTGACTCACCATGCCCAGCTCAAGGGGCCTTTTCCCTGCCAAGCTCTGCCTGGTAGGCCCAGGGTCACCCATATGCCCTCCTGAATGTCTGCCAGGCAAGGGCCCTGGGGCCAGGGACCTCGGCTCTGCCTGTGGACGCAAGGAGGGCTGCCCCGGGGGCGCACAGACCCAGCCTTCGAGCGAACGTGAGCTGCGTTTCTGAAATGGTTCTTCAGAACATTTATTCGCAGATGTTCAGTTGAAATGTTCCTTGATCAAATACTATGACACAAGTTCACATGCAGCTGTTTACCCAAGAGAAATGACGATCTATGTCCCCAGAAGCGCTTATACACAAATGCCCAAGCAGTTTTACTCTGTGTCACCTAACGTCCGTCAGCCGGGGGCTGGGGCAGCAGCTGGGGGTGGTCCAGACAAGGGGCTGCCGCTTGGCAGCGACCAGCAGCCGAGAGTACACAGCACAGCTGGACCTCAAGAAACACTGTGCAAAGGGGAAGAAACCGGGGACCCGGAAGCCTACTCGCGGTATGATTCCACTTACGGGAACCTCTAGAAAAGACAAAACTCTAGCTATTAAAAACAGATTGGAGTTGCCAAGGCTCGCAAGTTGGGGGGAGAAGGGCCACCAAAGGTCATGAGCAAACCTTCCAGGCAGCTGGAAACGTCCTATATCTTGATGGTGGAGTTAGTTCCCAGAGTGTATATATTTGTGGAAACTCGTTAAGCTGCACTCTTAAAGTAAGTGAATTCTATTGTCTGTAAGCCAGCCCTCAGGAAGACTAATTATTGCTTTAAAAAAATCAGATGGGGGGTGCCTGGGTGGCTCAGTGGGTTAAAGCCTCTGCCTTCGGCTCAGGTCATGATCCCAGGGTCCTGGGATCGAGCCCCGCATCGGGCTCTCTGCTCAGCGGGGAGCCTGCTCCCTCCTCTCTCTCTCTCTACCTGCTTCTCTACCTACTTGTGATCTCTGTCTGTCAAATAAATAAATAAAATATTTAAAAAAAAAAAATAAAAAAATCAGATGGGTCGTTTTAAACCACGGGACTTTTCAGAACCCTGGATATGGTGATGTGCATTTTAAATCTTCAAAATGGAGCTAAAATGTCCGAAGTTTGGCAAATTCATTTGACAAGGGATTTAATAAAAAGTTTTGCAGAACACCAATTAAAATCTTGAGCAAACAGGTGGAGGAGAGTGCATTCGAGAACTACCAGTCTGGAGAAAGCATTGTTCTCCTGTTTCCTTTTAAAACTCAGAGCCTCCTGAGAAGGCAGCACTTTCAGCAGGACATCCTCCTGGCAGGTGGGCTGGCAGACAGCTCTCTGCAGATGGGAGGGACAGGACTCAGCAGGACTGCACTGCGTGTGCAGAGGGCGCTGGGCAAGGAAGTGGGCACCGGGAGCCTGATTGCAACCCACGCAAGCTTTGGCCATTTGTCCCTCCATTCAACTGTCATTGGTCCCGCAAGGCACTCTCTGCCCAGTGCCAGGGAAACAAGCCACCTATGGTGCTGTCCCAGGGTCCACCCTCTCTTCTAGGATTTTCTTCTCTGCCATCTCATTGCCTTTTCCCAGAGGGAAGGTGGAATGGGTCTCTGAGGCTCAGGCTGGCACATTCCCAGGTACCTCCAGCCAGTGTGGTCCCCAGCTCTAACCAGCAGGTGGTCCCCGGCTCACAGAGCATGAGAAGGAGCTTAGCACGGGACGGGGAGTTCTGGCAGATGACAGCAAAGGGAGAGAGTCTCCCACCTCATTTCATCCCCAGTCCTGGCCAAATTCTCCCCACCCCTCACTGGGCCTGCCGGTTGCTCCGAGTCGGGGAAGGGGGTGGGAAACCAGGCAAGAGAGAAGATCCCAGAGCCAGCTGTGGGGAACAGGCCTGCTTTGCTAAGTGGAGGAGCCTCGGTCCAGCCAGCTCTGCTGGCCCTGCCTGTTTCCCTTCTGCCTCTCTCGCGTGTCTCCCTGACACGGCCACCTGGCTCCTTTCCAGAAGTAGCCATATCCAGGGAAGCAGAGCACAGGCTCCAGGTGGGACCCTAGTCTCCTTCCAGAAACTGAGCTGTTAATGGCTGCACTCTGCTGTTAAGTTCGTTCCCTGCCCTGTACCTAGGAAAGGAGGCAGCCCCAGGAGTGTAACGGGCTCTCCTCACCCCCTTCCTGTATTCCGTGCACCTTGCCCAGCATCCAGCCGCAAAAGATCACCTGGTCTCCACGGCTTGGAAACAGAGGTGCCCAGCAGCTGGAGCTCACCAGATAACACACCGCTGCCCTTCTCGGCACTCCCGGGACTCCTCGAGGGAGGTTGAGAGGGCACCTTGGGCCCCAGGAATCTCTGCGAAACGCGCTGTGGCTGTGGGAACTGGACAGGCGTTCTGGCTGCCCATCACTTCCCACTCTGGACTCGAGGGTGTGAGACAGGGCTGCCTCCTTCAGGAGCCCAAACCATCCTCCGTGCTCCCTGGGCTCCGGGGTCGCAGCGGGGAGACACGCCCACCCCAGACCTCACAGAAGAGCTGGGACCAGAAAAATATCCACGGCTGCGGCCCCTTGCCCTGGAGGGAAGAGCAGGACCGGCCGCGGCCCACCGGCCGAGCCGAGCACAGACACACTTGCCACCACCTCGCCTGCTCCCAAGCAGGGACAGAAGCTCCGGGAGGGTGGCAGGTGCCTCCTGCTGTGTTCACCGCTCTGTCCCCGGAGCCTAGAACCCCTACAAGGCACTCAACAAACGCGTGAATGACCGGATGAATAAAATGCATGTCTGCAACACATGTATTTTAAAGAATCTATTTAAAGTGTTTGAAATTTTTTCAAAGGAAGAAATTAAAAAGGAAAGCCTAGATGCCTTAGGTGATAAATCACATACGGGAATCTCCTGGCAGCAGAGTAGGTGAGGAAGCCAAGGAATTATGTAGTCCAGGCATTTTCAGTTTCTTTCTTCACACCGGAATCCTTATTCCAAATGGAATCCTCCACCACCCAGTGCGAGAGAAAGTGGGGTTGCTCCGGAAGAGGCAGGAAGGGAAGACCAGAGCTGCCTGGAATCAACCTCTTCAGCTCTCCTCCAGCCACACTCTGTCCCCCTTCCTCTCAATGGACCCACCCTGCATGCCCAGGAGAGGGGGGGTCAGGAGCACTGAGCCCCAGCATCCAGGGGGATGAAAACCCTGCCCCGTTCCCAGCACTGGGCTCTGTGAACCATACCCCTGTATTGGGCAAGATTTCCTGCTATGGTGCATAAGCTAGTTTGAGAAAGGTGTTGGCCGCTGGAGGCTATCATGGCCTTGAAAAATTTAGATGACCTGTGGTGGGCGCTCTCCTAGACGTCCCTAAGCTTAGACCAGCCCTGACTGGAACCCTTAGGCTGAGGCTGGAGAAGCAGCCAGCATGTGACCCAGTGACCTTCTAGCTGACCAGTAGTGCCAGACTGTGGGGCTGGGGCCCTACACACTCCATGAAGTCAAAGTCAACCCCTTTACCTCTCTTCTAGCGGGGGGAGAGAGAGAGAGAGAGAGAGAGAGAGAGATTGGTGGGGGGGACTCATTTTTGGCAAGATCTAAATGCAATTCTAACTCAGCAGATCCATGAGAAAAGTGACAAGAGCCAATCCTTTGCACAAGGCATGCTGATTTCATGCCGACAAATTATTTTTTAAAGGGCATTAATATCACAAGCTGATGACTTTTAGCCCTGAGCAAATGATGCATTTTAATGTTTCTTTACACATAGCTCTCAGCCCAAGTGAAGCTGTCTCCAGCAAAGCATTAGCAAACATTTACATTTCAAAATTCAACAGAGGGTTGTTGTTGGGTGTTTCTTTCTTTCTTCCTTTTCATATATGCCCGGACAGAGAGATCATATTTCACACGTTACGTGGTGGGGAGCATCCATTTCCAAGCCCTGGCATGACATCAGAAGACGGCGGCGCCTGGTTTTCTGGCCTACAGTTGGAAGACTGATTCTGAAAGGGAGAGACACCGTGACTTTGTCAAACATCTTGACTTTGGTGGCAGGCAGGCCATGTGTGCAGGGGCCCTACTCCTGGGCACGAGGAAGGCACCCTGAGTTTGCTGCCTCCTGCTGAGGGTCAGAGAGCAAACAAACCCAGCTTTGGAGCTTATTTTCCCAGGTGCTGTCAAAGCCAAAGGACAGTGAACCCAGGGCCAGGTGAGAATCGGAATCAATTAGGGGTAGGGATGCATTTTCCATTTTCCATAAACTCAAATCGGTTAAGTGTCACAAAATCAGAGGGCTGCAGCATGCCGTCAGGATCTGTGGCATTTAAAGTCATCCAACTGGAGTGCCCGGGTGGCTCAGTCCATTGAGCGTCTACCTTCGGCTCAGGTCGTGATCCCAGGGTCTTGGGATGGCATCCTGCGTCAGGCTCCTCGCTCAGTGGGAAGCCTGGTTCTCCCTCTGCCTCTCTGTCTTGTGCTCTCTCTCTCACACACTCTCACTCTCTCTCAAATAAATAAATAAGATCCTTTAAAAAAAAAAAAAGTCATCCGACTATAGCTGTGGAGATCCTCACTCTAGACCAAAGCCTCCAGATGCTCTACACTGCACTGGCTGGAGAATGCAGCCCACTGGTATACGTCCAAATCCCAGCTCAGCCACCTTCTGGTGGTGAGACCTGGTCCAAGTGACTGGACCTCTGTTAGCTTCCTTCCTCCATCTGTGAAATGGGAATAAGAGGCTTGCCCATCTCCCTGGGCTCCTGTTGAAAGCACATGTGGTACCTCGCTCGACGAAGTCCGCACCACTCCAGCTCACCAGACCTACACGCCCCCTCCCGGCCACTCCAGCATCTCCATTTCTTACGTGGCCTCTCCTCCCATAACCATCCAGGCTAATCAGTCAGAGAAACAGGATAATAAAAGCAAACATCGTCCTAAAACAGGATCGTGATGACAGTGGTACAACTCCACATGTTTACTAAACTCCACATGTTTACTAAAACCCTCCGGACAGTGACGGAACGGGAATGCATGCTTCAATACAAACAAATAACCACGACAGGAAAGTTACCAAGGTTCTGGAAGTATGGTTGACGAATTCACACACGGGCTGGAACCTCCCCAGTGTCTGAGAGTTAGAGTCTGGGCCAAACGCGCCTGACTCCTCTCCCCTCCTTCAATAAAGACACGCTTCACTCCACTGCTCTGTGTCCCTATGTGGGGACAGCTGACTGTGAGTCCCGAAGACAGGGGTGTCAGCTCCTCTCCCTGGAGGAAACTGGCACCACCCGGTCCCTCCTCTGTGCTCTCCTTTCCTTCCCCAGGTGACACTGATTGGAAGGAACTCGATGAATATGAATGGCACAGGGAGGGGAGAGGCTCTCGGAGGAGCCCAGACCCAGGAGCGATCCTGTTACTGAGCTAAAGTTACCAAGACGACGCAATCCATTTCACCTAACGTTCACTCTCCCTGACAGCGCATCTCTCCCACACACTCATTCCCCCAAATATTTATCTATCTTGCTTCCTCTCTGGTACACAACGAGCCCTAGCTGGCTGTAAGGGAGACGGCCTTCTCCTGAAACACGCCTTTCGCTGTGCGGTGTGCACTCTGTTATCCGGCGAGGGCCACGCACCTGGAGGGGCCGCAGGATGGCTCGTTTGAGTCCCCAGAGCACCTTTCGGGTGCTTCCTTTCCTCTCCATCTCTGTCGCACTGGGGTGGGTGCAGTCCAGCCTGCCTCAATGTGACCATGAAAGGAGGGAGGGGCCAGCCCTCCTGGGTGCCCGCAGAGGACACCCTGACTCTTCCATCTCTCTAGAAGCTGCTGGTGGCTCTGCTCTCTATTCGGGACCGCCTCCCCCTCCCCCTCTTTGCCTGGCCTCCATCTCCCATCTCCCAGGGGTTCTGTTCCTTACTTCCAAACTACTGAGCGTCCTTCAGATGAACAAAGTACAGTTCCTGGTTCCGGATGTTCCAACAGCCTCTGAGCAATGACGTAAGGCAAAGGAACAACACAAGTGCGAATCCCCGCAGCCAGCCCAGGAGAGGGGCTACGGTAGGCAGCGGGTAACTGCCCTTGCTGCCGTCAGGCTCACCCAGGGCCGGTGCCACCGATGTGCTGACCCAGCCAGCCGGGGGCTCAGAGGGCAGGAGGCTTCCATGCAGGACAGGGCAACGGACACAGAGAATGAGCCCAGGGCAGCCCATGGACATGTCCTACCTGTTGATTGGAGAGGTCTTAGGGGAGCTTGATTTAAAGATGCCCTGACATGCCCATACCCAGAAACTCCCCAGCCTCTGTTCTTTTCACAATTTTTCTCTGAACAGACTGGTCCCATGCCAGGGTTTTCTGAAGCCACTCTGCAAAGCTCAAGGACCCCCAAACTCTGGCTTCCTGCTTTCGGGCCTCAGATGTTCTCCCGTCCTGTGTTCTGGAGCCCGTGCGGTTTGATGCCCTTAGCACCTCCCTGGGCTTCCCCACCAGCAAAAAGGCTCCCTCATCCCTCAGAAGCTGTTCGGGTGGCTGTCCAAGGTTTGGCTTCCTCGTTCCCCAGCAAGCCACTCACACATTCCATTATTCTGCCCCAGAGGGCCAGTTTCTGAAGAAGACAGAGAAGGGAGAGCGCAACACTGCAGACAGAAAGGGCCCAGGAAGCTTTCCCTGGCTTCCGTCTATCATTACTTTCCTTCCCCAGGTGGCTTCTCTGGACGTCTACACTTCTCCCTCCAGCCAACTCTTCCCTCTCAATAAAACCCCTCACTCATTCTCCTGACTCTCAGCCCGTAATGAGATTTAGCACTGACTGAGGTCCTCTGACCAGCCCTGCCCTGCCTTCATGGACACCCCAACCCCAACCCCTGCGCCTCCACCACCCTGAACCCTCTGAGCAGGACACATGGTGACCATCTCTGGAATCCCAGGGGCCAGCCGTGTACCTCCTGCTTTCTCCAAACGGGTGAAGATCTCTGCCCGGCCTCTAGGCATTTAGCTCCTGCCCTTGAGTGTGCTAATTATCCTGTTAATCAATGCCTCTCGCCGGGGCTCTGACTTAGAACTCCAGCTGCCCACTGGACATGTCCGTGTGGGAATTACACACTCCGCATGACCGAAGAGAACACTGATCCCTTCCCTCCTGGAGCTCTCCAAGCCTTTCTCCTCAGTAAATCTCAACACCACCCACCTTTCTTTCTCACACCTTTGGTGGGAGTCTGCCAAAAAAATCCTACCAGCCCTGACTCCAACAGCTGTCCCAGGTCTCTTTGCTTTTCTCTCTCTCTTTTTTAAAAGATTTTATTTATTTATTTGACAGAGAGGTCACAAGTAGGCAGAGAGGCAGGCAGAGAGAGAGGGGGAATCAGGCTCCCCGCCGAGCAGAGAGCCGATGTGAGGCTCCATCCCAGGACCCTGCGACCATGACCTGAGCCGAAGGCAGAGGCTTAACCCACTGAGCCACCCAGGCGCCCCTCTCTTTGCTTTTCTCCATCCTCACCACCGCCACCCCACCGCCTCCCATGTGTCCCTGCTGTGTGCTCTGCCATCTGCTCCTCACAGAGCAGCCAGAGGTGAAGCATCCCGTGGCCTGGATGTCTCCGCAGACCCCCATGGCACTTGGAATAAAATCCAGACTCCCTTCCGCCATCCACGTGGCCCTACTAACCCACAGCCTACCTTTCACACTTCATGTGCTACCCACACTCCGTGAAAGACCTGCTGAACAAACACCTCCTTCGTGGACCTTATCTTCTTTTGCTTCTGAAAGGGAAAGCAAAACATCCATAGGGGTCTCCCTGCTCCCGAGAGCCCTAGAACCTCACCCCACCCAGGAGCATTCCCCCACCTCTCCGACCACAGTAAAAACCAGAGGCATGGCCTCAGCTGTCTAGGCACGGTTTCCTAGCTGGGGCTCAGGCTTTACCTTCCAACATCATCCCTTCTTCTCAGTTCACACTATTACCTATTCCCTAGGCCCAGGAAAACACAGTCGAGGCCGGCACGAAGAAGTACTGGAAACTCTTTGGTGCCCCCTTGTGGCCATGTCTAGTCGCCGGCGGAGGAGCGCCCCCAGGAATGCGGGCTTCTCTTGCCGCTTGGGAGGTGGAGAGAAGGTTGTGCTGGGGACTTTGCAAAAGGAGCTTGAAGCTGGAAAGGGAAGTACTTCCCGATGCGGAGCCTAGAGATAGGTGTCTGCCACCCACAGGGAGAAGAATCCAGAAAAAGATGCTTGCCAGTCAATTTCTCTGCCTCTCAGCTTCCTACTGGGTAAAATAGGTATAATTTCCTACCCAACGTTCTACTTAGTGTGTTGTGAAGCTACCATGAGATCATCTGTACTTTTTTGTTGCTGAAAAAGGCACAGATATATTGGGATGCCTGGGTGGCTCAGTGGGTTAAGCCACTGCCTTCAGCTCAGGTCCTGATATCAGGGTCCTGAGATCAAGTCCCGCTTCTGGCTCCTTGCTCAGCGGGGAGCCTGCTTCTCTCTCTCTGCCTCTGCCTGCTCATGCTCTCTTTTCCTCTGGTAAATAAATAAATAAATAAAATCTTTTAAAAAAAAAGGCATAGATACAGAGATTACACATGTCCATATATTCTAGTACTCAATCTTGATCAATTCTAAACCACTCCTTCTGCGTCTGCACACTTGCCTATTAATACAAACCTTCTGCAATCACCACATGAATCAAGCCAAAGGGAATGAGGATGTACTTAAGATAATGTGTGTCTGACAAAGACGTGCCCATATGCCACTCATCGTCATACAAAGATGTCCTGGAGAAAATGCCAGTGGGAAGACTTCGCAAGTGGGGAAGCAGAAAAGAGGGAGGGGGGTGGTGGTATGACCCCCAGGAGGACCCAAGGGCAGAAGGTTGGGTCCCAGCCTTTGCAAAGGAAGGGGAGCCCAGGTGAAAAGTCAAGTATCTATGACTAAGAAAACTAACCCTAATCTCTTGTGTTTCCAACCCTTTTAGAGCTCCTATCTTAAAGATATTTATCTTTGCTGCCTGGAGCCTATTACAGTGTTTGACACTAAACCATACCTAGTAAGTAGACAGCGCACATGCGCAGGCATGAATGAATGCATGCATGAAAGAAATAACTTGATTGAGCAAATATTTGTAACATGGGTAGCCTCTAGCTTTGGAGCTGCTTAATTTCTAGTCCTATCCAAGCCCTGAGGAGCCTTTTCAGAGCCTTCTCCTATCTCCTATTTTGAGTATAGTGAAGAGGGTACATGGCTAATTTTGTCATGAATGCCTAGAGTGTCTAATTCCCTCTCTCAGCACAGCTAATTTTCCATTGTCTGCCTATCACATTGCCTTAGTCTGATTTAAAAAAAATCTGCCTAATTCCAAACCAGTATTTCTTAACTCTGGCTAAACATTAGAATAAACTAAGAAGTGTGTACACACACACACAGACACACAGACACACACACACCATTCAATACCCAGGTCCCATCCCAGACACATTAAATTAAAATCTCTAGGGGTCAGGGCCTGGGCATCAGTGTTTTACCAAAGCTCCCAGCTTGTTCTAACACGCATCCAGGCTTAAGAGCCACTGCAAATGAGCTGGCCTTTGCCCAGAGAGCAGAGACTCACCAATAACGCATGAAGCAAAAGCTAGCTAGCTATAATGTTACCTTCCACATACCCTGAGAGCCAGGCCAGGAAGAAAGGATCCACCCTCACTCCTCCTTGGGCACCTCTCTTGTTGATGGCAGAGGGGAAGAAGGACCACAAGTAATATCTGCCTCCTCCAGGTTGAGCAGGGACAGCAATCCAGGAGCAGGTTCCCACAGGTGTAGTGGCATCAGCAGGCTCTAAGATGGTCCTGCCTACACACGGAACCCTAGAAAGCAAGCCATAGTCTTGGTGAAGGTGGCGGGGAGGGAGCTCTCACTTTAACGGTGCTGAGCAGGTACTGGGTTTCCTGTGCAAATACCCAGACATTTAAGGGGATTCTGCATAAGGAACCCACCGTTGATTTCCAATTATGTCTCCAGCAGCCACTCATATATTTCAAACGCAGCACACAAACCTAAATTCAATCTGCTGCATTGTATTTTCTTGCTTTTTAATTTATGGCCTCAGGTTTCAACTAATTGAAGGGCCAAGCTGGTGACAAAAAGAAGACCATCTTCTTACAAAAACTGTCATTAGCATAAGGTGCTGCTTCCCAAATCTGCAGCGTAATTGAGACTTTCAAATCTTACCTACAGGTTAGGGGTCTTTTTAAGCTATGCACCTGAGCCATATATGACAGTTTGTATATTAAGGAGCAAATCATGGCTTTGCCCATTTCTTCCACTCTCCACCCAGCTGTTTGTTCATCTAATGTCTCCATGGTCTTAAACATTAGATGGTCACCTTTGAAAGCACGGATTAAATATGAGCACGAGCCATCACTTTGCCACGTTCAAACAGTGATTTGACCATGTCCTGCTGACTCTCAGTGAGAACAGCAGTCATCAGCTCATCAACAAGCTCCAAGCTGAGATCAGAAGTCCCACCCCAGACGTGGGGTACCAATTGCTTGTCACTGATGGACAGAAGCATCGCCAGGAGGGCCCTTTGCGTCTGGAGGGGTACATGGGGGAGAGGGCCATGTTTTAGGGCTCTCTGCTAGCAGCGCTGACTGGCAGCCCAGAGATCGGGAGGCACGGGCTCAAAGGACAGAAGGCAGACTGGCATTGATCTTGACAGCATCAGCTAGCTCCAAGCAGGTGTCCTGAGCTTGCCAACCTGGGGCGTCCTGCACTGGGTGGGGGCCTTCAAGAGACACTTTAGTCCATAGTGGATATAGGGAAGGAAAAACTCTTCTTCCACTCTGAAGGTCTTCCCGCTGGATTAAGCATTACATTTACATGCGCAGATGAACAGAAGAAAACCCAAAGTTTGATTAAGTGCATAAGGAGGCCCAGTAACACCAAAACAAGGGACCAAGGCAGGTAGTTTTCATAGTTTCTAGATAAAGAGGCAATAAATCTTTGTGGAAAGCTTAACATGGGGAGCTTCAATGAGTAAGAAATTTTAAACAGAATTTGGGCTGCAGAAGTGAATTAGTAAAAAGCAACAAGTGCTGTTTGTACAGCATTCTGGGCCCTGAATTTCCCATCACTGGTGACAAGGAGGTCTTTATTTCCTGCTACAGGGAGGGGACATTTCACAGGGGAGATTTATTTCCTGCCTTCAGGGGGACAGAAAAGGGTCCAAGTGCCCCTCTTGCACAGACTGTAATGTCTATTAAAATAATTAAAAGTAACTTTTATTTAAAATAATCAATAGGCCAAAGTGGCACATTTTGGGGTGACCTGCCCTGCTCTTCGATGGAAAATGAGTTAGAACCACTCACTTTAGTTTTCAGAGGACTCATCCCCTGGGATCTGCAGGAAATTAGTCTATGTTTTTTTAAAAGCCTTGACTTCCTCTTGCCTCCCCACCCTCACGCCCCACCCTCCTCCTCAAAATGTGGTTGCCACAGAAAAAACATTCAGTAAATATTTGTAATAAAATTCCCAAACACCAAATAAGCAATCCTCCATTTAAGAACTAACCCGTGAGACAGAAGAGAAGGAAATCTAGGATAGATTCTCCTCTTCTATAGAATTTTTGCTCAGAACTTTCATTCATTACAAGCTCATGATCTGAAACATCACTGTCTTGATAGGGCTTTTCCCACTCCCTAAAATATGAACAGAAGGTGTTGTTAAGAGGAGTCTCAGATTTCTTATGTGAACCCTGTTCTTTGGTGGGAGAGGGACCTCAAAGGCAGAGAATCACAGAGACCCACACACAGAAAGCTTTTGATAAATGTTGTTCGGTGAATAATGGAACAGCGTGTTGCATGGAATGTGCCAAGAATTCCGTCTTTGAGCTCCCCTTCCAGGGCCCCCCATGCATGGTACCCCCCACAGGGAAGCAGATCAGGACACAGTCTACACCACCCTCCTGCTCCTTTGTGCCTGTAGGTTTCCGCGGGAGCCCACTCCAGCCAGTGCCCCCCACCTTACTGAGGTGATGCTTCCAGGGAGCTGGAGAGACAGCAAGTCCAACCCAGTTTTAGAATAGATCACCAACTCTTTGATGGAGCCCCGGGTTATGTAGTTACCTGTGCTTGGGTGGGGGGACTATTAGAAGAAATGGATTTGATAACATATCGCCAAAAAGAGAGATGGTAGAAAATAGACAGACATAGACAATCTTCAAATACTCACTGCCCATCCTGCCTGAGGAGAAGCTCACCCTCCTAGAAGCCTGAGGAGCCGAGACTGAATTCACTCCTCTGACCTCACCCTCCCTCCAGGAGAGGCTCTCAGTGAGTTTTTTGTGTTACTCTAACAAAATGCCACAGATCAGGGGACTCAACAGAAATATATTTTCTCAAAGTTCTGGAAGCTGCAAGTTCAAAATCAAGGTGTTGGCAGAAGCCTGAGGACTCTGTCCTTGGCTTACAGATGCTTCCTTCTTGCTATGTCCTCACATGGGCTTTCCTCCATGTGTGCATGTCCCTGGTGGCCCTTTTTGTAGCTTAATGTCCTCTTCCTACAAAGACCCCAGACACACTGGATTCCAGCCCACCTTAACAGACTCATTTAACTTAATCACCTCTTTAAGGACCCTATGTCCTGTTAAAAAGCAAAATTCAACAAAGTAAATTCGAAGATTCAATTGACCTTATTAAACAATTCATAAATCCGGCATCATCCTATCTAGCAAGTAGAGGGGAGCTTGACTGAGCTAAACAAAAGAAAAGTTTTTAAAGGCAGAGATAGGGCATTAAAAAGAAAGAAAGAAAGGAATTTGTTAGGGAGACATTTATTGTTTAGACAAGGTGACCCTCCCAAGGGGAGTGGAAAGGGTCTATCAATACATTTCCTAGTGTTGACCAAGAAATCCCATGGCGACTGGTTGAAGGTTACATTTGTGGGGGGTTGAAATTGCAATTAGGTTAGTCTTGGTTTGCTGACTTGGGGGCCTTGACCTACGTGACACCATTTTGCACCTGTGGTTTTCTTTTTAACACTCCAAATATAGTCGTACCTTGCAGTACCGGAGTTAGGGCTTCAACACATGAATTTTGGAGGGAGTGGATGACATCTCCCTCTCCAGCAGGTAGAGTTGAATTTTTATAAGGTCAATGCACAGGCCATCCGCGTGAGAGGTTTCTAGGTTCAAGATCCACACTGAGTGGATGGAAAGCAGAGTAAATATATCAAGCTCAGAGGATCGTGACCTCATGGAGAACTGAGGAGGTCCACTGGTAGGCACACCCCCCCACTGGTAGGGGGTGTGACTTCTGAGAGTATCTTTGAAGAGATACCCCGGAAAGGAGTAAATGTTCTAACAGAGGGAATAGGGCAAAGGGCCTCATGAATGTTGGAGTGGCCAGGGTGTGTGTGCAGATGTGTGCTGAGCAGCTAGAAGGACTGAAGGTGGCAGAGGGTTCACACCATGGAGGCAGGAGGGAGATCAGTCTAGAAGTCAAGTCAGATTGGGTCCAACCTCAGGGTCTAGCACGAATGCTAGAACAATGAATATAAAATTTACCCGTAGGTGTAAATCCATTCAGAACTTTAAAGTCTAGGAATGTCACAGTGATGGAAAGGAGGGGCCTGCTTGTGCATAACACCAATCAAAAAGTTATTGTAAGGTTGCAAATAGCTGGAGACCTGGGTTGACATAAGACTTCCCGCAATATTCTGCTCAAAGTCAAGGTTAGAAATAGCTATTATGATCTCAGTCCGAATACCCTCCCCAAAATACTGAAGCCATCACATGACTCATCAGCTTCAAGCCACTAATCAAAAGTACAAAAGCCAACCTCATGCCAACAAAAATCAATTTCTGTTTTGCCTTTTGCTTTACAAATGGTCTAGATTTTCCAAGTGCAGTAGAAGAAAGAAGGTAACTTTTCCAATAAGATTATTTCATGCAAGAACCCATCTCCTTTTCAATAAATAGTTTTAAACCATTCCCCCTGCTTTCTGAATTACACTACTCTCTGAAGATATATAAATATCAGGTAGCAGTTTTATTTCCTGTGAGTGGGGAGCTTTGGTTTAATAAGGAGGAGAGAGGCAGGGTGATAGACTTTTGGAGATGAAGCAAGATCTATTAGATCATCTCGGCCATTTCACTGGGCCCGCCGGAGATTGCTCCCAGATGTATTGGCATATTCACTGCTGCTCAGACTAGTCCAGTTTTAAATGATTTAGGGGTCATATTTTAAAGGATCATGACCCGCTATAAAGAGGTGCTTCTCCCTGAGACACCAGTGGGGACTTGGCTGTAATTGTAGACGGATGCTCCTCCTATCAGAGGTCTGAGGGCACCTTGCTGCCCTTCGGGCAGTACCGCAGCAGAGCCGTGGAAGTCACACCCATTTGGGCTGTGGTCATCATCCAAGGAAAAGGACAAAGACCATGTGCATATATCACAACCCAAGAGCAACCATTGGCTGTGCTGCTGACACAAAGAATTGCATTCTTACTATCCATGGCAAGGAGATATGGTTGTTCTGTACCCTTCTGAACCAGATTTGTATACAAGGAGGGAGGCATACTTCAAGCAGCTGGCCTTGAGATGCTGGGCAGAATGGGGTAGACATAGTCGTCTTCTCCTCCTCCCCATTAAGAGTTACAATTGCCTCCACTGAGTCCTGGGACTGATTCTCTGCAGGACTGGGAGCTCCAGAGCTAGGAACATCCTGACTTGCACACCCTGACCATCCTTTAGGTTCTTAGGATCAAATGCAGTGCAGTTTAACCATTTGAAAGCCTCGGTTGCTTGGTTCAGGGCTTAGAAATCGAGGAGCAGGGAAAGAGAAGTGGAGTGACTCAACCAAAGGTCATCAGCAGTCTCAAAACAAGTCTTTAGAATTACAATAATCACTAGATCGAGCAAGCACTTACTACACACCAGACACATATATAATTTCTCCTTTTCTTCTATATACTTGAATACTATTATTATTCTTATTTTACAGCGAGGGAAACTGAGGCTTAGGGCAGTTAATTCACTGCCCCCCCCTTATTTCCATAGCTCTCTTCCCCACCCATCCAATCAACAGCATTTGGGCCCCTCATAGGCTTGCTGTCATTACTCTTCCCTTGGGTCACTGTGGCGCTGGCCTCCCTTGCTGTGCTTATATAGGAAGTCCTGGGATCTGGGCTGTGGGATTTATTTGCTCTAGGAGATATTAAAGGTCCCACCTCTGATGAATTCCATCAAAGTCTTCTTAATAGTAACTCCAAGAGATATTTCTTCCAGCCACAGGACCTAATATAGCCCCATGTCTACTGAACCACAGGTTATTTTTTTCCTGCAGACATTGCAAGATCTACAAGTGATAGCATTTTACTTTTTGCTTCCCCAGCTAGGAACTCAGGGACCAATTTCTATCCTGCTTCTCTTAAGTGCGTGAGACAGGATTCCATGTACTTGGGGAAACATTTTACTCCTGGTTTTGTTTTCCTTCTTCTTTCATCACTTCTGCCCCACTTTCCTCACTGAAGATTATTTTTTTTCTCTCATTGACACAATGTGCATCTTTATAAGTTACTGTAAGCAATTTTTGAAATGAGAGGAGACATAAATATGTTTTAAAACACAAAAAGTTCTGGAGGGTGAATATAGAGATGTGTATGCCTTGTGAAAATTCTAGCTATATACTATGAATTTGTTTATTAAGAAACAGAATGGTGGAATAGGTAGTTCTAAGAGTCCATCCATCCTTCCACAGAAATATTTAAAAAAAAAAATCAAGGAAAGGCTTTCAGAATCAACTTCGTCAGGATTCTGGAAAACAAGCCAAAGTTTATAGCAATCAAGTTAATTCTGAAGCAACAAAGAGCAACTTTAAAATAGTAAGAAAGCCTTGTGACTTTTTAGTTACCCTTTGACCCAGCCCCTCTCCAACTTGACAGTGGTCTTGAAGATATTAGCCTGTGAAGGGCCACTTGGGTGGCTCAGTTGGTTAAGCAACTGCCTTCGGCTCAGGTCATGATCCTGGGGTCCCAGGATCAAGTCCTGCATCGGGGTCCCTGCTCAGCTGGGACCCCAATTCTCTCTTTGACCTCCCCCCCCCAAGCTCTCTCTCTTTCTCAAATAAATAAATTTTTAAAAAAAGACATTAGCCTATGTTACCCATGAGGGTCCCTGGTTCTGAGGGACTTTGAACAGGGTTTGTTCACATGGAACTTTGTTTTTCTGTTGTAACCTATTGGGAGCTCCCCGCAGGGCTTCTGCGAGCTGCATGTCCTTGGTTAGCCTAACACAAATCCCACTCAGGGTGGAAAAGGCAGTGTGCATTCTTTAGAGATACTGTGAAGCATAGGGAAAAAATCTGAAGCCACCTAAGGCAAAAGGTTATAGTTGAGACATACAACAACATAACTAAAGCCAGGCAACTAAAGCTGGGGAGGAAGTTTCTTTGAGAAATTAGGGCATTCAGAAGTCCCCTTGTATACTGGGGATTTAAGAAAACCATGCATATATATGCTCAGGGTAAAAGATACACGCTCAGAAAAGACCTGAAAAGACCTTACACTTTCACCTGTGGCTAATTTCTAAGCTCAGTGCAGGTAGAAAATGAAGGCTAAGGCAAATTTTTAAATGGTCTAATTGAGCGCCGAGGGAGTACTCCTATACAGAGCACATCTCCATAGACTGGAACACATTTTTAATATTTGATTCTTTGAGGGTTTTTTTTTTTCCCTTTTCCCTCTCTCTCTCCCTCCTACCCTCTCTCTCACTCCTCCTCCCACACGCTCTCCTTTTGGCTCCTAGAATTCAGAAGAATCTATGTCAAAACACTAGTTGAACTCAAAAGGAATAGAAACTTCAGAGACCACACATTAAAAGAATGTAAAAATAGTTTAGAAAAATTTCTAAGCAACAAATAGCTAGTCTACCGCAAGCAATAAAAATAAACTCTGAAGATGAATATGATTTACAGAGTTACCACATTATAATATTCAATGTCCACTTTTCACACAAAAATTTAGGAGGTATACGAACAAAGAAGTATGCTCCATTCACACACACACACACACACACACACACACACACACAACATTAACAGACACTGTCCCTGAGGAAACATAGACTTTGGACTTACTGGACAAAGACTTTAAATAAACTGTTTTAAATATGTTCAAAGAGCTAAATAAAGGAAACCAGGAGAATAATGCATGAGTAAATAGAGAATATCCATAAAGAGATAGGAGTTATCAAAAAGAACCAAACAAGTTCTGGAGGTGAAAAATTCTAGCAAATAAAAAACTTACTAGAGGGTTTCAATAGCATATTTTAGCAGGAAAAAGGAAAAATTGGTGAACTTGAAGATAAGTCCATGAAATTTTCCAGTCTAAGGAAACAGGGGAAAACAAGAATGAAGAAAAATAAACTTAGCCAGAACCATAAACCTCTTAGAAGGAAAGAGGAGCAAATCTTCATGACCTTGGATTGAGAAATGGATTCTTAATTATGACAACAAGAGCACAACCAACCAAAGAAAAGATAGACCGGGCTTTGTCAAAACTAAAAACCTCTGTACCTCAAAGAACATCATCAAGATAGTATAAGGACAAGCTACATGGTAGGGGGAAAATATTTGCGAATCATGTAGTAGTCTGGTGTCCAGAACAGACAAAGAATAGTCAGGGCTCAATAACAGAAAGACAACAACCCGATTTAAAAATGGGCAAAGGACATGAACAGACATTTCTCAAAAGAAGATGTACAAATGGCCAACAAGCACATGAAACGATGAGCAATGTTTTTAGAAATACAAATAAAAACCACAATGCGGGGCACCTGGGTGGCTCAGTGGGTTAAAGCCTCTGCCTTTGGCTCAGGTCGTGATCTCAGGGTCCTGGGATCAAGCCCCACATCGGGCTCTCTGCTCAGCGGGAAGCCTGCTTCCCCCTCTGTCTCTCTGCCTGCCTCTCTGCCTACTTGTGATCTCTGTCTGTCAAATAAACAAATAAAAAAACACACAATGAAATACTACTTCATATCCACTTAGGATGACTATTTAAAAAAAATTACAAGTGTTGGTGAAGATGTGGAGAAATTAGAACCTTTCTACACTGCTGGTGGGTATGTAAAATATTCAGCTGCTGCGGTTCCTCAAAGCACTAAATATAGCTACGATATTTACCACTAATTCCATCCTAGGTACATACCCGAAATAATTGAAAACAGGTTCTGAAACAAATATATGGACACACAGGTTCATAGCAGCACAATATCCAAAAGGTGGAACCCCAAATGTTCTTCCACGATGAATGGATAAATGAATGGCTACATATATAAAAGAAAATTAGGAATTCCAAATAAAGGAATGGAGTACTGATGCATGCTACAAACAGGATGAACCTTGAAAATAAGCTAAATGAAAGAAGCCAGACACAGAATATGAGACTGTATCAATTTCATGTATATGAAGTAGTCAGAACAGGTGGGAAATCCACAGAAACAGAAAGCAGATTGGTGGCTGCCAAGGGCTAGAGAGGAGAAGAAAGTGGAAGGTAACTGCCTTCTTTTGGGAATGATGAAAATGTTACAGAGGTCGTGGTTGCACAATATTGTAAATGTCCTTAATGCTACTGAATTACTCATTTTAAAATGGTTAATTTTATATGATGTGAATTTCAGCTCAGTTAAAGAAGGAATAAATCAGATAAACCAATAAAAAACAGTTTATTAAAAAACAAAGCTACTGAAATTAGAAATCAAGTCCATTCATCTTTATGTGCCCTCATCCCCCTGATCTTTAGCACAGGCGGGCGTAGAAAGACAATGAACCGTCGGCTTGGATGAAGGAATAATTTGAAGAAAAGCTATAAACTTTGGAGACTCAGAAGTCTCATAAGCTCTTTCTCACCTTTCATTCACCCTTTTTATTTGTCCGTTAAAATGTTTCCTTCGATTTTCTTTTTTCAATGATAAAAGCAGTACTCACTTGTTACTACAAGCCAAACAGACAAGTATCCTGAGTATTCCTACCACCTACCCACCTCACGCCTCCCCCAACACTGCCACCCCGCATTTTTCAAAAACACCAGGTTTCTGATATTGACAGACTGACAGTCTGGGATGTGTCTTTCCACCATTTTCTTCATGCTCATTCAAATGTCCCCCGAATGATGTGTGTAATCCGTCTCTCAGTTATTATCCTGGTGTTGCTATTCCAAGGATGAATTCCTCCTGGTGCTTTTATTTCTTCATATTCTCTCCCAGGATGCTGGGGGCCAAAAGGGAATGATCAGAAGGCGTTTTCCCAGGTCAAAGGAATGACACTTCCACCGCTACATGGATTGTCTAATTACACAAAGTAAGAGTTTGATTTGAGACTTGAAGCGAGAAAGCTTAAGTGGGTGAGACATTTGGCAACACCCCTTTTCCCACCCCTAATGGAAGCTATCTGTTATTTTATAATCATCCCCATTTGTCAGCCTCCCAGCATGTATTTTATCCAAAGGCATTTTGACTTTTATCAATTCAAAGATGGATTTTCATCACCTTCTAATATTT
Organism: Martes martes; assembly: GCF_963455335.1. Taxonomy (NCBI): domain Eukaryota; kingdom Metazoa; phylum Chordata; class Mammalia; order Carnivora; family Mustelidae; genus Martes; species Martes martes. Next base: position 24,248,572 of record NC_137902.1, read on the forward strand.
ACTTATTTATTTTGCTTATTGTCTGGCTCCCCGACTAGCATGTTACCTCCACAGGGCAGAGATTTTCAACTGTTTCGTTCAAGGTCATACGACCAGCACCTAGCATACCTGCCTGGCACACAGTAGATGATTGGAAGTATTCATTGAAAGAAATACTACCCCTCCTCTTATAAAGCTTACATCCCTCAAGCAAGTTGGAGGGTATATATATCTGGAACATTGCCTCTTCTCTTCTTCCTGGTTCCCCCCCAACATTACAGCTAACAAGGAGGGTGAGGAAGTTGATTGATCAACAAAGCTCAAGCTCCCAGCTTCTCACCTCACTGGGTCCCCACAAAGTTTAGGGATGATAAGGCCCTCCATGCATATCATCCCTGGAGAATCCAAAAGCCCTTCCACATGATCACATTGGATTCTGAGGCTGGAGAAGAGGTATCATCATTTCACAGAAAGATATCTGGGAGGCATCTGACTGTCAGGAGAGAGCTGAGACCAGAATCCATGCCTCCAACCACTTGTCCAGGATTATCCCCATCACCCAAGAGAAGACCCACTGCTCCCTCACAAGGTTGCATGTTAAAACTCCAACTGAGTGTCCTATTTTTCTACCCCCAGGGAGCAGTGTCCCCAAACCTATTTTGAGATCAACAGAGTATGAAAGCAGAGGCTCAAGTTTATTTCAAAAAAGTATCAGTTGACCAGCTATTTTGTTAAACGCCCCTCAACTTGGATTTGTCTGATGTTTTCTCTTGATTGGACTGAGGTTATGTATTTTGGGCAAAAATAACCATAGACGTGGTATTTTTCCACGGAAGTGAAGCTGTGCCCTCAGTGCTATACTCTTTGAGAGGGTCAAGGTCATAAAAGGCAAGGAAAGATTAAGGAACTGTTAGAGGCTGCGGAAGATGAAAGAGAAATTGCAACTAAACGCAGTGTGGGATGCTGCAGAGGGTCCTGGGGTAGACAAGGGACAGCAGCAGTAGAACATCCAAAGCCTGTAGTTTAGTTAACAGACTGGACCAATGTTAATTTCCTCATCTTGATAATTGCTCTATGATTACAGAAGTTGTTAACATCAGGGGACGCTCAGAAAAGAGTACAGGGAAACTGGACTATTTTGCAAATTTTTCTGTAAGGTTAAAATTAATTCAAAATAAAAGCTTTTTAAAAGCTTTTGCTCCTTGTGGGAGCTTTCTCAGGCATTTCTTACAAGGGCACTAATCCCATTCCTGAGGCCCTGCCCTCATGACCCAATCACGTCACAAAGACCCCCACCTCCTAATATTATCCCCTTGGAATTAGGGTTTCAATATATGAATTCTGAAGCACTCAGACCATACCACCAACCTCTTCTGTCCCTACTTCTTCTTGTAATAGATTAAATCCTGGACGCATCCTTATAGGTGGAAATGAAACATAGGAATGATTTGGTTCCAACTTGACATGAACTTAACTTTTGAGGTTTTAGACCATTGCAAGGGAATGGGATGAGGAACACATTCATTTTGGGAACAGACCCAAAGATCCAGAGAAAGATTTTAGACTCTGCCTCACTTTTGTGCATATAATGATATAACCACGGATTTCAGAGGCCACTGGGTACACCCTTTAGTCCCCACTCCTCATCGCATCCAGGCTGTTTGGGTCACGGACCTGGAAAGGTGATGAGTGAGTTGCTCAGAGCCGCCGCCCCTGAATGCTGAGAAGAGCCATTTTCCATTCAGTCGCTTCAATGTCTCTCAGCGTGAACGAGATACAGCCAGCTACCTTGTTGCCCGACATACCAGGGAAGGGGGGTTGTCCCAGTCTGCTTAGCTCATATTTTTAATTGCTTAATAATAGTGAGTGGGCTTTCCTCCTCCCCTCCAGCAAAGCAGCGTGGGGGGCTTTGACATTCAGGGCCCGGTGTGTGGGCAGGAAACACAGATGAGGCTGGGAAATGTCAACCTCCTACAGCTTCTCTCCCAATTAATCACAGCGTCATATGACAGGGCACACCTCCAGTGAGGAGCACGGGGCTGGCAGTCCCCAGAGCTCGGCCCCAGCTCCAGCTCCACAGCTACATCAGCTGCCTGATGGGGAGGAAGCAGCTCACCCTCTGGGATAGTGATTACAAGCACGGACTCGGGACCCAGACCCCCTGAGTCCACCTCTGACTCCTCCACTTCCCGAGAGTGGGATCCCAAGGAAATGACTTAACTGACCCACACGACAATCCCCTCACCTGCAAAACAAGCCTGACGATACCTGCGCAGCCGGGTGGCTGGAAGGACCCAGGCCAGCACAGCGGGAGGTCTACAGCAATGAACGTTAGCTGCTGTTATCCCAATTCTAGTCGCCTGATCGATTGGCTATATCCGAAGTTCCACAGGAAGTACTTCCAGAGAGGAGTAACACATGGAATTTGCCCCCAGATACTCAGTCATATGAGGAAGACAAATGCATGCAGTGTGGGAAGGCATTGGGGGGAGGGGGCTGTAGGTGCTGGAACCCCACAGGGGCTCTGCCTGCATCCTCCCATTTAACCCTCACAACCGCCAGGTCAGCTTGATCCCATTGTATCAGGTGGGAGACAGAGAAGTTAAACCACTGGCCTCGGATCACACAGCTTCGACACGTCAAAGACGGAGACGCAAACTCAGGTCTTAAGTCCCACGCCCTTACACACCACGTCACCGGGGGATCGGATGGGATTTGGGGAACGCCTCACAAAGGAAGTGGCATTTGGACAGACGAAGCCTCCACATTTTTATTATGGAAAGGCAGGATTTCTGGAGCATCTCCCAGCAATGCTTCTTAGCTACATGGGCGAGTTTTTTTTTAATTCTCTGAGCCCTGGTTTCTTTGTTTCCGAGTAATTATAGTGCCCACCATGGAGACGACAGAAGGAGTGCGTTTGTAGATGTGAAAGTCTTAACAGCACCTGGCACGTGGCAGGCACGTAATAGCTGTTCACTTGCCATCATCGTGTCATCGTCCTCGTGATCACCACAATCACCGCGTGGGTTCAGTTACACCTTGGCTGACAGGGCCGCCTGTTGGTAAAAAGGGAACCTCTGTTTCCTCAAGCGCTCTCAAGAGCAGCCATGTGACCACTGGCCACTTGTTCCTGAGATGAAGTATTTGTTCTGTGCCCGGGATCCCCGGGAGAACAACAAAGCCACCGAGAGGAATGAGTAATACATGGAGTCCCGAAGAGCATCCGTTAGTCATTCGAGAGGGGGTCCATGCCGAGGAGGGATAAATGAGAAGCTGAAGCAGAGGCAGAGACGGTCCCTTACACGTGGAGACTGCCCAGAACGTAGGAAGGGTAGCACCAGATGCTGTCCCCTTCCTAGTTCCACCACGGGCTGCCCTTTCTAGGGTCTGCCTGGATGCTGAGCCCCCTCCCCACCCCAGCTTTCAGGCAGGGATAGTACCTGAGCAGGGCCCTCGTTAGCATGTGCCACTAGGGCTCCAAGAGGTGAGTGATGGCTCCCCCAGAACGGAGACTTGTTTGACGCAGGCTTGTCAGCCCCGCCATCCTTCACGGGGACCCGGGCCAAGATTCATGTCCTCTGTCAGAGGCTCATCCAACACCCTGAGCTGGCCTCCACTGGAGTCCAATTTGTATACTCTCTCCCTGAGAATGGCAGGCAATCTTTCAGGGCCTCGAGATGGGGAGACACACGGCAATGCTCCATTTTTCCTGGGACTAGCTTAGGGAACGGGGTGAGGATAAACTACGAAGAGGGGAGGGGAGGACTCAGAAGGAATGTTATCAACTGTGGATTTTTACCTGTTTTCTGCCATTACTGCCTCCCTCCCCCGGCCCCGATTCAGGTGTTCCGGGCAATATCCATTTAAATAATGGTGCATTATTCCGTATCAGTTTGAGATTCGAGTCGGTCCCATCAGAATGCTGCTCACCAAGAGAAAATAATGTCGTGACATGCAAGAGCAGACTCATGGGAAATAAAACCCCCAAATCGAGAGGAAACAGTGTGACTAGTTTAGTTTGAAGCTTTGTTTCACCTCTCCACTTTGCGTCTCACTGGGGTTGCCTGCTCTTTAATTCAACTTATTAAGTCTCTATTGTGTGCTAGGGGCTGGGAGTCCTGTGATCGAACCAGCAACCAGAACTAGGTCTGGGGGTCTCTGGCCCACTCTGTGGTGCCTCTTCAGTGCTAAATTTTAGTTGCTCCCGTCCCACAAAAGAATGATGCAGAAACCAACAGGAGCCAAGTCTTCTTTTCTTTTCTTTGTCTAATCCATTTCAGGGGAGTGTTTTCCTCATTTTTCATTGAAGTCGGATGACAGTAAGGATGCTACAGAAATTGATACCACACATCAGACAACAACACCATGGGTTTGGGTGGTACCAGCAGAGGGGATTCTGGCCTGAAGGTCACCACTGCGTCAAGCACTGGCTCTGCCCTCAGGTCCCCGTGTGACCATGGAGCCCCTACAGCTCTGAGCTTGGTGTGTGTAGGGCTGGCTCTTCTGTCCCATCTATCAGGATACCAGAGACAGCAGGAGCTCAAAGATGCTTTATTTTTTTTCTTTTAAGATTTCATTTATTTATTTATTTGACACAGAGAGAGAGACAGCAAGAGAAGGAACATAAGCAGGTGGAGTAGGAGAGGGAGAAGCAAGCCTCCTGCTGAGCAGGGAGCCCGACTCGGGGCTCGATCCCAGGACCCAAGGATCATGACCTGACCCCAAAGCTGACGCTTAACGACTGAGCCACCCAGGTGCCCCTCAAAGTTGCTTTAAAATAGAGATTCTGACCTGGGATCTGTGGGTTATGCTCTCAAAACCCTGAAGCTGAAGAAACAAAGTGGTGGTCCCCAGATAATGGGCTTGGGGGCCACACAGGGTTTTAAAGGATAGTGAATTCATTGAACATTTTAAAACAAGGAGATCTTACATTGTAAAATCTGGATTTTTCAGCTGCTCTTAAAAAATAGAAAATCTGGGGCGCCTGGGTGGCTCATTGGGTTAAAGCCGCTGCCTTCGGCTCAGGTCATGGTCCTGGCGTCCTGGGATCGAGCCCCGCGTCGGGCTCTCTGCTCAGCGGAGAGCCTGCTTCCTCCCTTCTCTCTCTGCCTGCCTCTCTGCCTACTTGTGATCTGTCTGTCAAATAAATAAATAAAATCTTTAAAAAAAAATAGAAAATCTGATAACACCAGAGCAGAAGCTCAACCTGAAAATAGTCTTCTGTAAGACTGGCTTGAAGAATGGTTTGTGCCCTTTAGACTGAGTCTGTCTTCTGCAGGTCACCACACTTCTCACCACCATGAGCCTTCCTCTTTTAACCCACCTCTCTGGACCCTGTAGTTGTCTGAGTGGGTAAAAAGTCTGACCAGATCACCTAGTGGCCTGCAGCAGCCTGTGCCCACCACTGGCTAGGAATTTACACTGATAGGCAGAAGCTGGCCTCCACGGATTCAGAGGAAAGGGAACTCCAGGGTGTGGGGTTGGGCAGGGAGAGGGGTCAAGGAAATGAGTTAGAAATGTGTGTGCTCCTACGTTTAGTCCACATGCAAACCATTTTTTCTAGTAGAGGGGAGCTGGGGGAATCAAGCAGGGAGGGATACGTTGAGCTCACACTGTTGGAACAAGAGCCCTGAATGCCAAGTACTATTATTCTCAGCTGTTCATGCCACAAACTCCAGATACGACGTGGGGTTTAGGGACGAAAGCTGCCAAGCTCACCCCTACACACATCTCCACCCCCTACCTTCACAACGAGTGGAGGTAGGGTCTAGGTCTCAGGAGATACAGGGCTACGTACAAAGTTCTAGAAACCACCTTCCACCTTCACAAACTCCTCACCTGTAGGTTTTCTAAAGCAGCCAGAGGCATCCCACAAAGACCCGGCAGCAGCAGGGGACAAACTTCTGTGTTGAATTCTCCCAAAGTCGCTCAGGGGAAATCACAGAAGAGAGAAGGGAATAAACCTCCTTTCAGCTTCATTAGAGCTCTTGCTTAACCAAGCTAAAAATAAAACTAATTGCTTTTGCTATTCTAATGTGAAAAATCAGTTTTTAAAGGATCAAACTTCCCTCCCTGGCTGGAGAAATCATTGAATCAGTAACAGACTGACTGCCAATGAATTATGAATGTCGTAATCAAGCCTTCTTGGATGGCCAAAGTCTTGGTTACAAATGGGCAGTATAATTAGAACGATGCCAAAGCTGCCCAAAGCAGACCCCTTTTTGTCTTTTTTTTTTTTTTTTTAAAGATGGAAGAGGTACTGCTCTTCTTCAGGCATCTGGCTTATTCCAAGCAATGCCTTGGTCTCACTATTAGAGGAGACATGGACGAGCATGGAACACCATCCCTTTCCCCTCTAAAAAACCAGCCAATCTCTCCCAACGGTAATGGGGAAAAGTAATTTTCTTCATCTCTTGCCTGGAATTCTAGAAACTAAAGGTACTCTAGGACAGCAAGCAGTGTCTTTTCAAAATCTGAGAGGGCTGGGTTATAGGCAGGGCTCGGTTCCCTACACCTTAGTGGGAGTCCCCTACACCTTAGTCCCTTACCCTTAGTGGGACTTAGGGCTTAGTCCCCTATGCCATAGTCAGTCTGATCCAGTCCTTGCACTTGAACAAAGAGCTGATGACCTCTGCAGCTCTGCGGGTGGAGGAGGCGGGCATGCGTATCAGAAAAGAAAATGAGAGAAGGGGAGCCCGGAAGTGAGGGCAATGGGAATAAAACTGCCTCCCAGCGCCAAGCCCCAGCCAGGAAGAAGAGGTCCCCTTGTAACACTTAGACAACAAGAAAAGCCAATCTAGTTTAACAGGGCCAATAACAACAACATCCTGCCAGGAAAGAATCGTCTCAAAAGGAATTACCTTACCTTGTTTTCTAGAGGATGGATCCATTCTAAGAAAAAAAAAAAAGGGGGGAAAAAAAGGCTAGGAGTTGCTGCTTTTCTCTCTTGACTTGGCCTCTGAGACGGGATCTGTTCTAACCAGAAAGCCCTTGAAACAGAGCTACTTCTAAGAGCTTGTCTTAGTGCAGCCTGGAAATGGCCAGTTGGGGGAAGGAGGTGAGAGCTCTCCTTCTCTTGAGCCCACCATTGAAGGTTAAGCCCAGATCTCAATCTCTTGCCACTTGCTGAGCACCACCCTATGGGCTTAATCAGTGGTTCTCAGCCCTGACTGCATATTAGATTCACCTGCGAGACCTTTCCGTGTTGCTGCCCAGGTCATGTCCCAGACCCATTAAATGTAGTATCTAGGAGGGGCACCTGGGTGGCTCGGTGCGTTAAAGCCTCTGCCTTTGGCGCAGGTCATGATCTCAGGGTCCTGGGATCGAGCCCTGTGTCAGGCGCTCTGGTCAGCAGGGAGCCTGCTTCCCCCTCTCTCTGCCTGCTTCTGATCTCCCTCTCTCTCTGTCAAATATATAAATAAAATATTTTTTTAAAATGTAGTATCTAGGAGTCAGTCTAGGCATCACTCTTGGTTAAGGCTTTCTACTGATTCTAATGTGCAGTTAGGGTTGAGAACCACTAGCTTAATCATGCCCTTCCAGCACCTGTTCTGTCTTCCCACCCCTCCTCTCAGTTCCCAGACCTGTGCTGAGGGGCTTTTCTAGGATGAGAGATTCCAGCAGCAGCAATGCCTTCATCTCTTAAGAGTAGACAACGGGGGGCACCTGGGTGGCTCAGTGGGTTAAAGCCTCTGCCTTCAGCTCAGGTCATGACCCCAGGGTCTTGGGATCGAGCCCCGCATCGGGCCCCCTGCTCAGCACGGAGCCTGCTTCCTCCTCTCTCTGTCTGCCTCTCTGCCTACTTGTGATCTCTGTCTGTCAAATAAATACATAAAATCTTAAAAAAAAATCTTCTAAAAAAAAAAGTAGACAACGGGTCCTGAGGCATCTGTGTATGGTCCCCAGGACAGCTTCCCCCCACACCCCAAATCATTCCGTTAGAAAAGACCTTAAGGCACATCGTATCCAGGGTTGCAAATAGGATTCATCCTCAAGCCAACTTTGTTGGACCAGAAGTCATTCTCTAGGACACTGTATAGAGAAAGTTTAATAGGACGTGTTGGGAAAATATACCATCTTCTGGGATCAATGCCAGCCAAGAAAGCAGAAGAGAGAAATGGTGGTATTGAAACTGAGCACTTGTCAGGCCTCAAAAAATTTCTTCATCAGGCTTCTAAGAAAAAGAGAGCCAGAGAAAGGAAGTGACATGGCCATTAGCCAGGTCAATATATCAACAAGGTAGCTGGAAGGGTTTGGTCTGTGTCTAATACTGTACAACCTTGCTACTCAATGTGAGGTCCTGACAGCATTGGGATCAGTAACAGCTGGGAACTTGTTAAGAAATGTAGGATCTCGGGCTCCACACAAGACTTACTGGATCCAAATATACAGTTTAACAAGTCCCCCAGGTGATTCTACTTGACAATGACTTTTGGAAAAGTCCTATTGGAGAGAAGATGGGACAGAAGACGGAAATCACAGCAGGGTCTGCCACGGTCCAGATCAGAAATACAAGGAAAATTCAAGAAAAGAACAATGTCAAGTAGTGTAAGAGGATAGAAATGCTGTCTGGTCCCAGAAAGGAGGGAGATCCATGTACATGCAAGAGCCCAAAAGCTTTGGAGAGAAGGAAGCCTTTGGGTTGGGTGCTAAAGGATGTATGGAGATGAAATATTTAGAAAGGGTCCCTGCTACTGCCTAGCGGCATTCCTCCTCTCACCTCTGGGAGCCTTCTGCCCTCTCTGCTGCCTAAAGCTCTGGATGTAGATCCTTTGTTTCTGGTGGGTGTCTTCTCTCCCCAATAGGCTTAGGATCTCCTTAAGACCAGGGATGGTCTCTCCCTGCCCTGTCTCCTGTACATATCCACCTGGAACCAGGCCAGAATGACCACTCCAAACAATTTCGAATGAATAAATGAGTGACCAAACGAACAAGGAAGGACTAAAGCCAGACCTGGAAAACACAGAGTCCAGCTCCCTTCCTCCCCTCTTCATCACCCCCACCCCAAACTGACCCAGTGAAATTCAGGCTTGTGTTCACAATTATCAGGACACGACTTTAAAAAGAAAACTTAACCTATTATCTCAAAATTCACCCAAGCCTTAATGGCTGCTAACCAGTTGGGGTCCCTTTAATCTGAAGAGAACCCCATGCTCTGTGGCCCCAATATTCACGGGTGAATCCCAGGAAGAGTAGCAGAGAATAAGGCTTGAAGAGAAGGTGTGGAAGCACTGCCTAAAATTTTATAGGATGGTGTAGCAGTCACTCTAGAGGGTCGGTTCTCCCCTAGTCAAGATGTTTCCTCTTAGCAGTTTTCAAAGGCTCTGACCAGCCAGTCTGCAGACCCTCCTCACCTCCAGCGCATCTCACAAAACTAATGTGAGTGGAAGTACTTTGCAGAGAGTAAAGAGATGTGCTGTGCAAAGAATCATCATTGCTGTATGATGAGAAAAACCTCAAATAGAATCTTAAGGGTCATAGATATTTTCTGTACATTTATTCTTTCACGGCCTTACATTTGTGAACTTCGCCAAAAAGAGAGAGAGAGAGTATGGGGGCTGGGGTGATACTCTTTGTTTTCAGATCCTGGCTCTGGCACATTTTACTTGTGTGACCTTGAGCAAATAATTTACCTTCTCTATGCCTTGGGATCCTTGTCAGTAAAAGGAAGCTCATAATAATAACCCCTATTTCACAGAGTGCTCCAGGGACAAATGAGCTAATGCATATGTGAGTTCCTAGAACATAGTCCATATTCAATAAATGCTAGCAATTAGTATCTGCTTTTGGCTCCTGCCCACCTTACCTTCCGGAGCCCACCCAGCAATACACATCTCATTCTATGCCCACTCCATGGATGCTACCCTGGGTCACCCAGATCCTTCCGTTACATCCCCCAGACCTGGCATAAGGCAGCATCTCATGCTTCAAAGAAAACAGTGTCCTCTGACAGTTTATTCTTTATTTCTCCCATCCTTTTTGGGTATATTCTCAGGAAACTGGAAGGAGAGTATTTGATAATCTAACTCACATGGAGGTGTTACAGACTTATAGATGTCTATATTCTTTTTTTTTAAGATTTTATTTATTTATTTATTTATTTATTTGACAGAGAGAGAGAGAGAGAGACAGTGAGAGCGGGAACAGAAGCAGGGGGAGAGGGAGAGGGAGAATCAGGCTTCCCGCTGAGCGGGGAGCCTGATGCAGGGCTCAATCCCAGGACCCTGGGATCATGACCTGAGTGGAAGGCAGACGCTTAATGACTGAGCCACCCAGGAGCCCCATGTCTATATTCTTTTAAAGGCACAGAATATCACTCTTTAAAAAGGAACCTAAAGATAGCAACGTCTCTACAAAAAGGGACTGAGCATTAGCACTGGAATTCCCGGCACAGTCCCAGATCAGACAGTTTGGTATTTTTAAAATAAATAAAGGGAGAAACCTGAATGCCCAACTTGGGGACAACCCTGTTCCTGCAATATCACAGGACAAGGAGGTTCCAGAAGGAATTTCAAAGCAGATGTATGATTTGGTTAATTCCCTATTCCTGAACTTAAGAGTTCCCCTTTGGGTAACAGCATAAAGGAGCATCTCTGTCTCGGTCATCCCACCAACAAGTAGTCCTCCTCCAATTAGAGGTACCACCTCTACCACTAAGGGTAAAGTCCCCATCGGCATAGTGAGTTCCATGAGCTGACCCTCCTTGAGAAATCTTCAGGCATCAACCAGCCAAAATATCCACCATTTTCTCACCTCTATCCAAGGAAAACATGCTCCCTCCCTGTGCAGGGGAACATGGTACTAACAGTAGGAAGGCTTAACAGTGTTAGCCCTGCCTTCTCTAGGGCAGACCACATGTGTAGGGGAAGCCTTGGGGGAAAGAAAGTGATAGAGGGATGGCTGAGGCAATGGGAGGCTTCCTCTAAACGGCATCTCGGGCCCCACTCAAGGGTGGTTCGGGAGTCCAGTAAGAAGAGCTAAAATTTTATTTCCTATCTCTCCCTATTCATTTGGCTACCTAGAGTTCTGACATTTTCTCTCTGCCCTCATTATGTCCTATAACTAGACACACATGCGCCATACACAACCCAGACAACCACAGAAGACACAACAAATACACCAGACACAGCAGAAGCAGCTCTGGTCCCTGAATGGTATGGACGCCATCTTTGTGGTGAAAACGCGTGAGCAGGAAAGGACCTGCCGACCCAACTCTCTTTTTTTACAAAGTGAAAAGACACGGAGTCTTAGTAAGAAGACTTCTCTTTGCCCTAGATCACAGTGAGCCTGCAGCTGAGTTAGGACCAGACCCCAAATCTCTTTTACTTTCTCCTGCCAAGAGCTCTTCTACTGGGGGACCTCACACAGGTCATTTCTGGTGGCAGCTGACAACAGGTACTGGAAGGACCAGTGAGCCTGCACACTGACGGGTCTTCTCCCCCCATCTTGACTTTACCCTGAGCCTCTGGAGCCATGAAGCGTTGGTTATGTACACATTCCCCATCCGTCTGGATACCATTACCGATGTACTTCCTGCTATAATGCAGGCTTTGTCCCCTCCTCTGACAACGGGCAGGTTATCATGGCTACAATTTCTCCCCAGAAACAAAGGCTTATTTGCTATTTGGAGATGATCCTGGTTGAAGAGCCTCTATTCTAGTGTCAAAACCATCGGAAGCCTCCAGCCACAACAGGGCTAACAGTTCTTAGGGAAGAACCTCAGGATAGTCCCACCTAACTTCAGAGAAGAAGAGATGGCATATAGGGGAGGAGACAGATCTCTAGGCCGTCAGCCTGTCTGCAAATGGCACTCAGAAGCCTCTCTGTCTCCACATGCTTACAGACTCATTCCCTCTCCACACTCTACAGAAATGCAAGACTGTTCGAGGGAAAGAATCAGTGATGTTGAAAGAAAAACAATGGATTCTTATCTCAAAATATTGTCTCATTCATATCCTCTATTAGCACCAGCTGCATTCTTGGTGAATGTGTCACTTCTGCGTGCTGCTCGTTTTCCTTTCTACAGAACAGGTGAGGCTTGTACTCAGGAGGGAGATGAGGATGGAGAGGGTAAGAGCCGAGAGAGTGAGCCAGAAGGAACTGTTGCAGTCCAGTTTTTAAATGCTACCGAAGAAACAAAAGGAGGGGTCTTCTCCAGACTAGAGGAACATGAGATGCATGGACAGGCTGGACTCTCACCAGGGAGCTGGCTATGGAAAAGACTAGATGACGTGAAGTCTGAGGGTCATGAGGAAGAGTGTAGCTTAAAATCAGAAAGACCTCAGTCTGCGATCCAATTCCTCCCTTTTACTTGCTGTGTATCTTAGACAAGAATCTTAAATTGTACAGTACTCAGTCTCCCCACTTAAAATAAAATCATAATATTTGCCTCATGGGAATGTTATTAAGCTTCAATGAGCCACCCAGTGTCAAGTACCTGGAACACAATAGACATTCAGTAAATGGAAGCCAATTGTTTAATGACTTTTCAGTTTTCCTTTAAGGGTTTTTAATCTCCGAAACCAAGAGTCAGCGTGTTTTGCTGCAGTGACTTTCAAATCTTTTTAGGGAGCAAAATATTTTCCTCAAAATAAATCACATAGATAAAACCAGTCCCATTATACCCTTCTCTCCTGAAGGGTCTCCCGAGTGCCTCCAAACCCTTAGGGATCTGTTGGTGCAGGATGAATCAGAAGGTGTGAGCTCTAATGTCTGTCATGCCCCTACTTCCCAGGAAGACCGCAGCCCAGCTACTCTACACCCTTTCTCATGGTTACCTTGAGGAGCTTGGGGTGTGTGACCACAAGTGATGTCCTGACTTCTATAACTCAAAGAAAACTCTGGTTACTGGATCTGATTATTGGTTTTCCTGTCTCTTCTCCATTTTTCCCCCAACCGATCATGCTGCATGACTATTTGTTGGCATAGTCCTAGAGGTCCACGAGGTCGCTAGACCCCCACCACCAAGCTGCAGTTGCTCCTGTTACAAGAAGCCATATCATCATATGCTACCTTGGTCCACACCAGGGTACTTGTATGCAGCAGAATGGAAAACTCTACAAATCAGTCATTCCCAAGCGTCCTGGGAATGAAGCCGTGGCTTTGGTCGGAGGGTGAAAGTAGCAGAAAGTGACCTATCAACCTTAGTGCAAAGATCCTGAAGTATCTTCCAAAATGGGAAGTCAGGAGTTGGAGTTTCATGGGATCTTAAAGAACACATCATTTCTCTTTAAAAGTAAACATCCTTAACCTCAGGACTACCTATTATGAAAGAAGATGAACACTTACCAACTGCCTGAATGCTATAATTTGTGTCCAGAGAATGTATTAATAGGGGGCAGGTTGTCTAACACCGAGCAAATGGCAGGAACTTGAGCAGGAAGCACGAGAAGGCAAATTCTTGGGCAGAGGGCAGACAGGGAAAGAGGTCACGGAAGGGCCTGGCCCAGGACTTAAGGAGCTCAAGGAGTCAAGTGTAGGTCTGGGCAAGATGAATACTGAAATAAAAGCCAAAGATCTTGTCATTCCAGCAAAGCCTGTCAAGATCTGCAGGCAAGGCAGAATGAGGCTTAATGAGAGGTTGAAAATCAAGCTGTAATTGTGAAAATATAGCTAAGGCACGGTGTAGAAAGAGCCTGAACTCTTCCAGGGCCTACCATTAGCGTACACAAAACTCTGTTTTCTCTATCTCCCAGAAACGATAGTAGAATCGAGTGAAAACACATTTTAGAGTCCTTTGAAGACAATTAAATGTCTAACAAACATAAGATGCTACTCGTTAAGGTATTAGACTCAATCAGGGCTTGAGATCAGCATCAAGGACAGCTGGCAGCTGAGCTAACTGCTTTCTGGGTCTTTCTTCAGCTGGTGGGGTCTTCCAGGATTGGCCTTACCCCTGAAATGAATCTTAAGATTTAAAGAATTTGTCAGGATAGGTCCAAATTGCCTAAAATGCACACGAAACATGCATGAGGTGTGGCACCCAGGCCACATAGGTGTATTACATGTAAGACATGTTTTCCCAGGAAACAACTGGTTCTGCTGGGAAGCTTGCCTAATGGATTGCATGGAGGTAATTCCTCAGTGTCCTCTTGGAGTTGAGGCAGGAACCTTGAAACACACCAGCAGATGATCTAGAGTAGAGGTCAGCAACATTCGTCCATAAGTAAATATTTTAGACTCTGCAGGCTCAGTGCTGTTGTTATAACATAAAATCATCCATAGTCAATCTATAAATAAATGAGCATGGCTGTATTCCAATAACATTTTTTATTTACAAAAACAGACAGTAGAATGGATTTGTCCCATGGGCTGTTGTTTACTGACTCCTGATCTGACCCCAGGTCAGTTGCAAATCATTTTAGGTAGGACTGGACAAAGTTTCACTATTATACACCCAATACACGACCCCATTTGGTTGTATATGAGATGTTTAAAAAGTATGAACCAACCTTTCATTATCCTGAACCTCCACTCTGGCCTTCATGCCAGATATCCATTTGGGACAGCTCAGGTAGTCCAAGCCAATGAGTGGAGAATGTAGAAAAGACCAAGAGCAGGAAAAAAAAAATTAATGGTTCTGAAACATATATGGAAAAGAGAACCATGGACATGTAGTGTCTTAGCGTTGGCTTTGCAAGAGACCTAGGGCTTCACACAGTAGAAGTATTCCCAATAATCATGAACAAGAGTAGACCACGGAGAACCGAATGAGGCTGCAAACCATGACTGCCCTGGAAGCAGCTCGAGTCCAGGACGAGAAGGCCTGGCCCCAGTGGGCATTCACTTCATGCTCGGACCAGCACTGGGAGACTCACCTGTGTTACTGTTCTTACCACCTTGCCCTCCAGCAGAATATTACTCTAAAACATGAGAGATCCAAGGAATGAAGTCTGCCTGTGGACATGAAGCCAATGAGTGGGGAAATCGAGATGAAAATAGAGAAGAGCTGAATGCCAGAGCTGGGGCTCCCCACCCCAGTTCCCCGACTGCCATCGTATTCTAAGGCCTGAGTCACTTCACAGGGCTGGGGCTTTGTTCCTGTGAGAGTCGAATCCGGAGAGTGGCCCCTCTCCTCCCGACAATCTCCATTTCAACTGGGACCACTCTGGCTAGTCTCCAACTCTCTCTAGAATCTTCTGCTTGCAGCCACCCAAATTGAGAACCACTAGGAACCATTCTCCCACCCTGAAGACGCTCTCTCTTCCTTCCATGCAAACGGCCCCATGACCTTCATGCAGGGTCCTGGAGGAGGCTCGGCTCGGTCAGGTGGGAACTCTGGGGTGAGTGAGCCTGGACCAGAAGAAGCTGTCTGAGGGGCTCCCAGAGTGACTCCGGGCCTGCTCCTTGCTCACAGGGGGCCTGGATGGCAGCTGCAAATTGCCTATGAAATCCATCCTTTAGTGCTGCCAAGTGCAGGGGGGGAGGCAGAGTTTTGAAGTAAAGCTATAATATGTCTGCAATAAAAGTTTACCGACTTTTATATAGGTTCCCAATAATGAGGGGAGATATTTCAGCAGCTCGGAGCATGTCGTGAGAGGAAAAGCAATTCCTGGTGCCACCTCTTTAAGGCGAGAGTCTGCCTCCCCCGCATGGTTCATAACTGGGAGTTTTTCCCATTTAAAGGGGATTGCATCAAGTTCTGTGTCTCTTTCATTCCTCATCAGAGCTTGTAATGAGTCCTCAGGCTTCTGAATGAAGAGTCATAAAGTGTAACTTTGCGCTGGAGATGGGTGGTGAATTTTTATGCCCACAAAGCTTGGAAGAGTCAAGAGTTACAGCAACAGAGAGGTAAGGAGGTGAGGAATTCTGGAGTGTTCCAGGAGTTCAGAGATGGGGGACAGGGGCGTGGAGAGAAAGTGGGTGTCCCCAGGGCAGAGACCTTGAGAAATACACTGGGGCTGGGTCAAAGTGCTCTACCCTTGATAAGGACTCTAAGAGGCAGGGTTTCCGTGAGCTGGTCAGAAACCTAAAGGAAGTATAGCTAAGAGAGTGCTCAGGAAGAGGGTGCAAATGGCCAGCCGGAGAGAATGACTGGCAGCCTAGAAGCAGAGGGAATTGCCCTCCGAGATGCTGGTGAGGGGGCAGCAGAGGGGTGTAGGCCAAGGCAAGGGGATGGCAGGAGGGAGGCCAGGCCGAAGGCAGGTGTACCCACTATGTGGCCAGGAGGGATCATGGTCGGTGCCCTCCCACACCACCCAGACAGCGGGGACCTGATGGCAGCTGGTGCTAAGATGCCCATGCGATGAGCCACAGCCCAGTGGGGCCAGTGGTATTCGCTGGCTAATGGGCCTCATGTCAAACCTCATTAACAGGAATATGCCCAATTTCAAATTTGTGATCATTTGGACACAGATGAGACTCGAGTTGACATATGAGCTTTTAATGAAAACACAGTTTTTACACGAATCGAGAGTGTGAAAGGGCGATGGGCAAGAGGGATAATTAATCTACTTGGAAAAAAACCACCGATTTCAGGAACTTGGACTGATATTAGCTCTTCTCTCTTTGCATCCAAATAACGTCACTAACAAATGTTTGCTGCTCAGCTCAGCATAGACCCAGCAGACCCTCCGCCCCCTAATGCGTTGTTGGTGGTTAATCCCTGCTGTTGCACATGCTTAAAATAGCAATGGTGACTCTCCCTCCTTCCGAGGTCCAGCCCAATCACCCTCCTCTCTCCCTGCATGGCACCTTCCAGGACCTCTCAGCCCACGCAACTTCCCTAAAGCAGCCTCAGCTTGGGCCACTGTGTGCCATGCACAGGCTCCTTTGAACTGAGAGTTCCATCCCACATCTACCCTTAGAGCCCGGACTAGACTAGGAGTACACAAAGACTAAAAACGAGTGGTATTTATGGCTATTTGACCCATTAGGTCACCAAGAACTCTATGTTGGCTAATTGAAAGAGAAGTGCAATTTTCTAGCAAAATCTTTATATATGGGTATTATGAAATATTAGGAAGCAATTTAAAAAGATGAGTTGGGGCTATATATATCGATTTATCTGGAAAGATACCCATTTTAGTTTTAATGGGAAAAAATTGATTGTGGGATTATGTACATTGTGTGACCCCATGTTTGAAGAAAAATACTGGCCGGGGTATTTTGTTAACATTTAAATGTGTGTGAGTGCAGAGAAGAGGATAGACACCAAACCATTAACATTTGTTTTCTGGGTCGGGGGCGATGGAGGAAGGAGTCAGCCTTTCCCTTTGCAGGGCTCTGTGCTGTTTAGTGTGTTGAAATGAGCATTCATTACTTTCTGCTCTGCAGGGGAGTCCGTAAGTGGTACAAACAGTACGATGCCCATCTACGTCAGACTTAGCACTAACCCACAGAGCATTGTCTCTTTCCTGTGAGGCTGAAGGCCAAGGATGGGGTACAGAGGGGCTGGGCAGATCATGCACTCCTCCCACCATCTCATGCAACTTCCACACACAGTGTCCCCAGGCTGCTTTATGAGAGATCTTCTTCTGAACTCCATGGCCCCCTGCACTGCTACCTTTGAGCTTCCAACCCATCACTTGCTTCTCCCTGGGGAGACCATGAGCAGATCTGGTTCTTGAATCCCAAGAGCCCTGTATGAAATGGGAGATAGCACTCGAGAGCTGTTTTTCTTCCCAGGAGCGCTCTCCATCCCCTCCAGTTTGCTCAGGGACCCCAGAGGTGGCCATCCATGCTTTGGATGGGTTGGGCTCAGCCAACAGGAGACCAGAGAGCAAGAGGACAGAGCAGCCCAGCCCCGGCTTGACAACAGCTGTATTACTCTACTGAAAATACCAGTTCCTTTTGCAGCTGTTACTTGCCCTCAGTGTGGTTTGGGCCTCATGTTGGGTGGGGGGACAGGTGTGGAAATTGTTTCTCACTGTTCTTAATCCCAAGGGGCTTTCTATCCCTTGCTGGTTCCTTTAACCTGAGCCATGGCCAGCTGTCCCTTCGCTCTCCTCTCTTCCATCCCCCTCTAGTAGATGTGCCTTCTGCTTCCTGCCTGGACTCTGAGCAGCTCCCCAGCTCTCTGCCACCAGCAAAGGGCTGCGGGGGGCTCCAACACAGAGCAAGGGCTTTCTGCAAACCTGGTCTCTGCTGTGAGAAACTTCTCCGTGCCAGAGACACAACCACCTTGGAAACTCCTCTCTCCAGCAGACTGTCCTGAACTTGGGGCGGGGGGGGGGCGGGGGGTGGAGGGGTGGCGGTTCCTAACCATGATGCCTCTCATTTATCTCATCCACTAGCCATGGAGAAATGGTAAATAAGCCCAGTTTACTTCCTGGCAGTCCATCTGAACAAAAGAATAGGCAAGCTTTAGAGATGGAAATCTCCATGCCCCCTCACAGGCTAGAAACAGGGGTGCTGTGTAGCCAAATCGCTCCCAGAGCAAAGTTCTGCTCCCGTGCCTCTCACCCAGCAGGTGTCAATCAGGCCGGGAACAGGGAGAGAACAGATGCAAACAAGCCAACTAAAAATACACCCGTTGCAGACTTCGTTAAATGTGCGGGAACATTCTCAGTCCCTGGGGCAATGATGGGACCTCAGGATCTCGGGAGGCAGAAGAGGACCGGCAACTTGAATAAAACCAGTGTAAAAACAATAGCAGTAACGACAAAAATATACACCCAATACAGAAAGTAACCCAAAACTGTTCACGTTCAAATCCTATGGGATACTAACACCTAGTTAGTAATCAAGATGAGCCCGAATGAGCTATGGCCTCTGAATCAGCTTCCTTCCACCGTCCAGAGCCCATCTCGCATCTCGTGTGTGCTACTAATCCCACGCTCTCCAGGAGACATTTGAGAGGGGGCCCATGCCAGGCCTGCTTCCAGAAGCAGCAGGAGGCTCCAACCAAGTGAATCCTGAAGGCTAGACCCAGAAGATGACACACAACCAAACAACCCCTCCACCAGCGCCCAGTGCTCTCCTGGCAGCAAGAAAACAAAGGATGTCCTCGACCAGGTTCAGAACAACCAGGAGAATAAGGACTGCTTTTCACAATCATGAAGGCCAACGTGTTACCTTTATTTTAATGAGAACAACTAGTTGCCTGCCTCCATATTAAACTGGCTGAGACAGGACTGATTGGCTCATCAAACTGAAAATTCTGGGGGTATTTCAGGCATAGCTGGATCTAAGTACTCAATGGACGTCACCAGGAAGCTCCAGCTCTCTGCCTCTCAGATCTGCTTTCCTTGTGGAACTTGATTGTCACGGTTCATGGGCAGCCCCCAGAAGCTTCAGGCTGGTGGTACCTGTTACTAAACAGCTCCAGAGGAAAGTACGAGCTGTTTTCCCAAGAGTGCCCTCACCAGTGTTAGATTTGAGTTTCAGTGGTGTGACATGTGTCGCCCGCCCATCTGTATGTCACCAATCTCTGTGACTAGGACAATAGAATGTTCCAATTGGCCAGGTCTGTCATGTGCTCGGCCCTGAGTCTGGGAAGTGGAGGAGTCCGGCCTACAGTAGGCACTCCAAAAATGTACGCGGAATGTATGAATGAATGAGTGGCCCAGAGAGGTGAACGTTCACGGTGCCTTGGTCATCAGCGGCTTGCCTACTGTGGGTCAAAGAATGCGATGGGAAAGCCAAGAATGGGCAGACAACATGTGAGGTGGTGGCCACAGGAAAGGTACTCGCCAACTGGTCTACCCGCTATGGACACGTGGAGAAGGCTGGATGCCTTCTGGAGCTTACAAACTAGTAGAAGTCTTGTTACAACCATCCACATGTTATGACACGAGGGAGATGTTCCTGCAGGAACAGAGGATGCCTTCCCACCTGGGGAGGAGCAGGGCGTCAGAAGTCTCTAGTGAGAGGACTATGTGTTCCACGTGGCGCTGGTGAGTGGGAAGAGTTTGGCCGGTGAAAACAAGCACAAGCCCTTTAGGCAGGAAGGCTGCACCGAGGGTGGGGGTGGGGCGGGTGTGTCCTGCGAGGACAGGCCTGTGAAGCAGGACCCTAAATGGGCTCAGGAGGCCCCTGGAGAGGTGGGGGAAGGCTCAGGCTTGGGGGTCAAGGATTTCGAGCTTTGCTCTGTTGGCCGTGGGGCACTGCTGTTACTTTTTTTTTTTTTTTTAATTTCTTTTCAGCGTAACAGAATTCATTGTTTATGCACCACACCAGGTGCTCCATGCCATATGTGCCCTCCCTAATACCCACCACCTGGCTCCCCCAATCTCCCACCCCCCCACCCCTTCAAAACCCTCAGATTGGTTTTCAGAGTCCATAGTCTCTCATGGTTCATCTCCCCTTCCAATTCCCCTCAACTCCCTTCTCCTGTTACTTCTTAAGCCAGGTCCTCTCACTCACTACCCTGAAAACAGCATCTGCCTTTCCTTGGGGTGTAGCAACTCGAATTCACAGTTTTAGGAAATCGGCAGGATCTCTCCTCCCTGGCTGCTGCTGTAGGAGCCGTGATTCCTCTCGGAGGGGCATCCTCTTCAGGCTGCAAATCGCCCTCCCTCTGACTTTCAACCACTTCCAGTGACAACGGCATAGCTCATCTTAAAGAGCTAGGTTTCGCGGCATGCGTGATAAACTCAGCTTTAAACTGACTATTGAAATCTACAAGCTGTTAATCCGGTGGCTGCCAGCGAAGCCCCATTCTCTTCACTGTTTAATCTTCACTTACAATGACAGAATTCATATGTTCTCTCAGCTGCTCTCAGCAGCCCCCACTGAGCCTCCTTCCCCAGACCTCTCCTGCAGGCGCTCACACAGCGGATACATTCACAATCTCCTCTTTCCCTCTGCCCCCCACCTAGAGCTCTCTCTAATCGACGCATGCTGGAAATTCTTGGTCAAAGCAAGGAAATCTTTGGCAGGGGAAAATTCTGTGTGTGTGGAGGGAAAGGATGGTTACTCAAGGATGCTTACAGGGATTTGCCCACTCTGCCAGCGATTGGTCCAGGAGGTTCCGGGGATGGCTCAGTCTGATGACTGACCTTTGCTGGCTGTCTGGGCGGGGCCCCTGAGCAGCGGAGAACCTTGTCAGGGACTTCTGGGGGCAACCTAGGAGCATCACTGCGGTCAGTGTTGCCCCCTCCCCCAGTGAGCAGCTTTACCTGGGACTCACAGCACCCTCACGCACTGAGTGAGAGCCCCCTCCCCACCCCTCACACCATAGCAACCATAGGCACAGGGCAGACCGGGTCCTCACTGTCCTCACAGTCTTTCTGTCTGTCCCCTACTCATGGCCCATGATGAGGCTTCAGTGGTACCCGAGATCCTACCCATACTGGACCCTCTTCTTCAGGCTTCTAGTCCCTCCTTCTCCTCATAGAGACTTACTTCCAGCCACACTGAACTGCCCTCTGTTTCCCCAGACGCCCCCTGCCCTTCCTCATCCCTAGGCCTTTGCTCTCCCTGACTCCTCCATCAACCATCCCCCACTGAGAAGCACCAGCTCCCCAGCTTCTCCCTAACTTGCAAACTCCAACATCACTCTCCCACAAAGCCTCCCCAGGTTCCAAAGCTCATGTGGGAACCCTTCCTCCGAACTCCTGTGGCACTGGTGGTGCATTTGTGGACACCCCTCCTCCTGTTCTACTTTGTATTCCAACAGCATGGCATGGAGTTTAGAATAAAAGCATGCTGTGTGGCCCTGAGAAAATGACTCAACCTCTCTGTGCCTGAATTTTCTAATCCATAGGAATAGTATTCCTACCTCAGAGGGTTGCTGAAAAAAATGAATGGGCCAGTATCTTAAAGTATATATGGTAATATCTGGCATAGAGTGACTGCATAAAAACCAGCAGGTGTGTTATCACTGTTGGGGGGGTGTTACTATAAATATTCTATTTCTCTTACTGTGCTGTGAGTGAGTTCTTTCAGGACAGGACAATGTCTTGTTCCTACTGGGATCCCTCTCATTGCCCAGCATATTTTCTGGCACACAATATGCCCTTAGTAGTTGATAAATGAATGAATGAGCAAAAAAAGAGAAAAACTGCCTAAGACTGGCTTTTCTGCTTGGATTAATTAATATTAATCCAATTAAATAATATTCTTTTCCTATCGGCTCTTCTTTACACACAGTCACACACACCTCCCGCGACATCCTTTCACACATATGCACAGTCTAGGCACATCTGAGGCCTTAATTATAGAAGGAGAGCAGAAATAAGCCTCTGGGGAGGCCGGCAAAGGCTGCTTTTCTGGATCCACACTGCACAGAGCACTGCAACCCTTCTTCTCATCCTTCAGTTATTTCGCTCAGTTACTCAGTCAGCACTTACTCTGCTCCAGACCCTGGGCTAGGTGCCACGGCGAGACAGGCATTGTCCCGGCCTCATGGTGCTTCAGTCCAGCAGAGAAGACGGACCTTAATGATTAACTCAAAGACCTGTAAAATTATAACTATGACAGAGGCCATGAGAGGCCTCTCTGGGAAGGGCAAGCAAGCAGCGGGACCCTTCAGGGGCCCTTATTCAGGGCACTTCCTATGGGATTGGACCCCAGGGGTTGCCGCTCATGTAAAAGACCACTCAAACGATACCTCCCACTGGAACTGAGTGAAGCAGGAGCCTGAGAAAGGCTTCTGGAAGGAGGTAACCTGGGCCAAGAGTGACAGAATGAGTAAGAGTCAACCAGAAGAAGGGACAGAAGAAAATATTCCAGCCTGTGCCATGGCCCTGAGGCAGGAGGAAGCAAGGGGCCTTACAGGACCTGAAGGAAGACCACCGAGGCTGAATCAGAGAACACCAGGGGCAGAGGGAGCACGATGAGACAGGAGGGGACACAGCTACCAGACAATGTGGGGGTTTGCTAGTCAGACAGAGGGTCTGTGCCTTATCATGCAAGTAGAGGAAAGGTTGGCAGGGCCCTTCAAAAACACCTCAAAGCCCAACTTCCTGAGTATGGAACCTTCTCCATGGACGTACCCATTCATAAAACTGGCCCAGTTAGGAGACATCAGCCCTTGCCCTGACTTTCCATTTCCCTCCTGTCCCCTGACCTATATAGCCCCTTCTCTACACCAGAACCAAGCCTCAAAAAACCCCACCTTAGAGCCCACCTGGCCATTGGGACCACATGAGTCCCTACCTGCTCTAATTCCACTTCTGGAAATCTCTTTAAGTTCTGTCATTCAGCAAACACAGATGAGATGTGTTGGAGGAATTCTTTTCTGGGAATCAAAGCAAGTCCAGAGGGAGAGCACAGTTCCAAATAAGGATGGGAATGATGGAGCCTGACTTGGGGACAAAGCTTCCCTGATTCACAAGCTGCTCTTCAAACCTCCACCATCCTGGCTCCGCCACCCCTTGAGAAACCCAGAGTTTGTCTCCCCCACCCCCGCATGGGGAATTCCTAGAATCGGTGGCCCTGTCAAAACCAAAGACAGGGGCCTGTCCCCTCGTTGGGCCCCCTCACCTTCTGCAGCATAACCTCAGAGCAGCGTGTGGGTAATTTGTGCTGAATTTGATCAGCTCAGCCTTCTGAATTTCTTTGAAGCTTGGCTTTGTCAGAGCCCGTGGTTCCTTGAGTGTTAGACCCTCTGGAGGGTTCTACTCTCCTTTAGATGGTGAGCCCACAAGCAAATGGGTCATCATTTCACAGGATTTACGGGGTCCCTCCACCGACCTGTGGATACCCTCCGCCCACACAGCTTTGGACACCCTGCCCTAAATCTTCACTTGCAATGCAAGAGCAGGCTTTGGACACCTGGAAACCTTCTAAGACAGCGTCTCCTACTCTATCCCTGAGGTAGAGGTTCTTTCCTTTTCCCTCTACACTTGCTAGAACCAAGACCTACCTTTTTAAATCTATAACCAGAGATTCTAATGGAGGAATCTTAGGAAAATCCCAACTGTGAAAATCCCAGAAGTACCCCCAAAGCAAATCTTCGCTTTGGCCAATCTCTGGCCTTTGCCCAAACCAACATATGAAAATCCTTCTGTAAGATTTTAATATGGACTATGCAAGAAAGAAAAGAAAAAGGGAGGGTGAACTTTGGGAAATAGGTTTGGAAAACAATGGATTTAACAAAGTGAATTCTGTTTCTTTGCTTTAGTACTTCTCAGAGCCTTTAATATCCTAATGTGTAACTAGGCCTATTTGACAACAGAACACTTTCCTCTTAGCTTCTCAGTGGTAAACAGAAATAACTTAAGACCTGCCATCCCCAAACCCCTTCTAATACTAGCACAGATTAGGTAGCTCCTTCAAAGGGTCCCTACCCTCCCTGTGGGGAGCTGGGAGCAGAGATTTGAAACAAACACATTAGTTGATGGAGAGAAGTGATTTTTCATCCTTGGCTACCCATCAGAATTGCCTGGGGGAGCTTTAAAAATGTACTTCTGTCCAAACTCGACCCCCAGAAATTCTAGGTCTTTTGGTCTTGGATGGGGCTTTTTTTTTTTTTTTAACTGTCCTCCAGGTGATTAAAATATGTAGTTAGGGGTAAGAATGTGTTGCGGTTCTTAATGGATTGGTCCTCACTAGGTTCAGCTATGAGGCTAAGCTGAGATGAGATGGCTTAAATAAGAGTTTATTTCTCCTTTACATAAAACTTTAGAGGTAAGTCATCTAAGGGTGGTACAGTGGTTCTCCTCCATAAACCCCTCACACACTAAAGCTCCTGCCATCTAATTGCTCTACTCTCCCAGAGTGTGGCTTCCTCATGGTCCAACGTGACAGCTAGAGCTCCAGCCATCACATCTATGTCTTCCAGGCAGCAAGAAAGAGAAAGAATAAAGAAGGGGCAATGAGCGTGTGCCCATT
The DNA here is from genome assembly GCF_963455335.1 of Martes martes. Taxonomy (NCBI): domain Eukaryota; kingdom Metazoa; phylum Chordata; class Mammalia; order Carnivora; family Mustelidae; genus Martes; species Martes martes. Next base: position 24,273,268 of record NC_137902.1, read on the forward strand.
AACTTCCTTAATGAAGGTGCTCCTACACTGACAAATGACATTTATACTTACTGGTCATTGACCAGAACTTTGTCATATGGTCGGTCACACCTATCCACAAAGAAGGCTGGGAAATATGATCTTTATGGGGTTGGCCACATGCCCAGAGGAAAATCAGATGTTCTATAGAAGACAGGAAAAAAATACATATCAGAGGACAACTTGTCACCTTTGCCATGAGTCATAAGAAGTTTAAACAGACCATGCACTTACACTTGCCACGCATCCTCTCTGGCTATGCACGGGCGGCCATAAAGAGGATAGGCTAGTCTGAGACAGTGGCAGAGGAAAGGATTCACTTGGCAAGAAGGATCACCCAGGAAGAAGCCTCTCCTGGGACCCTGGTTTCACAAATGGACAAAAGGCCCCCCCACAGAGGCTGTGTGACATCTCAGAAACAACAGAGCTGGGATTCAGACTCGGGGCTGTCTGGGTGTGACATCTGACATCTCCGTTGCCTGACAGAGGGAAGGGAAAGTACAACAACCTCTGCCTGGAGCAAAGAGCATCCAGATGCACACAACCCACAGCCCCCGAAGGCCTTGCTGTAGTGTGAAGATACAGCCCCTGCATGGTTTTCTAGAGCAGGGGCTCTGGAAAGGACCTCCAGGTGCTGAGTGGCCCCCCAGGGTCTATCCCGCTAGGTTAAGGCTTTGCCTTCTGCAGACCTCTGGGAATGACCAGGGGCCAACACCCGTGCTACTCAGTACACGGCAGCTTCTTCACCTTCTTCCTTGGTAGAGAAGGGGAGCAGGGCTGGAGAACCTAGAAGTGAAGTCATCACAGGGAATGGAATGGAGAGAATCCACAGAGAAAAGGATCGCCGGGGTAGGGCTCTCTCTGAGAGTGGGGCGAGGGTGGGCCCCTGCTTTCTTGCTTTGTCAAATCTGACCCAATTGTTCTACTCTGGGCTGGGTTCTCTTCACTCAGAGGGTCCCCAGGATTAATGCTCAGCCAGGTTCAAAACCCGTCAGTGGGCAGCATCTGCTTCCATCAGTCAGGTAATCGACAGCGGTGGAGTATTATAGATGGAGGACATGCAGATCCCTGGGCCTGACCCTGGGTGGGAGAGAGGGGGCATGACATAGAAGAGGTATTCCTTTCCCTGAGAGCTACTAACTCATCAGACAGAAGTAATCCTAACAGATCTCCCAGACAGTGATTGAATTACCACCAAGGGCATATGCCCGCTGTCTTAGGCAGGTCCCAGAAACCAGCACAGGATACCTCTGTTCACATCTCATCTGTCAGATATGAATGTGTCTGCCTTGAACTGGGTCAGCTGGGCTGGAGCAGGTGGGTGGAGATGGGTGGTCCAAGAAGTCTTCATAAAACACCCAGACTCGGCAACTACGTGTGTGTGGGTGTGTGGGCATGCGTGTGCCTGAGCGTGTGTGTGGGCACTAGGGTGTGTGTGCATATGCGTGAGCATCTTCAGACTAGCCTTTGCCCAAAAGGTCCAGCTGCAGGCTTGTCCCCGCCTCCATGTTAAGTGCCCTTCTCCCCCTCTCCTCAACACCCCGTACCTCCCAACCCTCACCTCCTCTACTGCCCACCCACAACACAAGATGAACCGGTGGCCCTCTTCCAGGCCCAGAGATAACTGATTTATTATGACTAAAGGCATAAGCTCTTACTTTACAGGGGCATTCGTCTCTACATTTTGAAAGGTGGCAATGCTTATCCCCTAGGACTAGATCTCTAAAGGTGGGATATAGAGCGAGAGGCAGAGGTTTTCCAACAGTTTTTTTTTTTTAAGATTTTATTCATTTATTTGACAGACAAGAGATCACAAGTAGGCAGAGAGGCAGGCAGAGAGAGAGGAGGAAGCAGGCTCCCCGCTCAGCAGAGAGCCCCATGCGGGACTTGATCCCAGGACCTTGAGATCATGACTTGAGCTGAAGGCAGAGGCTTTAACCCACTGAGCCACCCAGGTACCCTTTTCCAACAGTTTTTAAAAGTCTCCTTTAGGTCATGCACAGTCCCGGGCAAATCATGTCCATCATCTTTTTCATCCCTCACAACAATTCTGCAAAAGACACATTCTTAGTCTGATTTCTCAGAAAGAGAAACTAAGGCATGGAGACGGGAACAGGGCTTGCCCCAGGTGACCCAGCGGTGGAGGGGAGGCATTTTTTTAATACTCTATCCCTTGATGGGGACAAAACATGGAAGTGGGGATGGGGACAGGTGCCAGACAGCCTCCTCAGAGTCCCTCCAGGCACAGACACAGAGAACTACTCCTCTGTCCAGGCTTGCCCCACATCCATCAGGCCCAAGGTCCTTCTAGAGCCCCACAGCCCTTCTCCCTCCCCCATCCCCCTCAGCCCTCCCACCCCCCCCCCAACTTACATTTTGGGAAGTAATTGACAAGGTGGGATTATTTGCCCTTGCACTCACACATCCCAAAATGAGGTGCTGGTTTGGGGCTATCCCTAAGCAGTTTTTAAGAAAGCAATCTAAACGGAATCAAGTGTACTTCCCGGCCTCAAAATTTAGCTATGGAATCATTTCTCTAGGTAATAATGATAATGAAAAATAGCCTCCAATTATTCAAAGCCTGTTTTCATGAATAATTCAGGAGCAAAGAAGCTGGGGCTCCTTACCTGCTTGCCACAGCACTCCTCCTCCACTCCCATCCTTTCCTCGCTCCTGGAGCACTTCTTAATTTCAAAAAAAAAAAAAAAAAAAAAAAAAGATTGTAACTCTCTATACACTGAAGTACGCAGGCTCTCATCACCTGGAAATGCCAGTTAAGACAACCACCAGTAGACCCCGCACCAGGCGCCTGACACTGGGTTAAGCATGCTGTGTGCATTCCCTCGTGCAATTCTCTCAGGAGCTGGTATTATCCACGTCGTACAGGTGAGGAAGCAGAGGCTCAACAAATGAAAGAAATTATTCCAAGGTCATACAATGAAAAAATGGTAGAGGAAGGACCCAACCCCGGGAAATACCAGAGCCTGGGCTCCACGCCACCACTGTCCATTTTCACCCAGGAGATGGGGCCATTTCCCGGGTTGCACTCCTAGCTACCACTCTTCTTGCCCCCACTCCCAAGTCCAAAGCAGGAGAGCTTTCTCAGCTCATCCCAGGGCTTTAGGAATTACACAGAATCATTCCCCCGCCTGGAATGTTGCCAGACTCCCCAGTTTATAGCACTGGTTTCTTGCAGGACCTGTTTGGTGGACAGAAACCTGGGGAAACCCTCTGGCATCTAGAGGCAGGTTTTGCCTTATGCCAAGTCCAGCTCCTTGGAGGAAACTTTTACAAAGTTTTATGTGTAGGGGAAAAGCAGCCTCAGCACCTACAATCCCCGCCCTTATCTTATGAATATAGTAACCTATATCCCAACGCAACTGAGAGGACAGGTGGGAGGAGCAAGTTGGAAACAGCACTTTCAGCTGCCTGATCTAAGATGTCTGTGCTTGGTTCTGTTCTGGTTCTTTACCATCTCCCTTGAGACCAGGCACAAGGTGCCCTCCTCTACACTCAGCACAGGGAAGGGGCCAAGTCAGCCAAAGAAGACCAAAGCCGAGATATTTGGTCCTGGGAGATGTAGAAAGGCCCAGTTGGCTCTGTCCACCGCCATCCCGAAGGGTCTTTCACAACCCTTGGCAAAGCCAGCCAGCAGACCACCTGTATCGGTTCCCCCTTCTTCCTTAGACACAGACGCCTGACATTTATGCCCATACACTGTTCCCTATCCCCAGGAGTAAGGACTCCTTACACAGCTGGGTTCTGACCACAAGAAATGCAGCAGAAGAGTGTTGGGAAACTTCCAGTAAGCTTTCTTCTCCTTCTCTTCTTCCCATTTGCTGCCTGGTACTAAGATTCGCTGGCAGGAGAGGACCCGAGCCCCTGCCAGACAGGCAGGGGGAGGGTCCTTGAGGCTTCTTCTCTTGCCTGTCTATCCCCTGCTCATCTCTCCCATTTGGCAGACGCACCTGGAGAAGAGAAGACTTGAGCTGCATGGTCCTTAGTAGTCAATCCCTGGGACTCAGATAGGCAACCTCCCACCAAGGCAGGCTTGACTCCAGAAGTCCCCTCCCCCACTACCTCCCTTCGGCAGGATCTAAATAGCTCATCACATTTCTGCTGGAACCCCTACCCTTTGCCTTTGAAACCCACCTCAGCACTCGCAATCGAAGACAATTGAGACTGCAGCCAATTTGTATACAGACTATTATTTGTACTTGCTGATTCTTTTTGTGGTGGTTGTTTCCTTTTTTTACTGTGGTGAAATATGCGTAACATAAAATCTACCAAATGGATCATTTTTAAGTGTACAGTTCAGGGGCATAAGGTATATTTACATCGTTGTGTAACTATCTCCAGTACTATCCCTCTACAAAAATTTTAAAAACTGAAATTCTGCCCCCATTAAACACTAACACTCCCTCCAGTCTGCCCCTCCCCCACTTGTCCTCCTCCAGACTCTGGCAACAACCACCCCACTTCCTGTGTCTATTAGTTGGACAACTCCAGGTACCTCATAGAAGTGGAATCATAAACATTTATCCTTTTGTGACTGGCTTATTTCACCTAGCATAAATTCTTCTAGATGCATGTAGCTCGTAACGCATATCAGAATTTCCTTTTTTTTTTAAAATATGGACTAGATTTCACTATTCGTATAAACCACACTTCAGCTTTGCATTCCTCCATAGATGGACACCAAGGTTGCTTCCACCTTTTGGGTATTGTGAATGGTGGTGCTAGGAACAAGGGTACAAAATGAAGGTCAGGACTCTGCTTTCCATTTTTTTAGATATGTGCCCAGAAGTGGGATTGCCGGGCCAAATGATAATTCTGTTTAATTTTTTGAGGAATTGCCCGACTTTTCCATAGCGGCTACACCCTTTGACATTCCCGGCATTGCTGACTCATTGGTCAGTGTTGCTTTCATGATATTTCATGTTCCCGTGATGGTTCCTCATGCAGAAAATCAGTACCTCCAGGGCAAGGACAACACCTTCTCTGGCCTATGGATTTGACAGCAATGACCGTTCATGGAGGCCCCACTGTAGACAGACACTGCCAACCACCAAGGACATGGACAAAGAGGAGCAAAAGCCTTTCCCAGACCTTGAGGAATCAAGGTTTTCAACCTAGAAAGAAAAACAGCCAGGAAAAGAAATGAACGGACATGGGCTGTTGCACACAGAAGCAACATGCTAATTCCCATGGGGGGGAAGCGGTTAAGGAAGGCTTCCTAGTAAAGAGAGCATCTGAATCGAGGGGTGAAAGGAATGGAGTATGTCTCCAGGCAGCATGGAGAAAGGGAACCCCAGGTGAGAGACACGGGGAGAGCAAAGGCACAGGAGTATGAAAGCTGCTGGTGTGTCTGGGACCCACGGGAGCTCCGGGGTCCAGCACCAAGAATGCAGGGGCAGTAGAATGAGAGGCAAAGTCGGTTAGGTGAGTTGGGGCCAGAGCGAAGACCTTGTTAGCCACGTGTTGAAAAGTTTGGGTTTAATTAGGAGGCAGTGAAGAGCTTCTGAAAGTTTTTGAACAGGAGATGTTATAACCAGAGCTTTGTTTTATGATCAGGAAAGTGACCGCAGTATGGAAGGCTGGGTCAGGAGGGAAGCGATTAGAAGCAGGAAGCCGGGTCCCCAGGCCATTGCAAGCTGGACACACCCCGTGTTAGGACTTTGACAGCAATGCTGTGGAATCAATGGGTTTGTGTGGGGGATGCAGGTAAGAGAGCGCTGTGCAGGGAACCCCGTGGAACGCAGGCGCCCTCTCTCTGAGCTAAGCGGACCTGCTGGGAGCTGCCTCCCACGCCTCTCAGTTTGCATGTGGCACAGGCTCCAAGTCAAGAATTATTTGGCTTTCTGTGGGGCCCACTGAGGCAGAGGTGAAAGGCTGCAAAGGCTGGAAATAGACCAGCAGGGCTGGGGCAGATGGAGGGCCTGGCAGGGACTCAGAATGCCGAGGCAGGAAGAGCTAAGGGGAGGCCAAGTCAGGATCTCTACTGGCTCCAGAATCTGGGAACTCTACCAGCCTCTGCCCTCCACCTCCTCGAGTGCCAGCAAGATGAGCTGTGATCGGGTGGGCTAGTCACATCATGGAAACCATGAAGGTCTGAAAACTGTACCCTGATCCTTTGAGAGAGCCCCCCCCATACTTCCCAGCATCAATTTGGACAGGGCAGGAAGAAGAGAAATGAGAAAGAGCCCAGATCAGACCACCGAAAGTATGTTTTCCGCTCATCAGAATGTCAGCTCTATTACAATCAGAATGGAAAAGCTTCCAGTTCTGTACCAGAGAAGGTGACGCTCTTACGATATTATCTTTTATCCCCTGCACATGGAACAGAACTCCGCCCTTGGTGTCTAACACGTGGGGCTCGGGATGCCCTGGCTACGCGAGCCAGGGAGGCAGGTCCAGACCCGCATCTCAGGGCTGTGGGAGCATGGCTGAGGATTGAGGTCTAATGGGGGATGGGGCTGAGCAGCAGGACGACTGTGCACACTCCTGTGGGTCGTTCACACGCAAGGGCTTCTGGGAGCCAGGAAGTCTTTTCCTAATTTGCACAATGGCTTCATGTGGAGTAGCTAGGACCCTGGTAAGACAGACTTTTAAGCTGCTTCAGAAATCGTCTCCCATCTCTGATGTTCCAAAGTCAAATACTTCTATTATTAGTTCTCATAGCCCGAGTAGCTCCCATGTGTAGCACCTGTCACATTTACAAATTTACATCTATTTGTATGAATATTTACCAATGTCTGTCTTCCCACTGGATCACATTCTCCAAGAGAGCAGGGAGCAAGGGGTTATTTTGGTGCCCAGCAGTGCTTGCCACATAGTAAATGATCAGCCAAGGTTTATTAAGTGAAAACCACTGTCCCAGCTGTGGGTCACCACAAAGTTCTGCAGGATGACTTTTGGGCCCCCATCCCTTTCTCCAGCACCGTGCTCCGGTTCCTTGGAGACCTGCTGTGAGTTAGAAGGGGCTGGGAAGTTGGGCCATAGCTACGCTCCGGCACCTGCGGGTTTTGAAGACAGCGCATCGTGTGAAAACCCCCCAAGCCACAGGCAAGGGTAGAAACCAGATTAGGCTCCCTCACCTCTCATGGCCCATCCCTAATGCTGCTGGTAATGCAATGAGCCAGCCAGGGAACCCCGTGACAGAATGATGGAGCAGCCCAATTTTCCAAAAGGCATCGAAGTCAGACTCTGTCTGAAACCCACACCCTCGTGCACACACGTGGACATCACTTCAGGCTGCAGAGTCACTCACAGACGACTACAACAGTAAACAACACCTTTTGTAACGATGGGGGAAATGGGCCACTTTTCAAAGAAGCCTGGTTTCTTTTTTTTTTTTTTTCACCCACAAAAGCTGTCATCATTCAGGTTTTAAGAGCAACAGGCTTGGCTTAGAAAGGAAGATGTTTGCGGGAAATCTTACCCCTCTTCCTCCTCCCAGCAAGTATTCCCCTGGGGGAGTAACCAACCAGGTCTTCATGTTGCTACTCGATGTTCCTTTTTTTTTTTTTGTCCTAAAAATTCCATGCCATCCCTTAAAAAGAACGAACATCTCAAGGCCTTCCGTGTTTCTCAGCCCGTATTTTAGGTTAGCAATTGTATTAAAAAGCTGTTGCTGCATAACGAACATCCTCTGGATCCCAGTGGCAGCAACGACGTAGATCTTTCACTCACAGGTTTGCAGGTGGGCTGGGCAGCTCGGTTCCCTGCGTTTCCCATCCTCATCATGGCGCCCAGTCAGGTCAGGGGAGGGTCAAGGCACAAGAGGGCAGACCAAGTGCAGGAGCACATCCCAAGCCTCTGCTCACATCTGGTCTGCTCATATCCCACTGGCAAAGCCTAACATGGAAGGGCAGGGACAGATGACCCAGCTTGGTGGAAGGAACATCTAAGTGACGCAGCACAGGGCATGGACCTGGAGAGGGGGAAGCCCACCTCTCGTCCTAAGGAACCAACTGCTTTCCTGCTGTTCACCAGGTCCCCCATTTGCTGAGTTTCTGCTACATGCAAAGCACGATGGGATACCAAGTTGAATTGGATCCAGTCTCCACCCTCCAGGAATTTACAATAAAGGAAACAAGTGAGTCCATAAAAAGGTGACATTTGAATATGAAGCAAAGAGCTGGGGAACAGGGGAGGAAGTAACACATCCTGGAATACTTTGCAGGGGAGGGAACACTTTAGGTACAAGAATGCTTTTGTTGGGTAAAAAAGGAAAGAACCCTTAGTTCTCAAGCCAAGGGGAAGAAATTCAAGATGAGCCATGATGTCTAACATTGTATTCTTTTGGATTGTAAATTGCTTTCATAATAGTGGATCCCAAAGACACGGAGGGTTCTAGATTACCAGCAGGAGAGTGCTGTAGAGGATTTGTGGGTCATCTAATCGGGATCCCCATGCCATGAAGCCCTGAGGACACCAGGATGAAAAAGAGCCAGTCTTCCCTCCAGCACAGAGGCGGACAGGTGCATGGCTTGTGATTAGGAGGAATCAGCAGGACAAGTTTATGGTACCCAACCACACAAAGCAGGGAGAGGATGAATGTGGCAGCTTTAAGAACAAGAGAAATGCCAACGGACTTCAGCTCAAGGTCCACATTCTGAGACTTCCTGGAAGAGGAATTCTCTCTCTGAGCACAGGTGTCTGGAGTGGAATTTCTCTTGAGGTCCCTAGGATCCAAAGCATTCCGGTGAACCCTGTTTATCTTCCCAGAACTTAGCAATTAAGAGCAGGGCACCTGGGTGGCTCAGTTGGTTAAGCATCTGCCTTCGGCTCAGGTCCTGATCCCAGCGACCTGGGATGGAAACCTGTGTTTAGCTCCCTACTCAGTGGGGAGCCTACTTCTCCCTCTCCCCCTTGCCAGTGCTTGCTCTCTCTCATGCATGTGCATGCTCTCTCTCCCTCAAATAAATAAAATCTCTAAAAAAACCTGAAAGTAAAATTGCCTCTTCGGATCCACTTACTCTCAGTCACATTGAGGAAACCAAGGCAGCCCGGTTGACCCTTCTCTCACTGATGATCCAAACTAACAAATGCTCAAGGGCACCTAGAGGTTAATGTAGCCAGGAATTCTCCCTGTTGGGTCCAGGGATGGCCAGGGATGAGTCCGTAAACACCCTGAATGACATCTGAGACATATGTTTTCAGTGAGCAGGAATTCATAGCTTTTAGAGCAAGATTTCATAGCTATTTACAACCTCATCACAATTAGGACTACCCCCAAGGAGTTAAAAACTTGATCCCCTCTTTCCCTCATTTCTTCAACAAATACTTATTGATGCTGACTCCCTCCCCCCCGCCAGAGACCATGTGCCCAGCATAGGAAGGCTGGGCAAGGAAGGCAAGACATCCCCCCAGCCTGCAGGTAGGACCATCTATACATCATCTACCTTTTCCAAGAAGTCTGTTAGACAAGTCGGCAGCACTTTATACCCCTTCATTATGTCCAACGTCCTTCCTCACTGTTCCCCAAATCCTTGCTCCCTACCTCCTCTCTCCCTCCTTCCCTTCATCCCTTCAAAGAATATTTAAGGAGCACAAGTTTTGTGCCTGGCCCTGGCTGTGTCTTGTTTAATTACTGAAACCGTGGTTTGGACTGAGCTAATTTTGAGGCAATTCATCTCTATGACAAGAAAAAAAAATTTAAAGCCTCTCGTCATCTCCTCTCCGCCCCTCTCCCTGCCACCCTGCCCTGCCCCAGTCAGGGGAAAGCTTTGTTTTCTCCTTGAAGAAGCCGTAATGGAGACTCCCCCTATGTTTATGGTTTATGGAGAGAGAACATTAGAGAATTGCCATGGTTACAGGCCCCATTCTGCCTGCATCTGAGGACCAGAGGGAGCGGGAGGAAAGCACCGAGCAGCAGCCCCTGGTGCCGCTCAGCCCAGAATCATCATAAAAAAAAATGTTTACATCAGAGGAGAAATTGCTTCTCAAACAGCAAAGGGAAAACACCAGGCTTGATAAGATTGTTACACGGACTCTTGGCTGGGCTGTTCCTTCCCCATCCCCCCGCCCCTTGCCCCCTGCCCCGTATTATTTAAGGTTGTATTAAATCAGGCAAAGGGAGAAGATGACAAAATGCAACTGGGTGTCGGCGGCTCTGGCAGGATGCCTGGACTCGGTGCCGGGACCCTCATCTCACCCCTCCATCTTCAGCTGCAGCAAGCTTGGCCGCTAGGGTCGGCCCCTCCCTGCAGGCCCTGCCTGAGGACAGCCCCGCACTCCCCCTCCCTGGGGGCTGGTGGACCCCAGGAGACCATTCTGATTCTGAAACAGAACCAGGCCAAGCTAGAAATGGGCAACCAGGGTCTCCTGATGCAGCTCTGTGTCCTAGGGAAGGTGTCTTTGCCTCTCTGAACTGTGATTTCCCGCCCTTAAAAACCAAGGCATCGGTAAGCATCCCGAGAGCAAAGCAGTGGGATATGTTATAAAGGGTCAGGCTGCCTGGGTCCAAATTCTGACTCTCCATTTGGCTGGTGGTAAGAATCCGGCAAGGTGCTCAGTTAACCTCTCGGTACTTCAGTTCCCCACCCGGAGAAACAGGAGCGACAAGAGTGCTGACCCTATGGAACTGTGGGGACAGGCACCGAAACAGGGTGCTTGTGCAATGCCCAGCAAATGGGCACTGTCATCTCTGTGGCCACAACTGTAAGTCTCCCTCCTTTCAGAAAGCCCAGAAACTAATACATTTCTACAACAAGATGGCAGACGAAGCTGTTGGCTTGCTAATAGAATGATTTTGCACTCGTCTTTCTTCACCTTCTTCCCCCACCCCCCACCCGGCCCCTCCATCTGAATGACCCCACAGTCGGGGGCCTCATCCTGAGACCACCTGCATGGGCCCCAGGGAGGGCTCACCTGTTGTCCATTCCAGAGTGGGAGGCTTGGATTTCTGCACTCCCAGCTCCTGGAGGCACAGACATCTTTGGGTGGGGGTCTTTGGAGAGGTGAAGTGGGAGCTAACCGAGGGGGACCCAGTGCCAGGAGCCATAGCGAAGGGGGAAACCAGGTTGCATTTGTTAACAATGGGTGCGTTCCTTACTGCCGGCGCTCCTGGGGCAGGCACTGGGTTAAGCAAGCACCATGCTTGCCCCGTGCTGTCACAGTTCCCAAGCAATCCTTGGAGGCACACACTGTCACATGTGGCACCCTGCCCGACCTTGTACAGCTCCCCTATGGCCGTGCCCAGCTTTGACACTGGGATAGTTGGGGCCTGACCCTCAGCCTCTCTCTCCAGTTTCCAAATGGCCTGCAGAGAAAGAGCTGGGGGCCTCGGACCCCAAAATTTTCACTCTCTCTTATCACTCCTCCGTTCCCTGTGCTCATGTTGACGCGGGCTTCAGGGCTCCCACGGGGGCTGCCCCTTGGACAGGGAAGCCCAAGCCCGGTGCCCCATCCACCCCCAGCCCCCGCTCAGAAGGAAAAGCAATTTTCCATATTAATATATCTGAGTCCCAAACCTGCTGACCTGTAAAAAACTCTTCCCAGTGATTTATTTGTCTCTTCTTGCTAAGACAACCGCCATTATTTTATGTCACGCATGTAGCAGAGATATTCTCTCCCTTCTGGGGTCAGATGGAGCTTGCCATGGAGGCCAGAGAAGGCTCAGAGTGGTTTCTGTGGGCCCCTGGCCCCAGGGAAGCATTGCTTGGCAGGGACACTTACACCCCAGTGGGCAGGGACTGGGCCAGGAGGGGCCGGAAGAAGAGCAAATCTGGACTCAGGCCATCACCTCTGGGAGACTCAGTTTGTCTACCTATGAAACCAGGGCACCCAGGTCACGGCAGACATCCCAGAGGAGCTCTTACAGGTTCCACAGGGGGCTCGGCTGTGGGCAGGATGACTGTCTTGCACTTAAAGGACCCTGCTTTCTCTCAGAGAGCCACCGAAATAATGATAGCCCCAATATTCCCACCCCACCCCATTTCCTCTTTGCTGCAAAAGGGTGGGTGTTAGGAAATGGATATCAAAGATCGGTTGGGTGGGATCACAAACAACTCGGGAATGGCATCTTAGTCCACGGCAGAATGAACATTTACTGAGCACCTGGTGCGTGGTCGTGGGCCCTCCGAGGGGCGTGGAGAGGGAGGAAATCTCCAGGGGGAGTGGCCAGGGCCTCCCCGCTGCCCGTGGCCAGGGAGCCGGAATGGCGGACCCAACAGGAGCTCTGTGGGCTGAGTCCCTGGGCCCCAAACCAGCCCTTGTGGCATGAGGCAGGTTGTTCTCCTCTCACTGTGCCTCTACTGCCTCATCTGTAAAATGCGAATATTAACAGCCACAAGCAGAACATTATTTCCCTCCCTCTTGTGACTCTTTCATGGCTCACTCCTGCATGGAGAGCTCAGCTGTCTACCCTCTACCTCCTAGGCTCTGTGACTACAGCTTACTGTGCACAAACCTCTGTTGTGCCATCAAATATTTTCATATTCTTTTCAGAGTGGATGTGCTGGCTCCTTAATTATAGGGACAGAGTCCAGAGGGCGAAGCTGCCTTTATGCTTACTGTTGATCCCCTCTGGGATCTGGTAGAGGAACAGCACAGGCTGCAGAATCAAGCAAGAGGTGTTTAACCAGCTGATCATAGAGGTGGGAGGGGCCTGTGGGTCAGAACAGTCAGTCCACTGGATTGGCCAGGGAGGACTGACTCAGTGTGTACTGAGAACGTGGTCTGCCATTGCCTACACATATAGGAGATGACGGATGGATGGATGGACAGACAGACAGACAGAGGATGATGGGTGGCTGGCAGGGGGAATGGATAATGGATGGCTGGAGGATGGGTGAATGGTTGGAATGATGCCTGGTTGGCTGGCTGGCTGGATGCATGGACACATGGATGCATGAACAGGACGACCTTACTCTGGGGGTATTTCTCTGGCCTCCTGGTCCCTTCAAGTTCACCCTGAATCTTTACCTCCTTTCCTCCTCCACGGGCTTAGTTATTACTGCTAAGCTGCACCCTACGTCTCAAGGGGAAGGTTGGTTAGTTTTCTCCCTTGCTTACGTTGTATAATTAAATAATATAAAACCAAATCAGTATCATGTCTCAAACATTTCTGCCAGTGCTCTCAGCCTCCTAATTAATACCACTGCTTGGCAGGCACTGGGCAGCCTGTCCCCCTGAGCTCCCTCTGAGCCCTCCACAGGTCACGCCAGGCCTGGTGCAGCCTACACTGGGCCCAGCCAGCAACCTCCTCTTCCACCCACCCTGGAGACACCAACATTTCTGCCAAGTTCAGTATGAGGCAGCCCAATGCCATTGCAGGCCCAAGGACATGGTTGCTAAAATCATGTAGGAAAACAGGCTCTGTCTTTGGGGAAACGCTGGCATGGTCCTTTTAGCACTTCCTTCCACCGCCTTAAATCTGCCCAACCCACAGCCCATCCCCCCATAAGGCTTCCCTGATTCCTCAGCCCCCTCCCCACCCCATCCGTTTCCTCCTCTGGCCTTTGCAACCTTCTGACTACCCTGTGGGGAAGGCAAAACTGTCTCTCTCCTCCATTCATGTTTTGACCTCAGCCCATCAGAGAGGGCATCTTTCCCTAGTTTTTCCCCCAAAGGACAATGTCTGAAACAACTGAATGGTACCCCTTAATACTGCCAAAGTTATCACAAACAACAGAAGTCTAAAAAATTGTCACAACCAAGAGGAGATGAGGAAACCCAATAACTAAATGGGATGGGGTATCCTCGGTGGGATCCTGGATCAGAATAAGGGCATTAGGCAAAAAAATAAGAAACTCTGAACAAAGTCTGGGTATCAACACTGGTTCATGGCTCAGGACAAACACACCTCAGTAATACAAGACACACCGATAGGAAAACTGTGTGGGGTCTGTGGGAACTCTCTCTTACTTTGCAGTTTTTTTGTAAATCTGAAACTGTTCTAAAATCAGATTATTTTTTAAAAAGTTAATGGAAGGATTTGGGCCCCCAGCACCACCCGCCCTGAACCACTAACACGTACACCCCCCAGGACAGAACAGTTCACATATTCTCACTGCTGTTGGGTGCCCCAGGAAGTTCAAGTTCCTTTAAGTCAAGAACCAAGTCTTCCCTTACTCTTACTTCATGGTTCGATTCTCAACACGGAGCCAAGCATGTAAGAGGCACTTAATAAATGCCTGGTAATTGTTTAAAACCCCTTAGGACCTCAGAAATTTATGGAGGGGGGAAGAGATGGTACGTGGTGCAAGTTTGCATTTTAATATGTATTTTCCACAAGGAAACCAGCTGACGGTGATATGTTAAATGAGGCAAATTGTTGCAACTTCACAATTAGCTGGCCAGTCAAAATAGTAAGTCCCTCTTAATGCATAATCATTCTACTTAATACTTACAAAGGGCACTCGTCATGGGCCAGGCCTTGTGCACAATCTCATCTAATCCTCAGAACAACACTAAGTAGCAGGTGGTTGGGGTCGTTAGAATCCCCATTGTACAGATAAGGAAAGTAGCTCAGTGAGATAATGGGACCTACTCAAGGTCAGAGGGCTAGTGATCCGTGGGGTGTGGGGTCAGGCAGAGCAGTCTGGCTCTGAATCCACTTTAAGCCAGTATATTCTACTTACGCCAACTACCTACCAACCTGTGTGACTTACTTCACGCTGTTTCTCAGCAAGGTCTATGGGTTCCAGGTCCATCTGATTGCAAATTCCCCAATAAACAGGTCAAAATAAACAAGGTATCTGAAAGCGTCAGTCCAGACTAGCAGAGAGAGGTTGCCCAGAGTTTCCATAATAGCAGACTGTCCTCCACAGCAACTGGCCTGTCTTCCTTTGGCTGCTACGTGCTTGGTTCTGGTCCTGCCTCTTCCATCAGGGGGCTGGGACCCTTAAGGTCGGCCTCAGTTTCCCGCCTGTGCAGTGATAGGGCTAGACCAGCAGAACTCAAACAGTCCCAGGCTTTTCAGACATGATGGGGCCCCTGAGGGACAGGCCGGCCTGCGTCTGAACCCTGCTGTGGACCAGAAAGACCAGTGTCTGGGGAGACAGCCTTGCCTTTGACTTTTCACTCCAAATACTCTCAGCTAAATTTCTCACAGCCCCCATCCTGTCATCTCTTCTCTAGGGGCAGGATCTCGGCAATGACCCAGCCCCTAGCACAGGCTTTCCTGAACTTCTGTCCCTTCCGTATGTCGGAAGGGAAACAGGCCAGCCACAGCAATCCTCCCCAGATACTCTCCTTTGTTTTGTTTTAAATCTCAAGCACATACTACAGATTTTTTTTTTTTTTTTAAGATCAAATCACAGAATCTCCAGAATGGCAGTCACTTCAGAAATCATCCAGCTCAGAACTTTCTAGAACAGTCAGACTCACGGCAATAGACGAGAATGGTGGTGGCCAGGGGCTGGGGACAGGGAGCATGGGTTTTGCAAGACGAAAAGAGTTCTGGAGATTGGCTGCACAACAAAGCAAATGTATTTAATGACCCTGGACTTTAAAATGGTTAAAATGTATGTTGTGCTTTTTAAATTGTGGCAAAATTTTTTAAATTTAAGTAAAATTAAAAAACAGTAATTCATGACAAAAACATAACTCCATTCAAACCATCACCGCCATGAATCGTGAACTCCACTCCTCGGCTTCCTTTCTAAGAGGTCTATACCCCATCAATACCCCTGACCCTCGCTCCAGCTGAGCTCTGACCCGGGCACTGGGGTGGAGGTGGGTGGTGCTAGGGAAGGGAAGACTGGGGCGGGGGCAGGGGAAACATAGACATGGGTGGTTCTTGCCCTCTGTAACAGTGCTGGGGACACAGAGGCTCGTGTTATTTAAAACACACACAGGGAGACTACAGACTGTCCTCGCCCCGCCCCTGCTCTGTTCTCTAAGACCAGAGACCTTGGAGGAGCTGCTCCCAGGTTCCCCTATCAGCTGGCTTCTGGCTGGGTTGACCCAATGGGAAGCATTAGTAGGACACTGGAGGGTGGGCAAAAGGAAGAAGTCAAATTCTCTCCCCCCTTCCTTCTGTCTCCCAGGAAATGTCTGGGGCAACAGACACTGCTCCTAACTGGGTCCCTCTCCCATCAGAAACACCTGCCCCGGGGCACCTGGGTGGCTCGGTGGGTTAAGCCTCTGCCTTCCGCTCAGGTCATGATCTCAGGGTCCTGGGATCAAGCCCCGCATCGGGCTCTCTGCTTGGCGGGGAGCCTGCTTCCCCCTCTTTCTCTGCCTGCCTCTCTGTCTACTTGTGATCTGTCTCTCTCTGTCGAATAAATAAACAAAATCTTAAAAAAAAAAAACCAATCATCTTAAAATTCTTAAAAAAAAAAAAAAAAGAAAAGAAAGAAAGAAACACCTCCCCCATGGCTCTAATTTTCACCTGATGGCAGGCCTGTCCCCACCACTGGGCTCTGGTAAGACGACCTCTTCCTTCCGACCCTCCAGCCCAGAGCAGGACAGCTACTTCCTGCTATTGCTCCGCTCCAAGTTGCCTCACTATCCCTTCTGGCCTGAAGCTTCTCCAGCATGTTGTATTAAATGTCCTGCCCTGTGAAAACTCACAGTCATGTCTACTTTCCTGGTTGGACTCCTCCTCGTGATACCGGCTCCCTGGTTATGGAAGACTGTCGAGCCTGGAAGGCAAAGGCTAAGACCGCTCTGGTCTATTACTTTCCCTGCAACTCATCAACAGGCCTGTGCTCCAGAGGAAGAACCCTGAGTGGCTCTAAGGAAGGTGCTCAAACATCCTGTGATCCCAGGGATTTGAACAGCCAGTTCCAGCGCTCCCCACCTATGGCTCAGCAGACCTACCACTCACCTCCAGATGTGTTTGGGTCCCCAGTGGCCAGATGTGCTCAGAGACCACTGAGCAGAGAACAATAAGTATCTTTGGTAGAAGGGGGGGGGGTCTGAAGCAGTTCAGGGAGACCTTGAGAGATGCCAGTGACACCCCCTCCTTCTCACCCGACCCCCAGTGGAAACAGAAATCCTTATCAGGTGTCCCGGGACTCTACAGAGCAGCTCAGTCTCTTCTAACCAAGAGTGATCTTGTTCACAGACCTGCACTGTCCACAGTGGTGACCAGCAGCCGCGCGCGTGGTTCTAATTTTAATTTAACTAAAAATTAAATAAAGTTTAAAATTCAGCCCTTCCATTGCACAAGCCATGTTTCAAGCGCTCACCTGCGGCTCCCGGCTATGGTATTAGTGCAGACACAGAACATCTCCTCGTTTGGGCAGCGCTGTTGGTAGAGAAAAGCACCTTTGTCGACAGAGAAAGGGATGAAACAGCATAATACAAATTAACCAGTTGAATTTTAACAACCAAACAGGCTCCCAGCTACGCGTGGGACCAAAAGATGATTGCATTTTTATGCCGGAATGGCTTTTAGTCATACCAGCTGAGGGTTCAGGCAGAATGGAAGAGGTAGAGCCGATTTTCTAATGCCTCTTCCGAAGGCACGAGAATTTTGAGCTGATAGAATAAACGCCAGGATGCGAACCTACTGGAGTGAGGAGCTTTTTGGAAATGAAAGAGAGATATTTACTTAAACGGAAAAAAGAAGAAATAACATGTTTACTCTTTATTTGGCTCTTCTCAGAAAAGAAAAGAAACAAAAGCGCTCCAGCTAAAACCTACCTAACTGCGGTATAAGTGTCGCAGGCCGGGCCACGCGGGCGGTGGGCGAACGAGACAGGATACTTAAACTGTCTGCTCTGACAGGAAAATTAAAGACAATTGAGCGTGGCGTTAAGCCTGGAGAAACCGAGCTGGTTTCATTGCATCGTACCTTCTCTTGCTGCAGCTCCTTACTAGCAAGAAACAGCTCTATTTCCAGTTCATTCAGAACCTATGGCGGTGCCCCCTTACCCACAATGGACACCGCCCGAGACCCCCAGTGGCTGGCTGAGACCGCAGATGGCCCAGAGGGCTCTATACCCCACGAGCGTGCCCCGTGGATTGCATTTCACGTTATTGAACTTCGCAGATGCTGTCTTTTTTTTTTTTTTTTTTTTTTTTTTTTTTTACAAATTGAAGGTTTGTGGCAACCATGCGTTGAACAAGTCCTTCAGCACCATTTTTCTAAAAGCATTTGCTCACTTCACGTCTCTGTGCCACATTTTGAAATATTTCCAAGCTTTCCCTATTATTATATTGGTCATGACGGTCTGCGAGCTGTGATCGTTGATGTTACTGTTGTAATTGTTGTGGGACACAGTGAACCACGCGCATATGAGATGGAGAAATCCACCGATAAAGTAAGCGTTTGGACTCCAGCCATTCCCCTGTTTCTCCCCCTCAGGCCTCCCTAGTCCCTGAGATACAACAATATTGAAATTAGGGTGATTAATAACCCTACAATGGCCTCTAGGTGTTCAAGTGAAAGGAAGAGTCGCAGGTCTTTACTTTAAATCCAGAGCTAAACATGATTAGGCTCAGTGAGGAAGGCCTGGCGAAAGCTGAGGCAGTGTGGACGTGAGGCCTCTTGGAGCAAACAGTTGGTCGAGCTGTGAATAAAAAGGTCTTGAAGAAATTACAAGTTCTCCTCCAGCGAACACGCAAATGATAAGAAAGCAAAACAGTCTGATGTCAGATACGGAGACAGTTTGGTCTGGACAGATGATCAAACCAGCCACAACATTCCCTTAAAGCAAAGCCTCGCCAGAGCAAGGCCCTGACTCTTCAGTTCTGGGGAGGCTGAGGGAGGTGAGGAAGCTGGAGAAGAAAAGCTTGAAGCTAGCAGAGGCGGGTTCCTGAGGCTTGAGGAGAGAAGCCGTCGCCACAGCATGAACGTGCAGGGGCTGCTGGAGAAGCCGCAGCGAGGCATGCAGAAGATCCAGCTAAGATCATTCTCGAAGGTGGCTGCACGCAACAGCGGATTTTCCACGCAGACGAAACAGCCTTGTATTAGAGAAGATGCCATCTAGGACTTGCATAGCTAGAGAGGAGAAGTCAGTGCCGGGTTTCAAAGCTCCCAAGGACAGGCTGACTCTCTTGTTAGGGACTAATGCAGCTGGAGACTTCAAGCTGAAGCCAGTGCTCCTTGACCATTCTGAAAATCCTAGGGCCCTTAGGAGTTATGCTAAATCTATTCTGCCCATGCGCTATAGAAGGAACAACAAAGCCTGGATGACAGCACATCTGTTTACCACATGGTTTACTGAATATTTTAGGTCCACTGTTGAGAACTACGGCCCAGCCAAGATTTATTTCCAAGTGTTACTGCTCATTGACAATGCACCTGGTCACCCAAGAGCTCTGATGAAGATACAGTACAAAATTCATGTTGATTTCAGGCCTGCCAATGCAGCATCCATTCTGTAGCTGTTCTACAGATCAAGGGATCATCTGGACTTTCAAGTTTTATTATTTTAGAAATACATTTTGTGAGACTATAGCTGCCATCTATAGTGATTCCCCTGATGGATCTGGGCAAAGTCCACTGAAAACCTTCTGGAAAGGATTTACATTCTAGATACCACGATTTCTAGGAAGAGGTCAAAATATCAACATTGATAGGAGTTTGGAAGAAGTTGATGAATCCTAATAACTAGAACCAAGGAAAGGTAATCGCTAACATTAATTTAAATTTACCATTGCCTAGGCTCACTCTATCCACATCCTCTCATTCGATCTTTGTACCAAATCTGGGAGTGGAGGCACTGCTAGCCTTTCTATTTCACATGTGAAAAACACCAGGTACCAAACCGTGTTATCTGTCTAAAGTCTCAGAGTTAGTAAAGAGGAGATCTCAGATTCCAAATAGAACAACCTGCTTCCAGAAGCTGTACCCACCATTCCTACACCATACAATGAGAGGAGAAAGAGCCCAGATTCAGCAGATACCCACGACATCTGTGTTAATTACATATGCCACACAAAGATGTTTCCAATGCCACCAAAGCCTGATTGCACCTATACGCATGGGAACTGGATGAGATTTAGAAATTTTGGTTGCCGTTCTAGCCCTCCAAGATTGTATGTACCTCTTTCAGGCACACAGAGAGGCTGGACCTTCATGGATAATGCCCAGACACTTTTTTTTTTTCTTTCAAAAAAGCAGAGAAAAAAAAAATAATGACACATTTTTAGCAAGCAAGGAGATGCCAGAAGGTAATTGCTTTCCAAATTACTGTAAGTTATAAATGGATCAATGATTTTCTCTGGAGTTGGAATCAACAGTAATTAGCAATATGCAAATCCCACCCTGAGCCCTTTGTTGCCCACAATGAAGGGGGAGGTACCCCAAGCAGTCATTTGCATTCATCTGGAGGAGGCCCAGATGGGTGCACCCCAAGTGGGGTTTGCAGGCTGTGAACTGAAGGAAAGTGGAGGGGAGCAAAGTAAATCTCTGCCCTGCTGAAGTTGGGGCCGGGGGCCTGGGGTGCTCCTCAGAGCTCCTCTAGCAATAGTCTCAGCCCTGTCCCCAGGTCGGGCCTGAGTGGGGATAGCAAAGAAGAGTCTGGATCAAATGTACAGTGAATTGGGGGAAAGGTGGAAAAACTGTCAGGATTAACTTCTGAGTGGAATCGGTATGTCTGTCCCCTGAAGGAAGAAGTTGGCCCGGGTGGGAGGAATGAGCCCTGGATGAGAAGCCTGGGAGCCTAAGCACCAGTCCTAGCTCTACTCTACTCGCCTTGTGTCTGGAGCCAGCCGCCTCTCCTTGCAGGTGCTTGTGAGAGGAGAGGATTGGACCAGGTGAGGCTTAGGGCTCCCTCCGTTCATTTATTCATTCACTACAAGCACTTACTCTACCTATTGTGCGCCAAGCACTAAGAACAGAAACCCAACTAAAACTTGTTCCCACAATCAGCAGCTCTCAGTTTGCCAAGAGCAAAGAATGTGTAACAAGACCTTTTTTTTTTTTTTTTTTAAGATTTTTACTTATTTATTTGACAGAGAGAGAGAGAGCACACAAGCAGGGGAGAGGGGCAGGGGGAGAGGGAGAAGCAGGCCCTCTGCTAAGCAGAGAGGCCCACGAAGGGTTTGATCCCAGGACCCTGAGATCAATGCCTGAGCTGAAGGCAGATGCCCAACCCACTGAGAAAACCAGACACCGCCGCCAGATCATCTTAATGATGTATTCTAAGTATCCCAGGACACATATGAACAGGTTCACTCCAAGTGAATCTGGACGACTTCTTGGAGGAGGTGACATTTCAGCTGGACCTCAAAGAATGACTCTATATTTCATTTCCAAGCAATTCAGTTGTAACTCCATCTGGGGCCACAGAGGGTTTAAAACAACACTCCTTGAGCTTTTATGAACACATGAATCATTGGCGAGCACCTATAAAAGGTCCATTCTTGGAGCCCATCTCTCACAGGGTCCCATCAGTCCATCTGGGACTGGGACTGAGAATCTGCATTTTAGCAAGCTCACCAGCGACTCGGGGACAGTAGGCCTGCGGGCCACATTCTGAGAAAGGACTGGTGCAATCCTTCTTGATTCTATCTGTATTGTTCAAAGCAAAACAAAATCCTAAGGGCTGTTTTCAGATACTTGACAAGACACTTGACATTTGACAACTCCTGAAACCTCCACATGGTTGTACCCTCCCAAGAAGCAAACTAACCACTCCTGACACCAGTGGTGCCAACAAAAGCCACGAAGAGCCTCTTCAGAAATGGGTCCATATTCCATATTCTGTGCAAAGGGCCAGGGACTCGGCATCTGTCCTCCAGAGGCACCCCTGAAGCAGTCTGGGAAAAGGTCCCCAAGCCGTTCAGCTGGTCCCTCCCCATCGAGTGGTGACCAGCTCCCTGAGCTGGAGGCACCTCATTTCCTCCACCCCCGCCCAACAGGGCGCCTGCAACCAGCTCCCGCCTGGGAAGCAGAAGGCACGGAGGGTATTATGGTAGAGAAAACCAGACTGTCCTGAACAGAGCGCTCACCCCCTGATCTTCACCTGGCTGGCTCCACACGGCCAGGCGGGCCTCAGCTAGACGTCATTGCTTCTGGCAGGCCTCCCCCGACCAGCCCACCTGACACCTTGCCAGTCTAGCCTCATCTGGCGTATCTGGGATGGCCCTTAAATGGTGCTCCCCGATCCGCCATGCCTCCAGGTCTAAATGCCTCACACGGTCTTCTCCCCCGGATTCTAGGCTGCTCCTGAGACCCGTTTTAATCACAGAATGTGGCAGAGGTGACGCTGTGCCTTAGGTAGGCCTGGCAGCTCCCTCTTCTGTGCTGGTGGAAGCCTGGGGCCCTGATTTAGGAAGTCCAACTCCCCTCCCGGAGAGAGTAAGTGCAGGTGCCGCACAGAGAGTGAGAGGCTCCAAGTCAACATGGAAAGAGAGACTCCGTCAACCCACCAGCCATGTAGCCACACAGGTGACCCTCAGCAGGATGTGCAAAGGAGTCCAACCTGCTGAGCCCAGCCCTGGTTGTAGAATTGTAAGCAAATGGAATAAGTGTGTGTGTGTGTGTGTGTGTGTGTGTGTGTGTGTGTTTGAAGATGTCATTTATTTATTTGAAAGAGAGAGAGAGATTGAGAGAAAGCATGAGCAGGGGGCAGGAGTGATGACAGAAGGAGAAGCAGGCTTCCTGCCGAGCAGGGAGCCCTACAGTGGGCTTGATCCCAGGACCCTGGGATCATGACCTGAGCCAAAGGCAGACGCTTAACTGACTGAGCCACCCAGGCGCCCCAGGTGTGGTATTTTAAACCACTGAGTTTCAGGATAGTGTGTTACACACCAACTGATACCTGATACCTTATCCCTGTGTCTCACCTTCTTCACACCATTATTACAAAGAAACAGAAAGTCTCTGACCACCTCCTCTATACAGTAGGCTCCCCGGGGGGAGCGGCTGGTTGCTCTATGCTGCATCCCCACCCACTGAGCCTTGCCTGGCACAGAGCCGGAGTGCCCCAGTATTGGCTGAATGAATTCACCACCCCTCCGCTGAACCTCTGGCTGGACCAGCGGAAAATGTAAGCTAAGAATCCAATGCCCTTGAGCTGATGCTGTCAGAGGGAGAGTCAGGAAGACGTGTTGATTGTCCATTAACAAACTTCGCACGCATCCGAACAAACTTTTAAAGGCTAAAGAAAAACCATTAGTGAGGAGTTTCATGCTTGTTCAGAAGCACCAGAAACAGCTGGCTTTCGAGCAGCAGCGAGACTGCAGCTCCCCAGGGGTCGCAAGACGCAATAGCCGAGACCAAATGGCCCCAGCGCCTGATCTCTGCACAGACCCGGAGCCAACAGCTGGCCTTCTGCGCTCCCTTCCAGCATGCTGCGCTCCGAGCTCACCCACCCTGAGGAAGGACATTTCCCCAGCAGACCCTCAGCTGCCACCTCCTGCAGAGCACAGCCAGCTGCGGATGCCAGAGGAAGCCCGGGGTCACCTCCAGAGTGCGCAAGCTAGCTACCTAGGGGACAGAGGGCAACAGTGCAGGAAGATGCTTCCTGGCTGCTTTTTGCACAAACGGCCCCCTGACACCAAGCCCCTTATTCCCATTTGCATGCTCTTCTGGTCTCTTTGTCCTTCCCTCCCTGTCTATGTTGGCGAGAGCCGGAGGAAACTTTCTCTCTAGGCAGCAAGTGGCTGCTGGAAAGCATGGGAGTGTATAAGAGTGCCATCTGCCAGAATCTTTGGAGTCCCTAAATCAGTTGACAATGGGACTGGGGGAGAGGTGGGACAGGGTCCACCCCCTTATCTTGAATTTTTCTAAGTTCCCTTGTCTTCTCTTTATGGAGATTCTCTCAGCACTTTTTTGAAAGTTAAATTAGGCGATGTATTTCAAGTAGCGGTTCTCACACTTTGCTGCACATCAAAATCATTTAGAGGACTTGCTAAGTCACAGATTTCTGGAGCTCATCCCAGAGTTTCAGTAGGTCAGGAATGAGGACCCCAAATTCCACCTCTAACAAGTTCCCAGATGATACTGATGGTCGTGGCCCAGGGACTACACCTAGAGAGCCATTCACATAACATAGGAGAAACTTAAATATAAACATCTACACACACACACACACACACACACACACACACACACGAACTCAGATTTTTCTGGAATTTTCCCAATTTTTAGTCAATGGAAATATATAAATCATTTTAAACTGTCCCTTCTACAGGCCTCCAAGCGCTGTCAAGAGAGCAGCCTTGCAGCAGAGTGATTGTAAAGGAAAGCAGAGAGGAGAGGATGAATATTTCAAAGGCTCAGAAATTGGTGTTCCTCATATGACCAGAAAGAAGCCTGGGAGTGTCTGGAGAAGAGGAAGAGGAAACATGCATTTTCTGAATGCATTAGCCAGGGAGGAGTTTGAGGCAGAGGTGGGCTTTGGGGGCTGGGGATTGGGAGTTGTCGGTGTACCAGGCTCCAAAGAACCTCTTCCTCCAGCTCTACAATCTGGTGATCGTGCCTCACAAGCACAGCAGGTTCAGGCCCTCAGACCTCCCTCCAGACCTGCAGAATCAGGGTCTGCGAGGGGGCGCTCTGCGACTGGGGACACACCATTCCAGTTCAGACTGCTGCGCACCTCCCTAGGATGACTCCAGTGTCCTCAAGGATGCAAGGGGCAGGCAAAGGGCAAGTGGGCAGTTTGTGTTTCATTCAGACAGAAGATTGGGACGTTTGGGAAGATGAAGAAGTTCTGGAGATGGATGGGGATGATGAATGCAGAACAATGGGAATGTATGTCATGCCACAGACCTCTACCCTTGAAAATGGTGAAAATGGTACATTTTCTGTTATGTATACTTGACAATGATTAAAAAAAATAAAGACCCATCAAGGAGATAAACGTGCGATCAATGAGATAAGTTGTCTCTGATTAGTTGCAAGTTATCCTCTTGATGTTGTCAAAAGATATTGGATGGAGTGCAGAAAGAGAATGTTTCGAGATATCTCTGCCTACTTGTATGGGTGGTCTGATTCTAATAACATATACTGAATAAGGCAAAAAGATCTTCAGGATAAATAGGAAGCAATTTTCCTGGTGAATAGCCAACACCCTTTGCTTTTTTTCTGGGCTCTCAGACAGTATTCTGATCTACAATGGGGGCTTTCTCAGGCAACACCCTTCGCCCCCCACCCCCTGTCCCCAGGAGACCCTGTTTCCCGCAGTTGCCTGTGGCTGGGAAGGCTTCTGTTGTAAATTTCCACACCAACACTCCACACTCCACTACATGCTCCACTCCCCTGGGAGCAGAGTCCTATTTGGCCGCCACAGATCTGTTCCCCAGAACCTCAATGCCAAACCAATTGAAAAAGCAGAAGTTCTAAACCTGCAAAGCAGAAAAAGCAAATGACCCCCTAGGGGATCCCAAATTCCAGGATCCCCCAGCCTGGCAAGTAAATCGTCAATGCCATCCACCTCCTTCCCCCAACACACACCTGTTTATAATGAAAGTGTTAAGTCAAACATAGGAAATGCTCTCATTTTGCCCAGGAATGGAGGAAGCATTGCCTGCTTACGCATTCCAAGATCATCGAGGGGCTCTGTCAGGTCCCACTGTAATCAAACCTCCTCAGCTGAATAATGGTGGAGTTCTCCAAATGCCACGCCTCGCACCCTCTCCCTCCTCAATGTCTACTGGACCAACCGAATCAAGGAGCCAGCACTCAATTACACATGGCCTTGAGTCTTTTCCTGGCATAAATCACTTGACAGTGATGCGAAAGGTGTGGGTTTGGTAGCAAGAGAGCTTCAGGCTGGAGATGCGCCCTGCACCTGCCGGCTGTTTAACTTTGATTCTGAATCTTGAAATCAGCATCTGTGCTCAGAATTTAAGACACATAAGCAATTAAGGTACAGAGCTGAGAAGGGGAGCTGAAAGAGTGCTCAGCCCTATTCAGGCACCCAGCAGCTACCCTCTGAACACACTGTAAAGCTTCCGGACGCTGAAGAGCACCTGCTCTCCCCTGCTCCCCCGGACCTGGTTTTCAAGCCTGGCTGCACAGGAGAGTCTGGGGGACAGCTTCGGATGTTCAGAGAGGCTGGAGGGAGTCTCAAGTATCTATCCTCCTAGAGCTCTCCCAGCCACTTCCCTGGAGCAAAGAGCACAACACAGAGTTCAACAAATGTTCGACAAGGACTTAATCAATCGATGGAGATGCAGAGTTCTGTGATCCTTATGATTGACAGGGAGGGACAATTCCTTGCAGGCATCATTATTATCAGGTTCCATTGTAATCGCGAGAAAACTCCATAGAATATTAGATGCTTTCAGATGAGCATTAACTGAGCTGCCGAACACTCAGTCTTAAGGCCAAGGGTCCCAGTAAAGTTGTTGTTAATTATTCGACAGCAGTGTCTCTTCCCATACTGAGACGCCTTATTAGAGAAATAACCATCTTCGCTGAGACATACTTTGTTTGCTGCAGTTGTGAAAAAATAAAAAGGCCATGGAAGAATTTGGGGAGGAGAGTTGAGAGGCCCAATAGTTATAAATAGATGGCTGATGGTTACTAAAGTTGATGGCAGAGTCGCATATGTAGAGAATGGTGGGGGGGGACCTCATTAACTACAAAAATCATTAGCAGAGAAAGAAGGAAAGGGAAGGGCTGAAAGGAGAGGTGTTGAGCTGCCAAGGGAAGGTCATTCTGGAGGAGACAGAGATCAAAAGCTGGAGCACGTTCCGTGGGTCAGGTCGCAAGGGAGGAGCAGAGAGCTGGTCATCTCCCACATCCATCCACGGTTTTCCACAAAAATAAGGCAAGAGGCTGGAATGCTCATTTAAATGCCTAGAGTCTCTGTCTTCCATACCCATGCTCAGGGTTGCAGCACTTCCTGCAGGCACAGGGGTCTGCAGAGGTGACCCTGACCCTCTCCACGCCATCCATGGACATGAGAGGTCTTCCATGATCTGAACAGTAGTCAAGACGAGACTCAGAATGGAGCCAGGGAGCCAGATGAGCCCACCCTCGCTGATGCCTGCTCCCCAAATCTCAGCTCCTTCTTGGACTCCCCAGGTTCTCCTGGGTCCTGCCTTTGAGTACGGACAGCACTGACTCCTGCCACATCCCATGACCTAAGGAGGAATTCATTCCCTTTGACTTGATTCATTCAGCTAACCCATACTGTGTTCCTACTCTGTGTCAGCAAACACAGAGGTACAGACACAGAGGTACAGACACAGAGGATAATGTTAGATGAATGAATGGATGTTAAACCTTAATAACAACTTTAATAAAAACTGGCATTTGCTAAACCCACATCAGATGCTAGGCTCTGTGCTAAGGGCTGTATATTACCCTTTTGTCCTTAGCCCATGAAGAAGGCATTATTATTTCAGTTTTACAGATCAGGAAACTGAAATTCAGAGAATTAAAACTGCCAGGCCATATAGCATGTAGGAATGGGTAGAGTTGAAATCGAAGGCCACAGCTGCTTGCTCCAGCATTTGAAGGGCTCGAAACCTAACTGAACAATGAGGTAAGGGTATAGGATTATTAGAGGACGAAAGAACCAGACCATGCAGACACCAGCACGAGTGGGACCAAAGAGGGAGAGATCATGGGCAGGAGAGGCCAGGGGTGCCCTGCCGTGGGGCGAGGTGGGGGTCCAAGGGCACAGCTCTTTCCCACTCAGAAGAAACCATACACATTTGGCCAGCAGTTTCCTAAGGTTTGATTCTGACTGCCTTTCCATGTAGAATGTATACCATCCCTGAGGTCTGATTGCGGTCTGATTCACTATTCACACAGTAGTCATTTGCTCAACTCCTATCGATTTGGGGATCCTGGGAAAAGATTATGGGCCCCCAGGTAAAACCCAACCCCATGGTGAATTTTTTTTTTTTTTAAGTAGGCAGAGAGGCAGGCAGAGAGAGAGAGAGGAGGAAGCAGGCTCCCTGCCTAGCAGAGACCCCGATGCAGGGGTCCTGAGATCATGACCTGAGCCAAAGGCAGAGGCTTAACCCACTGAGCCACCCAGGCGCCCCCATGGTGAATTTATATTACAACATTCTGCTTTGTTTAAAAGCTACAAAGGGACTACTTAATCTATTTGAAGATGTGTGTGCATGCTCATGTGTGTCCTTGTATAAAAATTTGCCTAAACATGGAGCCCCAAGCCCAGGGTATGTAGAAGTTCCACATTCTCCCTCAAAGCAGATAAGCAGATGGCTTACAGGAGACAGTGGCCTTGGATACTTTGTTTAAGAATGGTGGCCATAATTTATTAGTATATGCTGTACCCTTTGAAAAGGGGAAAATCTGTCACATGGTCATTGCCAGGGATCTCAAATCCTTTACAGAATTTTCCCAAGGATCTTTCCTAACACCTACCCACATGCTTCCTTGAGTAGGAGAGAAGGAATAACAGTACGTGTAGTATCAAAGGTAATGGGTATATGCCATAGCCCATAAAATCTAGAATGCCTATAGGGGAGTAGTAAGCACCCATACCTCATCACCCACACGTGGAAAAGGGGCTGGAAATGGGTTTCAGAAGACACGATTGCTTCTCTGGACCAGTCCTGACTCAGATCAGACCTCACGTAGAACTGTCAGTCTCTGTAGGTAGAATGCATCTGAACTTCAGGCGAGAACTGAGCAGAAGTTAAAGGAAGAGATTCAAGGGAGGGTTTGCTTCCTATGCCCGAGTACTGCTGAAGACTTTGAAACCCAAGTAACCCCAGGAGATACCAAATCCCACACCCCCAAACCAAGCTCTATCCCATCTGGGTTCATTATTAACCTGAGCAGACTTCCCTCACGAGCATCACAGGACATCGAGATGGTAGAAAGTTCTTCGGGCTTATGTATTTCACAGCACTCACCGTAGCACATACCCTCCCCAGTGTCTATAACCCAGCCTGATGAGTCCCAGACCTGTACCCCTGGGGCAAATAATACATTATATGTTAATAAAAAAGAAAAAAAAGATGGTAGAAAGTTCTGTCATATGGTAGAGGAGGTGGGAGATGAAAGGAAATAGAATATGTACTCATTGCCAGGAAAGTTGGAGCCAAGTGGGTCTGCTGGAGACGCCTGCTTTCAGAGAACATCGGTGTATTCACGGCGGCTCTCGCGGATTGTTCTGGGAAACCTCGCTCTTCTGAGATGCACCGCTGTGCCTTTGTTATCAGAACAGGCCTTCCAGGAGGCAAGTCCATATCCTCTGATGCCCCATTCAGAGAAGGCTTCTTGAACATGGGGAACCATGGCAAGTTCCTTCCACCTTCACTAGCATCTGCTCATGGAGTCCATGAGGCAACTCTGCTCACGGGGGAGATTTTTAGACCACAACATCAAGGAACTGAGTAGCTGTAATTAAATGTGTGTGTGGGTGTATGTGTGTGTACAGCAAGAAGCTACACACACACACACACACACACACACACAAATACAGCAAATGGCAACATATAAATACCCATTTGCTTAGATGCATAGATAAAAAGATACAAGCAGATGAATGGGGAGCATGGTCCCATGTGGAGCCGAAGCAGTATCATCGTTGGGAGTCACACATGTCTGGAATATCTGACAAATTGGTCGTTAGGAGGACTGAGGAGATCCCAGCAGGGAATCTCCTGAGGGAAGAAGGAGATGAGGAGAAGCTTGACCCAATGTCAAGTCGTCAAGGTGAGAGAGGAGGCATGATTCTGCTGATAGTGCAGAATGTCACTTGGCCCTGTCCTTGCCCAGCCCCTAGAGGTCTCACTTGGGCCCTCTTAGCTAATATCAGCTAGCATTAGAGAGCATTATGGGATACAGGTAGTTTTGGGTGCATTAGCCTGTTTAGCCTCTAAACAATCCTGAATCAGGTACCACTGTTTTAGTCCTATTTCACAAATCATGGTGTTAAGGCTCAAAGTAATCAAGAAATTGCTCCAGCACAGACAACTCCCCAGTGGGAGAACGAGGCTTCAAAGCCTAATCAGTTTGAACCCATTACCCCGATTCTAACCTTACACCATCCCAATCCCCTGGGGAGAGAGGCCCCTCAATAAAAAATGAAATAGCTCTACGTCTGGCCGTTCTTTGAGGCAGGAGCTTTGGGCAGGGCTGCTCTGGGAAGCACAAAGTAGAGACAGCTATTCCCTCCAACTGCGCCACGGGCTGCCATGTGTTAGTCCCTCGAAGGTTCTGGGCATTACCGATGCCTCCGTGGAAGGGCAGGTATTCCCGGAGGGAGACTGGGATGCTCTGTGGTGGAAGGTGGTGGAGGTGGGGAGAAGGCAGAGTGTCCTGTGGTCATGTCCAGCAGAAGTGGACAGGCACAGTTGGCCCAGGGACAGCAGTGTCCAGTAGAAACCTGCAGCAGCAGACCAGACTTGCTTATGAGCTTCATAGGAAACTTCCTGGGAACACCTGAGGGGCTCTGGCAAGGACTGGGGTCCTGTATTAGCAAGAGGGGTTGTGAGCCAAGAAAGCATAGATCACTGGTGATATGACCCACTTTTCACATCTAGTCAACCCAAGGGAGAGGAAGAGAGAACTATCTGATCTTTTTTTGACTGATCCTGATTTCTTTCAAAACAAAAGGCTAAGTTAGATGGTAAAAAAAAAAAAAATGAATAAAATGTGCATCAAAATGAGGGTAATAGTTTCAGTTACCCAATGCCACTCTCCCCCTAAATCATCCTCAGTATTGATGAGAATCTTTGGCTTAAGTCTCTCCAAGCGTTCTGACCCTCTCTGACCATGCAGAGAAGTATCTATGGGCTCCAGGAGCAGAACCCACAGCCCCGATCCCTCAAGCCAGGGGGGTATGCCCCCACATCCACCTCCACACAAGCTCATGCATACCCATACCATGTAGACAAGACAGGGTTAAAGGCTCTGCTTTTTCTCAGCAGATGCCATGTGGAAAAGTGCTGGCCTGGCGCTGCCCTGTGGCTTCAGCAATCAGGCAGGGTAGGCTAATTAGTCAGTCTGAGATCCATGAGGGAAATGCTGACAAACTCAATAAGCAGCAAGCGCCTGGCCCCCAGGGGTAGGGGGTGAAACCATATCGGAACAGAGGGGCAGCAGGTCTGGGGGTGGGGGAAGGACAAACAGGTGCTCTCCAAGGAGCCCTTTACCTATTGACCTCTTCAGCCTTTATTCCAGAGATAATTTTCAAGCAACATTAAAGAGGTCTTACCCAGAAACAGACCCATAAATATGGAGAACACGCTGGTGCTTGCCAGCGGGGAGGGATGGACAAAAAGGAGTGAAGGCGAATGGGAGTTGCAGGCTTCCAGTTACGGAATGAATAAGTCGGGGGGATGAAAGCTACAGCCTGGGGAATTTGCCCAATCACAATGTGGTACACCTGAAACTAATGCAACATTGTGGGTCAACTCTGCGTCAATTTAAAAAAGAAGCATAATTTAGAAACTTGAATTATATGATTTAAAAACAAACTGAAAAATGAAGATGTCTTTCCAAGCACCAGGCACTGTGGTCATGGTTCTCAGACACCCGTGCCTTTGAAACAGGGGACGAGTGGTGACAGGCGGATGATGCCAAAGGTCTTGGAGCTTAGCACAAGGCACACAATACACTATTAACCCTGGAATGTTGGTTCTCTATCCAATGATGCAGGAGCAGAGAGCATGGGCATATTATGGAATACAATGCAAACTCTGCAGGAAGGTTTTTAATTCCTTTTTTTTTTTTTTTTAAATAGGTTCCATGCCCAGTGTGGAACTCAAGGGAGAGCTTGAACTCATGATCCTGAGATCAAGACCTGAGTGGAGATCAAGAATCAGATGTTTAACCGACGAACCCATCTAGGCGCCCCAAGAACTTTTTTTTAAAAGATTTTATTCATTCACTCGACACAGAGAGAGAGATCACAAGTAGGCAGAGAGGCAGGCAGAGAGGGAGGGCGAAGCAGGCTCCCCAACGAGCAGAGAGCCCGACGCGGGGCCCGACCCCAGGACCCCCAGACCATGACCGCAGCCGAAGGCAGAGGCTCAACCCTCTGAGCCACCCAGGCACCCCCAAGAACATTTAAAACAGAGCAGAATACTATAGGATTAGAGCTACACTCCCAGACACACCCTCCCCCTGCCCAGCCCCCGGGGCACAAGCTCAGTCTCATCTAGAGTTGGGGTTCATCAGTGGACAAACAGAATATATTTTTACTCTTTGTCTTTATCTAACAATTCTAAGGGTTACATTTCAGGATCTTCTCAAAATAATAATAATAATGGCTTAATGACCTGCCCAACCTCACCCAGAACATGACTGAGCTAGAAGCTTAAGCTAAGTGTGCCTGATTCTACCACCTGACTGGAAAAGACAACTGCGTGAACCTAAAACCCTGTTCAGACCACAAGTAGATCCTGGAGGCTCCTCAACTATTTCCCAGATTCTCTGAGAGCACAGAGCACACCCTGGCAGGCAGGGAGAGACGGGTATCTAGAAAAAGAACTGGCCAGACCCGGACAGAGCAGGTCCCCTGACAGAGCCTAGGGAAACCCTAAAATAAGCAACCATTGCCCCTTCCCTTACAGGTAGAGGGTGGCGGACACTGGGTGATTACGGGAACTAAATGTTTCTTCCTCACTTCGTGCAATACACCTTTCTTTTTATGTGTTGTGACTGAGGACATCACAGAGCCCCACCAGTTGTGAAAACCTGATTTCAATTTGATATATTCACACACTTTCTGACCTTGGTGGAAACATTATCATGGTTTCTAAGTATTTCTGAAAGTTGAAATTCATAAAGCCTGGGTGAGTTTTTATTTCACTGGCATATCTTTATTTCACTTACTCCCTTGCATGTCTTCCAAATAGAATGACATGCCTCAGGCAGCGAAAGGCAGGTGTGCAGGCTGCTCCTCGAGGAGAACCTTGCCGGGGTGCTGGGGCCGGCATCCCCGGAGGACCAGAGCCTTCCGGCCTGCACAGCCCCACCCACAAGTTATAGTCGGGAGGAGGAGCAGGACACAGGTGGCTGTGGAATTTAGGCACTCAACAGGTAGTTATCGGGCCACCTGCTCTCGGGACTGGGGACAAAACAGCGAAGCAGAACAGAGACAACTGTGCTTTCAATGAGTAGCAGAAACTGAGGCAAATTCACACTCTCCAATGCGTATTGATATTACCTGAGTAATCGCACCAGGAACCCAGTCACCGTATTCTTCACCTGCTACTGATTAAGTTCACCTTCCCGGGTCTTAGTGAGCGTCCCAGCCTGTAAATGAAGATGGTAGTAACAGCCTTAAGTGTGAGGTCTAGGACAATTAACGAGTTTAAAATCCATAAAATTAAAAAAAATACATAAAATACATAAAATAGAAACACAGTGTAGCATGGGCTAACGATGCGGGCTTGGGTCAGAGACCTGAGCTCAGGATGTGACTCCGAAGTCAGCTATCTGGTGAATTGCAGAGAAAGGTGCTAGGACAACATCTGGCACTTAGGACCACGCCATCAGTATGAGCTTTGATTAGGGAGGATCTAGAAGTGACTGCTCATTGCGTAGTACTTCCCAAGCATTCAGTACAGTCACCTTTCCTCTCGCCTCCTCTTTATTTCCTCGGCTACGTGACCGAAGCATGCTGGGGACATGATGAATGTTGATGAACCTGTGTGTCCAATCTCTGACTTCGCGACAGACCAAAGCAGCAAAGGATTTTGAACTTCCTTCAGTTTGTGGATCCATTGTCCCTGAGAAGAGCTGAGCGGTCCTTGCCTCTGAATGAACTATGCTGGCCTCAGCCACCCAGGCACATGAAGGGTTTTGTTCAAATTTTGTAGCGCTTTATCACCCTTCATAATCCACACGGTGGCCGTGCGTTCCCCCACTGGATGGGGCAATAGACAGAGCTCTCCTTACGTGATAAAAATAAATACACAGAGCCCAGCGAATGGGGGGATACAGCAGAATCATGTCAACTGAGTTAAAAGGAAATCAGCTCCGCATGCTATCTTCAAGGGGAAATGGAACCCACTCCACCAAAGGTAGATGTTGAGTAAGAAGCCCAGGCCTGGCAAGCGCACACAGGAGGAGAAAATCTCTCATCACAGCTCCCCTTGACAGCTCTCCCTCTGTCCCTCCCACTGGTCTGCAGCTGGGAGGAGGGAGCCCGTTCTTACAAAGAAGCAACAAAGGAGCCAGTTGACAATCAGAGGAGAACAGATGTCTCCACTTCCTCCCTGGCACCTTCACGCTGCTTTCAGCTTAATTAGCCAACTGCGCTCCCCTCACACCTGGATGGGAATCTGGATGGGAATCTGGAAGGCTGAGCAAATCCCCACTGGGCTGGTGAAGGGCAGTCCACAGCCGCTCCACCCTCCAGGCTCCGGAAAGCCAGCCACCTGTCCAAGGACGAGGACTCTGGGCTGTAGGACCTTGGACTGACTGCAGGGGCAGGTCTGAAGGGAAGCAGGCTCCCGGGAAAAGCTCTTCAGGCCGCAGCTCCCAACCCCTGCTGTCCGGCCTTCGGAGGGGAAGAGCGGATCCCAAAGCACCTGGAGCCTTTCTCAGCACCTTACCTCTATGAATTCATTCACCCCTGGCAAGAATGTTAAAAAAGTGAGGATGTCATTTTGCACAAAGAGATTAAATAATATGACTCAGTAGCAGAACCGGGATTAAAACCTGGGCATTCCAGGAGCACTGGGTGGCTCAGTTGGTTAAGCTCGGGTCATAATCCCAGGATCCTGGGATTGAGCCCTGGCTTGGGGTATCCCTGCTCAGCAAGGAGTCTGCTTCTCCCTCTCCCTCTGATACTCTCTCAAGTTCCCAATAGCTCATAAATAAATAAATAAATAAATAAAATCTTAAAAAAACAAAACAAAAAACCCTCCAGGCATTCCAAGTCTAGAATCCTCACCATGACACTAGAAACTTGATGGGTGAGCTCACCAGCAAGCAGAGATGGGTGAATGTATTTGAGGTCTGAAGACAAACAGATGGATGTCATTCAGCCCATCAGGCCAGAGAGCCCGATTGGAGCCAAGCTGCCCTAGAGAGATCGGCTTAGGAAGGAGATGTGGCTTCTGCTCTGGTGAGGCTTCCTGGCTAATAATAATGACTGATGTTTCTTGCACACTCGCTGGCGCCCCATCCTCATGCTGCTATTTCCATCTGACAGATGAGAAACTGAGATGCAGAGGGGAACATGCACAAGGCCATGAAGATAATTCGAGGTAGAGCTGAGATTGGAGTGTAGCCCTGTCTGTCTCCAAAGGAGGCAAGCTTATCCTTCCCTGTGCAGGTCAAAAAGGCAACACTCATTCAGGTGCAGGGATGGGTCAGGAGTGGGAGGACCTCTTCCCTGACCCCTGTTCTGTGCTACAGAAACCTTGGGGCCAGAAGAGCTAGACCTGGCCCTTGTCCCCATCAGGCCCACCTTTGGCTCCCTTGGATCCTCGTGGGAATGAAGCAGAACTTGGGCTCAGTCCCTAAAGCCTTCCACTGTCCCCCTTCTCTACCAGGGAGCTGGGTTTCCCAGCAGCATGTCTTCCGAAGGTATCTGACTTCTCCAAGCTCCTAGGAGAGTGGGCAGATGCCTGGAGGGATCTGATCTTCCTGGCCTGGAACACTCCTGAGTCTTCTGTGGAAACCGGTCCAGGCTGCTCCGTCCCCACACCCCCACACCTACCTGTCCTCTTGCTCCCCCCAAGAGACAGTGAAGTCGGCCCAACAACCTCTCGGAGATGCTGTGATTTCAGATTTTTGTAAAATGGCTCTTTTGGATATTTTGAGAAGGTGCTTCCAAAGCTCTGAGTTTGGAGACATATTGAGGGTTTTCAAACTCACAATCATCATGACCTATCATTAGCCCGGACAACCTTCCTTAGTTTGAAAAGTGCTCTGAGATTAATGTAGCTACTTCTGCTTTCTTTTGAGTCATGTTAGCCTGGTCTATTTTCCTCTATCCATTTTTAATTGATAGTCCGGTGTTGTTTTTTCATTTGCTGTGACTGTCTTTTCATTGCTTTTTTTTTTTTAAGATTTTATTTATTGATTTAACAGACAGAGAGTAGACAGAGAGGCAGGCAGAGAGAGAGACAGGGAAGCAGGCTCCCCACTGATCAGAGAGCCCGATGCGGGGCTTGATCCTAGGACCCTGAGATCACGACATGAGCCAAAGACAGAGGCTTTAACCCACTGAGCCACCCAAGTGCCCCCTTTCATTGCTTCTTTTAAACCACTGATGTTCAAGGTGATTATTGATATGTGGGTTAATATCTATCACATTTGTTACTGTTTTCCTATTTGTTGTCCTCATTCTTTGTTCCTGTTTTTGTTTTCCACTTGTTTTTTTTTTTGTCTCTTGTGATTTTAACTGAGCTTTTAATACGATTCTATTCTCTCTTCTTTCTTAGCATATCGGTTATACTCACAAGTGTTTTTGAAAAGCTGCCAAGGTCATTCCTTTCCAGCTTTCTTTCTGCCAATCCAGACTATCTTTGTGTTCTTCACAAGTCCATTCCACGCAAGCCACTTCCCGCTCTCTGTGGGCCACAGTGGGTTACCAGTGACTCCCTTAACAACTTTATTTTGCACTCAGTCCCACGCCATTGCTGAGCTCTGCCTTCGGGAGTTGATCATCACAGTTGCCATTTACTGAACATCTATTATGTGCCAGTCACCGTCCTGGATGTTCTTGACTACTTCAGTACAGGGGCATTACTATTCCAGTTTTGGTGACTGACTGCCAAAATGTCCTTCATTCTACATTGTTTTCATCATTTTCTTTCCAAGAGAAATTAGGACAGTCCAGAGTCTGAGTTGACACTTAAACCCTGATGTCACCTGCTCTTGACAGGTTAGAGCCCTGACTTCCTGGCCTCTGATTTCCTCCCATGTTCATTTTGGGGGGGGGGGGCATGGAGGAAGGATCACTTGGCTTTCGTACAGGCATGTACATATCATCATTTTTAAAATTAAATGTATTTTAATTTTTAAAAATTCACAGCAGAGGCATTTGAGGCTGAATATTGGAAAGGATGACTTCACCCCTTCTGGGCATTCTGACGTCATCTTTGCTGTAATAATAATATTGCAGTAAAATGATAGGGGGCACAAAACATTTGGGGGCACGCTGTCCACAGCTGATTCCATCGGTGATGGCCATCTTGCCCAGGTGATGGCCTTTGGTTTGTCACTTCTGGGAATTTGAAATGGAAACTTTGAGATTGAGCCATAGAAGAGAGCAGGTCAGCAGTGGAGCTTAGCTGAGTCACACTCCTGGTGAAGCACTAATGTGAGGTCAGGGCATTCTGCTGCCACTATATGCCTGGGAAGAGCCTGCTTCCCACCTTTCCTGTGGCTTCAGATTCTATTTGGATTCCAGCAGGCCCTTGGCCCTTCCTTAAGCTAACTCCAGGGACTTCTATTCCTAGCAAATATATGATCTCTAAGATAAACTGATTTTGCTCCAAAAAAAAAAAAATGAAATGCACATCATTCACAGGAATATGCCAGAGAGTGCCTTCTGAGCTTCCGATCATGCACAGACTATAACCAAACGCCCAAGACAGGTAGGTGCTGAGTTCCCGGCACACACCCAATGATGTGGCCGAGGCTGAGGAAGGGAGAGAGAGCTGGGGGGCAGCAGTCCGGTCCTATTCCATCATGGGGGGAAGAGCCAGGAGTGAGAGCAGAAAGCCTGGCTTAGCCCCAAAGGGAATGGAAAGAAAGGAAAAGGAGCCGACTTCGGTTCAGTGCTTGCCCCTCGCCTGCTGCCAGCTTGCTGGCTGCCACAAAGACGGGCTGGGTTGTTTCCCGGGTTGAGCACTTCTCCGGGAGCTGGGAAATAAACCACAATCAAACCCTCACTGACACCTTTGCCAGGCCAATAAACTGCAGTTCATGGGAAAGGTAAGCTCATCCAAAGGCAGTTTTCACTAATGAAAAACTGTGCAAGATATGAAAGTCACGTTTTTTTGTAGGGGTCTTAAGATGACTCACAAAATTTTATGTGTCTGCATCTGGGGGGGTGTTATGTGCACACGTGTGTGGACTTTGTGGGGGGCGGGGAGAACTCTTTGGAAGGGAAAGCATAGTGCTAGAAAAAGCCACTTACGGTGTGCCCTTGAGCAAGTTACTTAAACTCTTTGAGCTTCAATTTCTTCACCCATTAAAAAAAAAGAGAGAAAGATAAATCACCCCGTGTGGTCATCGTGAGGGTTAAATGAATGACCTAACATGTAATGCCTAGCTCATAGTAAGCACTCACGGTGGCTATTTTTTTTTTTTAATTCAACTGGACTTGGGGATTCTGTCAATTTCTACCACAAGATCCACCCCCCCAACTCCTCACTGTCTGCATAGGATAGAAGGTCCCACCTGCATTAACCTTAGCACTCTATTCTTAAAACAAACTCCACAACATTCTTCTACTATAATTCCTGTCCCCATCTACGCAAGTTGTTCAAGGAAAGCAGCCGGAAAGGAAGTGCTAAACAATGGGCCAGGGTTCACTGATGTTCATCTCGACACCTGGCATCGTTTGCCTCTACCCCTCTGTCCCCTGTCAAGTCCCCCAGGTCTATCGACGTGCCTAGAGCACAGGCTGCTCTCGGTCCACTTAAGAGTAGCCTGAACTCAGGTCACACGACTCTGGGTCTCCTATTTTAATACAACCAACCAGATTGTCTGTTTTTAAAAGCCCAGAATTCTGGTGCCTCTTGAGAAGTCAGACAAGAGGCCACACTGGGCTCTCCTTCCTCTTTTAGTTGAGGCAAGGAGTTTCCATTCTGCCACAGTCCTCACTGCTCCCTGCTGCTTCCCATCGCTGGCCTGGCCCCAAGGCATCTGCCACGTAGGGGTCAGAGCCGCATACTTAACCCTCCGTCAGCCTTCTGTTCTGTAAGAAGACCAAGAGCGTGGGCTTCCAGAAAGTCCTTAGCATGGTGCCACAGAAGGAAGGACCGTGTTTTGCCCTCCAGACTTTTCCATAGGAAAAGGGCACTGGGTGGGGGGTCTGGCACCTGGGCTGTGTGTGAATGCATCCTCCCCTCTCACCTCTCTGGACTTCAGTCTCTCCTGTGACTTGGGACACCTGGATAAGTGGGACTCAGAGATTTACGTTGGCGCTGCCTTGTCATAATGCAGAGTCACCGACGGTCTGGTTCAGCTGGGATGGAGCCACAGGGTGTCCCTGAGCACCTGGCTCATAGTTCAGAGCTCGTCCTATCAGAAGGAGGCCGAGTGATGGCGGGAGGGCAAACTCGTGCAGCCACTCTGGAAAGCAGAAGGGAGGTTCCTCGAAAAGCCAAAAATGAAACTACCCTTCGATCCAGCAATTGCACTACTAGGCATTTACCCAAAGAATACGAAAATACTAATTCAAAGGGATACGTGCACCCCGATGTGTATAGCACCGTTATCTACCATAGCCAAACTACGGAACCAGCCCAAGCGTCCATCAACTGAGGAATGGCTAAAGAAGAGGTGGTATGTGTGTACAATGGAATATTACTCTGCCATAAAAAGAGTGAAAGCTTGCCATTTGCAGTGACGTTTTTGCTAAGTAAAATAAGTCAGAGAAAGACAAATACCGTACGATTTCACTCTTAAATATGTGGAATTTAAGAAACAACACAAATGCAAATGAGTAAAAGGGGGAAAAAAAGAGAGGGAGGGAGTCAGATGGAGAAACAGACTCTTAAGCACAGAGAACAAACTGATGGTGACCAAAGGGGAGGTGTGTGTGGGGTGAGGATGGGGGAAATCGGGGGTGGGAATTAAAGAGTGAGCACCCGCTGTTGTATGTTGTATGAACAAAATTGTAGTTCACCAGAAACTAACACTACGCTATGTGTTATTAAGTGGAATTTAAATAAAAACTTAAAAAAAAAAGAAAAAGACAGAGGCTGAGCTGAAAACTCCCAGCCACAGAGCCTCAGCAGGAAGAAGGAGAAGAGCCAGAAATCTCTTTCCCCTGCGGGGGCGTCTCATTTACCACCAAAGACGCCTGGTGGGTGGGTATCAGAGGGAGGGGAGGCTCTGGCTGGGGCCAGGCACACAGTAAAAACTTGAAGTAGAGAAAAAAAAAAAAAACATTAAAAGCAAGAGGATGGGGAGATAAAAGGAGGGAGAGAGGGACAGAGGCTCCTGGCTGAAGGGGCATGTAATTCTGGACTAAAATAAGATTTAAATTCCAGGGGGATAAAAACAGTAAAAAGGGTCATCAATTTGTGTCGTGACTTATCCCAGTGCCTCCCCAGCTGGCACCTGGTGCCACGGGTACACTCCCAGGCTCCACCCTCCCTGCCCTGCAGAGGATGTGCTGTCTACTCCCTCTCCCCTCCCGCCTCTCTGAGCCCTGGCTGCTTCCAAATGAGCCCTCAGTTCTGTGAGCTGTTTTCTTAGATTGCATCTAACATAAAATGTTCCACTAGAATAATTTTGTTTTCATTTCACCGAGCAAGAGAAAAGACCTGAGATGCTTTGAAAAAGGAACCAAGCCCCGGCAGTTTTAATAAGCTAGCGGGTGGGGTACTAAGAGTACAGGGACAGGGATTTAAAACAAAGTAGAAGCGCTAGAGATACAGAGAGAGAGAGAGAGAGAATGACAGAGAGATGGAGAGGCAGAGAGACAGCAGCACACAGAAGTAGATCTTGGAGCAGTCTTCTCACACCTGGACCTCCCCTGAAATCCAAGGCAGGCTCTAGGAAAATGAGTGCCCACAACCAGAACGTCCCCTGTCCACAATCCCCATCAAACAGCTCAGGCCTGACATGCTGTCCCTATAGCTGGCGCCTTAGGCCAGTCTCACGAGACACAGCCTCAGGCCTGTAGTCATTCAACACACATTTGCAGGGCTCTAAAAACTGGGGAAGCCCCTCAAGGTCGGAACTATGTCTCTTTCATCCACTGATGCCTGCCCAGTGCCTGACATGGTCCTGGCACATAGTGGGTTGCTAATAAACATTTGTTGACCCAATGATTACTTTGTACCAGGCACTGATCTAGGCCCAAGGGGAGTAAAAAGAGTAAAAGAGTAAAAAAGTAAAAGAAGCGTAGCCTCTGTCCCAAGGAGCTTACAATCTGGCTAGAGAGATAAAGATCTCAAGAGACCTTTACACCATGGCATGCTACGTGGCGGCTGGGGGAAGTTCAGAGGGCTAAGAATGCACACAGAAGGAGCATCTAACCCAGACTCAGGGAGACAGGGAAGGCTTCCTGGAGGCAGGGACCTTCAATCTTTAATCCTTAGACACAAAGGAGGAAAGAGAGTCATCCAGGAGAAGTGTGGGTGGTGGAGAGGGAAGAGTGTTGTGAAGGCTTGGGTTCAAGACAGACTGGGACATCAGACCTGGGGAACCAGATGGCTGGAGACAAGGAGGTGAATGTTTGGAGAGAGCCTGGTAAGGGGGAGCAGACCATTGGACACAGGACCTCAGACGCCACACTAAGGCGAGTAGACTTCATCCTAAAACCATGGAGAACATTCCACAGACATTTATTTAGCACCTTGTAGGTGTCAAGACTGATCTTCAGGGGCGCCTGGATGGCTCAGGCGGTTAAGCGGCTGCCTTCAGCTCAAGTCGTGATCCCAGGGTCCTGGGACCCAACCCTGTGTTGGGCTCCCTGCTCAGCAGCGAGTCTGCTTCTCCCTCTCCCTCTGCCTGCCACTCCCCTGCTTGTTCTCTCTGTGAAATAAATAAATAAAATCTTGAAAAACAACAACAACAACAACAACAACAAAACTGGTCTTGGCATTGGGGATATGGAAGGAAGCAAATCGGGGGTGATCCTTGCCCTCATGGACTTCGGGTTAGTGCAGGGAACAGACAAGAATCCAAAAATAACTGAATAAACCAATGTGTAATCATGAAGGGAGATAAACAATCCAAAATAGCCCACCAGCCCTTCCTGTGGTGATAGATATCTGTAAATACAGCACAACCACATATGGCTCATGTGCACTGAAGATGTCACTAATGTAACTAAAACACCAAATGTGTCATTTTATTTAATTTTTATTATCTTAAATTCAAATTCAAATAACCATAGGTGGCTAGCAGCTACTGTGTTGGATGGTATAGAGAAAAATGAACTCAGATCTGAGAACACGAAACAGAGGAGCTGGTCTCAGGTAGGGGAGCAGGTGGGCATTCCTGGGGGTGTGACATGAGGTGGCACATACTGTCGACAGTCCTGTCTCAAAACTCCTACTACGTGGTGGAAAGAACACTACAGCCAGAATACATGAGATCTGGGTTCTAGCCCTGGCACAGGGCCACACACACTGAGCAATGCGTTATTCAAGCCCTCCATTTTCTCTGAGCCTCAGTTTGCTTATCTGTAAAACAGGAACAA
Source organism: Martes martes (assembly GCF_963455335.1). Lineage (NCBI taxonomy): Eukaryota > Metazoa > Chordata > Mammalia > Carnivora > Mustelidae > Martes > Martes martes. The sequence goes on from NC_137902.1 coordinate 24,315,426, forward strand.
TGGTTCTATCTAATTCACAGAACTGTTATGAGGGTCAAATGAAAGTATGTATGTACAAAACTTCGAAGACTATAAATACTATATGAACATAAGGTATAATTTTAGTATCTCTTTGGCTCACTCCAGGAGAAATGCACGCCCGTTGCAGAAAAATTGGAAAATGTAGAGATTCAAAGCCAAAACAAATTTGTAAATAAAGTACTATGTTGGCTGTCTCTTCAGTCATTTTTCTTTGCATATGGGTGCATGTCTGTAATTTTTAAAACGGGCTCCTAGAGCATACCTGCATGCTGTCTCATAGTCTACTTTTCCCCCCTAACAATATATCACAAATATTCCCCTGCATCATTAGATGGTTTTCTACAACACGGTTTTCAATGGCTGCAAAGTGTTCCATAAGAAGTTGTCATTTTACCTTCAGAGCCCATTACTTCCTTCATTAGCAGGTTGGGAGTGAGTCAAGAGAAGTCCCCTACCTGCTTCCTCTCCGCTGCGGGGCTGGCATCGGGCCCAAGAATGCTGCCAGCATGTTCGAATGTACAGAGCCCAGTTCCTAGACTCTGTTGCCTCCATGCCCCCCAAACAAACTGAATTATGAGGGAGGAAGTCTCCCAGGGCACTGGGCTGATCCCACCCCTATCTATGAAATCGCTTCTCCTGGCCCTGGAGCCAAGCCAAGCCCAGACGGCTGTGTTGCCAGGCCCACCAGTGATCACACGTCGGCAGTGGGCCCCCAGCACCATGTGGGTGGAATTCTCCAGGGGGTGACCCTTGAGCTCCCTGCAGGAACCCACCCCTCCACCAAGCTGCTTGGGGGAAAGTGTGTTTTCTTTGTTACCAGTAAACCTCACTGGACTTTAATATTTCCAAAGTTCAGGAGGGCCCTGGAACCCCGGAGCAGCCCTCCTGCCGAATTGGTTTTTCAGACTGTGCCACTTTAAACATGATTCAAGAAAAATTACCGGAGCCTCCACTCCATCTGTCTCTGGAAATGGTCTTTGTGCTTAGATCATTTGCCAGCGACACTCCATCTCCACAATTACCTCGGCTATTTTATCTTTATCTGTCCGGAACACTGAAGGGAAAGCAACAGATAACACTATTATTTAAGCGACTTGTTCAGCTTAAATACTTTTGCACCTCAGAGTGTGAAATGCCCCCACTGCTGCACTGGCCTTCCCCCGGGGACGGGGACGAGCCCCCGCACTGTCTGTGGGTTTTAAACATGATAAAGAGAGGGTGCTGACGGAAGCATTTCATCACGACGGGGCTGCATTCTTAGGAGTGCAGGGGACCTGCATGGGACCGAGCCCCTGGTCACAGCTAGAACCGCTCCTCCATGTTCCCTAACCTCCTGGTGGCCTCATGGCAGAGACTATACTCCAAAAACCCTCTAGCACCAGCGTGCCTTCGAGGTAACTGGAAGTTTCTGCAGTGGATAAAGCTGTGGCACGCCTGAGAGGTCAGGATGAAAAAGCAAGGATCAGACAGCTAGGATGTGACCCTACTTGGTCCCTACACCTGTATCTTTTTACATGTTTATTTCATAAACACACTATAGACACCAAGAGGAAGAAAGCTGCTCCTGTATGCCTCCTGCCTGCAGGGAGGTAAAAAAATCAAAAGATAATGAACAGAGCCAGGCAGTCCATGCCAGGTTAATAAGAGCAGCTCGCACTTAACGGAGCTCTTACTACATGCCAGGCATTCCACTAAGCACTTCATCACATCTTCTTATTTACTCCTTGCAACTATCCTATGAGGTGTGCGTGACGAGCCTCATTTTTCAGATGAAGACACTGAGCTATGGTTGAGATTAAAAACTTGCCCAGCATCCCACAAGCTTGGCGGCAGCCAGAGCTTGCTGCTTTGTGAGCAAGATGCTTCTGCTTCCAAAGGGAGCACTTTTGAGAAAGGAAAGAGAAGGCACAGCCCCATTGCTTATAAAGCCAATCCATCTGCCATTTCAGGTGTTAGGACCAGAGACTTACACAGCTCTCCAGCAATCCCGTTCTCCTCTAGAGACCCATGCCTACATTGCATACCCAGGGTGTGGTCCTTTCAGGATTTCTTTCTACTCTTTTCTCCCTTAAAAATGAGATTCCGTTCTTTCCACTCAAGGACTGGGTCAAAACCAGCATGAATACCAGCCCCATGGACCAGGGGAGTGTCCTTGCACTTGAGCCTGGTCATGGATTGGGGGAATTGGAGACAGATAGGATCTGAGAAGTTGTAGGAGTTCAAGGTAAGGAGGGGAGCAAGAAGAACCCAGGACAGTATGGGACAAGGCATTTTGGATCTCAGACCCAGAGAAAAAGAGTCAGAGCAGGTGGGAAATGTGGTGTGAGGTCTGACTTAGGATGTGAGCCACAGTGCTAGGCTCTGAGATAAGGCTGAGTTTGAGAGTTATCTGGGATCTGACTCTGGAAGTGGTGGGAGAGGAGTGAGGGCTGAGACAAGGAAAGCAAGGAAGCAAATACAGGGGGTTAATAAGTTCAGCATTTGAGGGGAGAGTCAAGATGGCGGAGGAGTAGCAGACTGAGACGACATCAGGTTACAGGAGTTCAGTTAGTTATCAAACCATTCCAAACACCTACAACCCAACAGAAGATCAAAGAGAAGAAGAGCAGCAATTCTAGAAACAGAAAATCAACCACTTTCTGAAAGGCAGGACATGCAGAGAAGTGAATCTAAAGCGACTGAAAGATAGACCACGGGGGGAGGGACGGGCTCCCAGTAAGCGGTGGAACAATAGAGCACAAAATTCAAACTTTTAAAAGTCTGCTCCACTGAGGGACATCGCTCCAGAGGCTAAGCAGGGGTGGAGCCCTCGCAGGGACAGTGTGGTCTCAGGTCCAGTGGGGTCACAGAAGGATCGGGGGTGTCTGAGTGTAGCAGAGCACCCAGGTATTAGAGTGGGGAAGCCGCTACAGAGGTGGAGCCGAGGAGTGAGCTCTCAGCTCATGGTTAACTTAAACTGTAATCCGTGGCACAGTCATACCACTGCTCTTCGTGGCAGATCCAGGGAGACTCACCTTCCTCCTCTGGAGGCAGAAATCTGCTGGGTTTGGAGACTCCAAACAGGCCTGTGTGCCAGAGACAGAAATGCAAGGTCACAGGCCGGGTGAGCTTGGAGCACGGCCAGAGACCAGGAAGACGGGAGTGATTGAGCGCTTTTCTGGAGGATGCACTGAGTGGGCCCCGAGCTCTCGGCTCCTCCGGCCAGAGATTGGGAGGCCTCCATTTTCATTCCCATCCTCCAGAGCTCTACGGAAAGTGTCCAGGGAACAAAAGCTCCCAAAAGCGAACCCGACCAGATTACTTAGCACGGCCCCTGGCAAGGGCGGGCAATTATGCCTCGGGCAAAGACATTTGAGAATCACTACAACAGGCCCCTCCCCCAGAAGATCAGCAAGACCATCCAGCCAAGACCAAGCTCACTGATCAAGGAGAACAGCAGAATTCCAGAGGAGGAGAAAGCAAAGCATGGAACTCATGGCTTTCTCCCCAAGATTCTTTAAACTTGCAAAGTTATTAAATTTTTTTAATTTTTATGGACATTGGGGAGGGTATGTGCTATGGTGAATGCTGTGAAGTGTGTAAACCTGGCGATTCATGGACCTGTAGCCCTGGGGCTAATAATACACTATATGTTTATAAAAAAATTAAAAATTATTTAAAAAATTTTTTTAAATTTTATTTTCTTTTTTTAAAATTTTATTTTTTTCTTAATCTAATTTTTTTAACCTTGCCTCTTTCCTCTTTCAGTGTTTTTTAACTAGTTTATCTTAACAATACCTTTCTTTAAAAAATCTTTTTAAACCTTCATTATTATAGTCACATTTTGTCCTTCATTGTATCTAACTTTATTTTTTATATACATATAGGGTTTTTTCTTCTAAAAAATTTTTGGGATACAGTTTGTTCTAATAGATCAAAATCCACTTAAATCTAGCACAGGACCTTGTTCTAGTCTCCAGCCTGAGCAAATTCTCTCCACTTTCTTTTTCTTTCTTTTTCCAACCAACTTATCTTATCCATTCCTTTTTTAGAATTTTTAAAAAATTTTCATCTTTACAGTCATATTCCATCCTTTCATCATGTTTACCCTTATTTTTGTATATGTATAAGTTTTTCATTCTTTAAAATTTTGGGAGGTAGTTTCTTCTAAGAGACCAAAATACACCCAAAATCAAGTGGGTGGCTCTGTTCTATTCACCAGTCTAATATATATGTGTTCTTTTAATTTTTTTAAAACTTCTTTTTACCTCCTTTCTTCTGCCCCTGATTTGGGGTCTCTTCTGATTTGGTTAGCATACATTTTTCTGGGGTATTCACCACCCTTATAGTATTTTATTCTCTCGTTCATACATTCTTATCTGGATAAAATGACAAGGCTGAAAAACTCACCACAAAAAAAAGAACAAGAGGCAGTACCAGAGGTTAGGGACCTAATCAATATGGACATTGGTAATATGTCAGATCTAGAGTTCAGAATGATGATTCTCAAAGTGCTAGCTGGGCTCGAAAAAGGCATGGAAGGTATTAGAGAAACCCTGTCTGGAGAAATAAAAGCCCTTTCTGGCTAAATAAAAGAACTAAAATCTAACCAAGCTGAAATAAAAAGAGCTATTAATGAGGTGCAATAAAAAATGGAGGCTCATACTGCTAGGATAAATGAGGCAGAAGAGAGAATTAGTGATATAGAAAACCAAATGATGGAGAAGAAAGAAGCTGAGCAAAAGAAAGACAAATAACTACTGGACCACGAGGGGAGAATTTGAGAGATAAGTGATACCATAAGAAAAAACAATATTAGAATAATTGGGATTCCACAAGAAGAAGAAAGAGAGAGGGGGACAGAAGTTATATTGGAGTGAATTGTTATAGAGAATTACCCTAATATGGCAAAGGGAACAAGCATCAAAATCCAGGAGGCACAGAGAACCCCCCTCAAAATCAATAAGAATAGGTCCACATCCAGTCATCTAACAGTAAAACTTACAAGTCTTAGTGACAAATAGAAAAATCCTGAAAGCAGCTTGGGATAAGAAGTCTGTAACATACAATGGCAGAAATATTAGATTGACAGCAGACTTATCCACAGAAACCAGGCAGGCCAGAGAGAACTGGCATGATATATTCAGAGCACTAAACGAGAAAAACATGCAGCCAAGAATACTATATCCAGCTAGGCTATAATTGAAAATAGAAGGAGAGACAAAAAGCTTCCAGGACAAACAAAAACTAAAAGAATTTGCAAACACCAAACCAGCCCTACAGGGAACACTGAAAGGGGTCCTCTAAGCTAAGAGAGAGCCTAAAAGTAGTAGACCTTACAGGCAATACAATGACATTAAATTCATATCTTTCAATAGTTACCCTGAATGTAAATGGGCTAAATGCCTCAATCAAAAGACATATGGTATCAGAATGGATAAAAAAACAAAACCCATCAATATGCTGTCTACAAGAAACTCATTTTAGACCCAAAGACACCTCCAGATTTAAAGTGAGGGGGTGGAAAACAATTTACCATGCTAATGGACATCAAAAGAAAGCTGGGGTGGCAATCTTTATCTCACATAAATTAGATTTTAAGCCAAAGACTATAAGAGATGAAGAAGGACCCTATATCATACTTAAAGGGTCTGTCCAACAAGAAGGTCTAACAATTTTAAATATCTATGCACTTAACATGGGAGTAGCCAACTATAAACCAATTAATAACAAAATCAAAGAAACATATCAATAATTATATAATAATACTAGGTGACTTTAACACCCCCCTCACTGAAATGGACATCATCCAAGCAAAAGATCAACAAGGAAATAAAGGCCTTAAATGACACCCTGGACCACATGGACATCAGATATATTCAGAACATTCCATCCCAAAGCAACAGAATACACATTCTTCTCTAGTGCACATGGAACATTCTCCAGAATAGATCACATCCTGGGTCACAAATCAGGTCTCAGCCGGTACCAAAAGATTGGGATAATTGCCTGTGTATTTTCAGACCACAATGCTCTGAAACTAGACCTCAATCACAGGAGAAGACTTGGAAAGAACTCAAATACATGGAGACTACAGAGCATCCTACTGAAGAATGAATGGAGCAACCAGGAAATTAAAGAAGAATTGAGAAAATTCATGGAAACATATGAAAATGAAAACATAACTGTTCAAAATCTTTGGGACACAGCAAAAGCAGTCCTGAGAGGAAAGTATATAGCAATAGAAGCCTTTCTGAAGAAACAAGGAAGGTCTCAAGTACACAAAGTAACCCTACTCCTAAGGAAGCTGGAAAAAGAACACCAAAGAAAGTCTAAACTCAGCAGGAGAAGAAAAATAATAAAGATCAGAGCAGAAATCAATGAAATAGAAACCAAAGAACAGTAGAACAAATCAACGAAACCAGGAGCTGGTTCTGTGTAAGAACTAATAAGACTGATAAACCCCTGGCCAAACGTATCAGAAAGAAAAGAGAAAGGACCCAAATAAATAAAACCACGAATGAAAGAAAAGATATCACCAACACCAAAGAAATAAAAACAATTATAAGAACATATGATGAGCAACTATATGCTAGTAAATTTGACAATCTGGAAGATATGGATATATTCCTAGAGATGTATAAACTACCAAAACTGAACCAGGAAGAAATAGAAAACCAGAACAGACCCTTAACCAGTAAGGAGATTCAAGTAGTCATCAAAAATCTCCCAACAAACAAGAGCCCAGGACCAAACAGCTTCCCAGGGGAATTCTACGAAACATTTAAAGAAAACTTAATACCTATTCTCCTGAAACTGTTTAAAAAAATAGAAATGGAAGGAAACCTTCCAGACTCATTTTATGAGGCCAGCATTACCTTGATCCCAAAACCAAAGACCCCATCAAAAAGGAGAATTACAGACCAATATCCTTGATGAACACAGATGCAAAAATTCTCACCAAAATACTAGCCAATAGGATCCAACAGTACATTAAAAGGATTATTCACAACATCCAGGTGGGATTTATTCCTAGGCTGCAAGGTTGGTTCAACACCCACAAATCAATCAATGTAATACAATACATTAATAAAAGAAAGAATAAGAACCATGTGCTACTCTCAATAGATGCTGGAAAAGCATTTGACAAAGTACAGCATCCTTTCTTGATCAAAACTCTGCACAGGGTAGGGATAGAGGGTACATACCTCAATATCATCAAAGCCATCTCTGAAAAACCCACAGTGAATATCATTCTCAATGGGGAAAAACTGAGAGCTTTTCCCCTAAGGTCAGGAACACAGCAGGGATGTCCACTACCTCCTCTGCTATTCAACTATTCAACATAGTACTAGAAATCCTGGCCCCAGCAATTAGACAACAAAAAGAAATAAAAGGCATCCAAATCGGCAAAGAAGTCAAGTCTCATTCTTTGCAGATGATAATACATTATGTGGAAAACCCAAAAGACTCCACTCCAAAACTGCTAGAATTCATACAGGAATTCAGTAAAGTGTCAGGATATAAAATCAATACACAGAAATCAGTTGCATTTCTATACAGCAACAGCAAGACAGAAGAAGAGAAATTAAGGAGTCAATCCCATTTACGATTGCACCCAAAACTATAAGATACCTAGGAATAAATCTAACCAAAGAGGCAAAGAATCTGTACTCAGAAAACTATAAAGTACTCATGAAAGAAATTAAGGAAGATACAAAGAAATGGAAAAATGTTCCATGCTCATGGATTGGAAGAACAAATGTGAAAATGCCTATGCTACCTAAAGCAATCTACACATTTAATACAATGCCTATCAAAGTACCACCAATTTTTTTCAAAGAAATGGAACAAATAATCCTAAAATTTATATGGAACCAAAAAAGACCCCGAATAGCCAGAGGAATGTTGAAAAAGAAAGCCAAAGTCGGTGGCATCACAATCCCAGACTTCAAGCTCTATTACATAGCTGTCATCATCAAGACAGTATGGTACTGTCACAAAAACAGACATAGAGATCAATGGAACAGAATAGAGAGCCCAGAAATAGACCCTCAACTCTATGGTCAACTATCTTTGACAAAGCAGGAAAAAATGTCCAATGGAAAAAAGACAGTCTCTTCAACAAATGGTGTTGGGAAAATCAGACAGCCACATGCAGAAAAAATGAAACTGGACCATTTCCTTACACCACACACAAAAATAGACTCAAAATAAATGAAAGTCCTCAATGTGAGACAGGAATCCATCAAAATCCTTGAGGAGAACACAGGCAGCAACCTCTTCGACTTCAGCCGCAGCAACTTCTTCCTAGAAGCATCACCAAAGGCAAGGAAAGCAAGGGCAAAAATAACTATTGGGACTTCATCAAGGTGAAAAGCTTTTGCACAGCAAAGGAAATAGTCAACAAAACCAAAAGACAACTGACAGAATGGGAGAAGATATTTGCAAATGACATATCAGATAAAGGGCTAGTATCCAAAATCTGTAAAGAACTTATGAAACTCAACACTCAAAGAACAAATAATCCAATCAAGAAATGGGAGAGGACATGAACAGACATTTCTGCAAAGAAGACATCCAGATGGCTAACAGACACATGAAAACGTGCTCAACATCCCTCGGCATCAGGGAAATACAAATCAAAAGCACAGTGAGATACCACCTCATGCCAGTCAGAGTGGTTAAAATTAACAAGTCAGGAAATGACAGATACTTGTGAGGATGTGGAGAAAGGGGAACCCTCCTACAGTGTTGGTGGGAATGCAGACTGGTGCAGCCACTCTGGAAAACAGCAAGGAGGTTCCTCAAAAATTTGAAAACAGAGCTACCCTATGACCCAGCAATCACACTACTGGGTATTTACCCTATAGATACAAATACAGTGATCTGAAGAGGCACATGTACCCAATGTTTATACCAGCAATGTCCACAATAGCCAAACTATGGAAAGAACCTAGATGTCCATCAATAGATGAATGGATAAAAATATGGTATATATGTACAATGGAATACTATGCAGCCATCAGGAGAAAGGAAATCTTGCCATTTGCAATGATGTGGATGGAACTAGAGGGTATTATGCTGAGCGAAATAAGTCAATCAGAGAAAGACAATTATCATATGATCTCCCTGATAGGAGGAATTTGAGAGTCAAAGTGGGGGGCTTGGGGGGAGGGAAGGAAAAAATGAAACAAGATGGGATTGGGAGGGAGACAAACCACAAGAGACTCTTAATCTTACAAAACAAACTGAGGGTTGCTGCAGGGAGGAGGGTAGGGAGAGGGTGGTTGGGTTATGGACATTGGGGAGGGTATGTGCTATGGTGACTGCTGTGAAGTGTATAAGCCTGATGATTCACAGACCTGTACCCCTGGGGCTAATAATACATTATATGTTAATTTTTAAAAAAAGAAGTTTACCATTTGGGGCAACTGAGGCTCAGTTGCCCCAGGGAACTCCAGGAAAAGATGTGGAACATGCCTCAAAATTTCTCCACCTAAGAGGCTAGGGAGCTGGGGTATCCGTCCCCCAACACCTTCACATAAATAGTTGAGGGGTACTCTCATGGGACATGACTCCCAGCCCTTCAGCCCGCCCCACCTCCTCAGGCTAGGCAAGCTCCCCCTATAACCAGAGGAAGCCCACAGGCAGACAGTGGCAGAGGCTTGCAGAAAAAAGCCCTGGTTGGGTATGCAGGGAGCATATGACAAGGTCAAAGCCAGAACACATAGGAACTGGGAGGGAAAGAGAGTAAGAACACGGCACAAGTCCTCAAGGTACAGGGGACAGAAGGACTGTGAGCTCCTAAGTGCAGCCTGGCTAATGACCACACAACACAGGGACAGGCAGGGCTGGGGTTTCAAGGGTGAGGGCTGGGCTGAGGGGAATGTCCTCTGACCCCTTGCCTGTCCTAGAGATGAGCTGGGCAACCAACGTGCAGATCAGACCCTGAGCAATGAAAGGACACCTTGTAGGTCCTTGGTCCTCTTGCCATCGTCTAGCTTTCTCTGTACCCTCTGTACAATTCTCTGTACCCTCACTCTGCTCTTCAGAGCCGCCATACCCTGTGCATTTGATCCCTGGGCCAGGGCAAAGTGAATTTGCTGAGATGAGACCTCCTCTCTATCAGCCCAGCCTGACTCTGTGACAGTGGCCCCAGGACTGTCACTCTGCAAATAACTGTGGCCAGGGCAAGAGGAGCAGAAGCCAATGTGAGGCTCTGAGACTGACATTTGTAATTGCAAATTTGGAAAAACGCAAACCTTCGAGCAGAAGCTCTATTTCAATTTTCTCACTTTGGTCTTCCTTAACCTCAGACTGTGGGGGAATAAACCTTTTTGATTTGTAGATTAGATTTTTTAAAGAGCCAGCTTGTCCTCTTTTAAATTTATTTTTTCCTTTTGCTTGGGGCAGTCACCAGAGGCCCCAAATGGGAATTTGGTACCTTGGTCAGATGGCTCAAATGTTAGAAGTTACTATAGGGGATATCATGCTACCTATCCATCTTTCCTGCTAATCCAAAAGTCAAATAAGTCCATGGAGGGCTTTTTTTTTTTTCCCTAGAATTTCAGGCTCCCTGAGGACTAATTTCTCTGAAAGCTGCATTAAACTAATAGCACTATAAAAGGCCCATTGTGAGATGTAATTGGTTTGCAGGACTTTCCTATAAAAATAATAAAAAGACTGACAAAGGCAGTTTCCAAAGGTCAATTATCTTTGCATTGCTTGAGTTGAGTGGAGGTCAGTCCCAGAATTCCATTTTATAGGCATATTAATCAAAACTGGGCCTGCCCTCCCCATCTGACCCTGTCAGCTGTCAGAGGAGTCACAGGTCCCACCTTATGCTGATTGCCAAAAGGATGCTTTGGGGATCCTCTTTTCCCCAGAAGAGATTGGCCCATCACCACCATGAAAGCAGAGCTGGAAGCTGAAGTCTTCAAAGGAGGAAAAACTGTATGCTGAACACAAAAAAAGAAGAGATAACTCAGTGAGTTGGGAAGGTATGTGCCAAGCAGTATGCTTAGAGATAAAGCCCCTGTCCCCAAGGAGCTAGAGAAATATGATAGTCATGACTCTTGGTTATATTTAACCAAAACCAACTAAAACTAGCTTAAGTAAAAGTGAAAAATTAGCGTACATAACAAAATTTCAAGGATGGCTGGATCCAAGGGCTCAAAGAATGTCAACTCACTGATGACAAAGTTCTCATTATTCTCATTACTCATCTATCTACCAATCAATCATCTGTCAATCTATTATCTATCTCTCTGTCTACCTACCTACCTGCCTACCTATGATCTTTCTCTGCCTGTCTCTGCACTGCTGGTCCCTCCTCTTGGATAAGCTCTCTGCCACAGGGCGGCAAGAAGGCATCAGGCCATCCTTGTTGCCCATTTTCCCCAGTAAGCCACTTCACTATAAAGAAACTTTTTCTCCTAATGTTCACATATCAATTCCAGGAAAACAAAACAAAACTTTGGTTAGCCCTGTTTGCATCACACGACCACCCCTCCTGAACCAATCATTTTATCCATGAGGTTACAATAATATGATTTCTCAGATTGGGTCACATGCTTCTCCCCGCCCCAACCAGTGGCTAGGAGGTCTAGAGTGAGAGCATACCAACATACATGATGATTAACCAGATCACATCAAGTAGAGAGAAAGGAGATTCCCACAAGGTCAAGATGCTGGCAGACAAAATCCTGCCCACCCAAAGAAAGCTATCCAACCTCAAAATGCACTCAACCAGTTAGTTTAAGGTGTCTTCATTCCAAATTCCATTACTCTATTCATCCTTCCTTTCTCCTGCCCATTCATCCATTTATCTGGCAAGAGTTGGTTTTACAGGAACAAGAACTTTTCCTTCTTGCCCCTGCTCAAAATAAAACCTAAAAAACAAACAAACAAACAAAAACAAATGCTATTTCCCCGGGCCTAAGTCTCCAAAAGGATGAATTATCCTCCAGCCCTAGAACGTGCAAAATGCAATGAGGATGCCCAAGAGTATGGAAGACTACACAACAGAATGTTAACATAGGTTATCTCAAGGTGGTGTGTGTGGCTCCTTTTTTTCCTTTGCTGTATATTGTGTTAGCCAATATTTCTATAATGAAAATGTATTGCTTACATAATTTGAAAAAGGATAAAGTAGTGCTAAAAACCTCTCAGTCTCTTTCCTCTGATTCTCTATGTACCAAGCAACCCTTTGAGACAGACCAGTTTCCCAAGTCAACTTTGCTACAAAAGACAACAGTGTGACCCTCCAGTGCACCTAGCAGCTACATCTTTCCATAATACTACTACTCAGCCATGCTGATTTAGCAAGTCTTTCCTGAACCTCAGACTGCTCTCAAGATGCTGGCCCAACACCCAGCCTCTTCTTGGCAAAACCTGAAGGCAGCACCCAAGACCCTGGAGGATAAAAGTGTTTACCTACTCACAATAGCCCAGCGGTGGCCAGCCACATGGGCTGCCGGCCACGAAGCCATTACTCATTAGCTGCTAAGTAAAAGACAGTGTACTTTCTATCACCTACACTGGGGCAGGGGGTAGTCTTTTGATGCAATCAGTGATTGTCCACACTGAGCATGAAAGGAATGCTCCCTTCCTGCGAACAGCAGCAGAAATGTTCCCACTGGGGTTGGGGGCCCCATAAAGAGTCATTTCTGGGTTGGGAATAAAAGTGGAAATTATCAGACCTTTGAAATAGCTTAAACTTAGATCTTAATATTTTGAATAGGATCAAAACGTCTTGGGATAGTACAGTACTTTTCATGGAGTGCTTTGTCACCCAAGTATAGAAATATACATATATGCCAGTCAAAAGTATTTTAAACTTTTATACCCAGACCCGTCTTGGAAGAAGTAGGATTGCTGATCAAATAAGAAATACAATTTTTGAAAGCATGTTAGTGCTTCTGAGACGTGAAACCATTAAATGATTGAACACCAAGCTACACATATAATATCCACATGGACTCTGAATCCAATATAATTCCCAAGGAAAACAACTATCAGTCAGACATAAGCTACATTTACCATTCATCTCCTATGATTTATACATATATATTAAGAAGTCCCTTACAACCACCCTCCAATGTCTGGAAGGTGGGAAATCAATAAATAGCACTAGTAACTGAAAGAACCAGAGTTTAATCCAAGTATCTTTCAACTCAGTTCTGTGCTCTTCTTTCCATGACACCTGTGTGCCCCTCCCAGCAAGCCCCCCAGCCATCCCTGCACACAGCACGCACATCTGTGGGTGTCACATGTGTGATATGCTCATGCAGTGCTCAGGTGCCACATTTTCTGCCTTGACTCCCTGTTAATATGCAGGCAAGGATGCCAACCGAGAATAACTCAAACGAGAAAGGAAAAGAGATGGTAGAGTTAACTCTGAACGAGTAAAATCAATTTAACTTAAAGAGTCCTTCTTCTGCTGCATAGAAAGTAGCAGCTGAGCAGTGGGCTCTGGACGAGATTGGCCATTTCTGGCTTAAATACAACCTCTTCAGAGGAAATTTCCTGAAGTGTCAGGTGGGCATAATTCTAAAATGCAACGCTACACGTCAGCAGGGAAATAACCCTACTGGTCATAAATCCCATAAAGAAATAATAAAAATGTCTCTGACTAGATAACAGCATGGTGTGCCAATGTTCCAGAAAGACAAACATAAACATAAGTTGCTGCCTACTTTAAAAAAAGAAGAGCTAGTGACAAATTCACTTTAGCTACTTTGCCGAGTCCTCGCTATTAGTGCCTGCAAAGTTACGGGGCCCCAGGGGCTGTTCCCGGATGCTGCTTTCCGGGAGGGGTGCTGGCCAGACTGGGTTTATTTCGTCTAAATCTAAGACTGGGGAAAGTACAAATCTTTCTTTAGAGGTTTATAGAAAACAAGACTGGCTTATTCAGAGGATGGCTTTTTTGTTGTCGTTCTTTATAATAACAAGAGGATTTGGATACACACTTGGGTTCATGAAGAATAAATCCTGCTTAAATCTATAGAAGTTAAGAAGACGTGTGGTTGGCTCCGTGGAGCAGGAAGCAGCATCTGTGTCAAATTGTACTGAGCAATGTTCTTTGTTGTTGTGAGGTATTGATAAATCCCTGGGTCTTCAACAAGGGGAGTCAGGAGCAGGAAACTCATTTCAAATCATATCTCAGGTAGGCGTCTGAGTCAAAATAAGATGAAAGTCATTAATTTTTTTTTCTATTAAGCCACCAAACACAAGTGGAATAGTTCTCTCCTTTCCTTATTTCGACCTGAATTCTGTTCTGAACAGAGGGCCAGGATTCCTGTTCTAAATCTTCAGAGAACGACACAGAATTGTTCTTTTCCTGTCTCCTCAGCCAAACAACAGTGTGTGAACAAAACTGTCACTTAACATGGTAATTAATACAGGGAGGTATAATTAGCTGCCACAAGCATTTCTTTCTCATCTCAAACACCACTGACGCTGAGGAGATTAATGTCTATATCACCATTCCGGTAATAAGCCCACCTGACGGATAGGTGTGCTCCGCTTGTCTTGATCCGGTAACACCACACCCCAAATTAATTTGAGTGATTTCTTTATAGATGAAAAGAGTCACAAAGGCAAGATGCTTCTCCGGGCAAATCTTCCCATCTGTAAACATAAGCAGCCTTATAACAAGCCATGTGACCATGGGTGATTGCAACTCAGGGCAAAGCTAGAATGATCTCTAATGGTAACAAACCAGAGAGTGAGTCCCCTGTTATCTAACCACCTAACCAAAACCCGCTCTGCCCTCTGCATAAGACCATACAACAAAAAAAGACTGAAACACTTATCTTTGGCAGGCTGTGTTTAGATGGGACTGTGCAAATTATTTATATTACATCTGGCTCTCCTTTTCTTTCAAGAAAGCCAAAGCTGCTCAATCAGAAAATAAAACCCAGCATGCAGCTTGCCTACTGATAAGCATGCTACACCTTTACCTGCATCATTCCATCACATCCTCAACCCTCTTTTTCCACCTACAACAAAATACAATCTGCTGCCGGTCCCTCTACCTTGTGCCACTGCCCAGTTTTCTCCCTACATCTCTGTCCTGCTCACCATCCCCTATAGCTTATATATGGGAGTCATTCATTGTATCTTTTGTTTCCCATATTTTTAAAGTAAGTTCTATATCCTGAGATCAAGAGTCACATACTCTACTGATAGAGCCAGTCAGGTGCCCCATTTTATTTTTTTTTTTAATAACTGGGAGCTTTAATGTGGTCTTCCCTGTAAAATCAGTTATAAGGTATAATACATCTTTATTAGTAGAATTGCCATTCCATCAATTCTATTAATTCTTTAGGAAAACAAGGTTGCATTCTATTGGAGTTAGGCTTCTTCCAGTGTGCCTGCTCTGAACTCTCTCCCATGCACAAATCCTGTCTCTGAGAGCCCTGAGTCATGATATTCTCCCCTTTGCTTAAACACTCAGGGGAAAAGGAAGTCAGCGTATTTGGGACCACCTGCTACATTGCCAAACTGCAGACACCTGCAGACCATTCTGCCTTGCATTCACTAGAGACTGTCTCCTATAGCTTAGGTAGTTGACTCTGGTTCCATTCTCAGGAGTTCCACAGAAGGTGTCAGCTCCCCTTCTATCTTGGTAACCCCTCAGTCAACTAGAGACTGTGATTTGGACTCTCGTAGCAGGAGTGTTGGGCTCAGACAGCTGCAAAAGCCAAAAATCACAGTAGGTGTCTACATGGGACCCTGGGGAACCAGAGAGAGAATCATCCAAGGGGACTGTCAGTGACGTGGCACCACACGACCCTTGTCATAAGTAAATGAAGATCCAATGCTGCCAAGTCCTTCAAAATTCTGAGAGAAGTGTGAAATCTGTATTTGTATGTGAAATTTCCTAGTTTTCTCGATTCTTGAAAGTTGACAACCGAAAGAAAAAAATAATTTTCAATACCATGCAGGCCAAATGAAACACATATGCGAGCCAGATCCAAACCACACAAGACAAGTTGCAATCACTTCTCTAAAATATTATTTTCTCTGAATTAGGCATATTGCAGGTTTAGATGACAATGGCAAATGTTGTTTGGTATCCCTTTTTATTTTTGTTGTACATACTGGCCTGCAGAAATGATTAAGTGTCTTGCTAAGCACATTTATTTGCAATTACCTGGAGGGTTTTTTTTTTTAAACCATTTCAACCAAACTCATCCTTCACGCAAGCCTGTCTGCATAAATATGAGTTGGATAGCTTTAAGTTATTTAGATAATTAGCCAACATCATTCATCATCCATTCATGTATGGCCTTAGGACATTCATTTAACCTCCCTGTGCCTCAATTTCCTCATCTGAAAACTGGGATAAATATATTTCTCTTGGTGGAACTTAATTATTACCATCCCTTCACAGGTTGATGTTGCATTAGAATTAGTGACTCTCTTCCAAATGAAAGGAAGGGAAAAATAGTAGTTTTAAAGTGGAGAAGCCTGGCAAACACTACCTTAACCAAATAATAAAGGTGCTGGGACGCCTGGGTGGCTCAGTTGGTTAAGCCGCTGCCTTTGGCTCAGGTCATGATCTTGGGGTCCTGGGATCAAGTCCTGCATCAGGCTCCTTGCTCGGCAGGGAGCCTGCTTCCTCCTCTCTCTCTGCCTGCCTCTCTGCCTGCTTGTGTGTACTCTCTCTCTCTGACAAATAAATAACATCTTTAAAAAAAAAAAGGTGCACATTGTCTGTGATGCCATGTGCTATCATGTACCACCTGGTATGAGGGGATAAGAAGGGTACTGCATCTCTATGGTACTCTTTTTCAAAAATCATAATTCCCATATAATCATGAGAAAAATATTAGACAATTTCATATTGGAGGACACCTATGAAATTGTGTTTAAGGAGGAGGAAGTAGCCAATTGGGTCAAATGTTGCTGAGGGACTATTTAAGATTAGGACAGGAAAGGTCTGCTGTCTTGAGTGTTTCCAGAGGTGTGGCTGGAGACTGAAACTAGATTGGATTTAATTGTTGAAGGATTGAAGAGTGAGTGGAAACAAGGATAGGTAATGGGTTCAAGAAGATGTTCTGGAAAAGAGAGGAGAAATTGGGATACAAGCTAAAGGGAGATGTAAAATCAAGTAGAATTTTTTATTTGTCTTTAATGAGCCACGCAGGTAAATATCTGTATGTTATTGGGAAATATACTATAGAGTAGGACAGACCAATGATGGGGGGGGGGTAATAAGCCTTCCTGAAACAATGAGTCCTTGAGGAAGTAAGGAAATGGGATCCAGAGCACAAAAAGAGAGGCTGGCTTTGGTTGAAGTGAAGATACTTCTTACCTCTTAATAGGAGAAAATTGGAGACAGGCAAAACTCCAAGTCGATGTCCAGATTTGTTGGTGGAAAGATTATGGCTTCTATAGTCTCAGTTGAGTATGAGGCAACCCATGAGTTTAAAGTAAGAAGGTAAGGAGTGAAGAAGGTAGTAAAAAGGAGGCAATGGGTGCACACATTCACTGGGGGCCTTGCCAGGTTATTGCAGCAGAGAGAGAGAGAGGGTCAAGGGAGCTGATAGTGTTGGCAAGGAAACAATCGTAACTGTGGGCCATAAAATCTAAGCCACATAAGGAGGGAAAGGAAGAAAAGGGATGAATAACGACAAAGCAGTGGAGTCTAAGTTTCAAAGGGCTCAATGATGTTGGGAAACTGTTGCATTGGTTTTTCTATATTATCAGGAAGAATAGGAAGCTGCTGTCAGAGGACAGAATATTTAAAATCAAGATTTCAAGACTGGTGAAATAATTGGATAGTGACCCGAGGTAGAAGGGAGGAAAAGTTGCTGGAAGTGAGGAACTCAAGGAACTGGGGTTC
Source organism: Martes martes (assembly GCF_963455335.1). NCBI lineage: Eukaryota > Metazoa > Chordata > Mammalia > Carnivora > Mustelidae > Martes > Martes martes. The sequence goes on from NC_137902.1 coordinate 24,333,283, forward strand.
CAGGGCATTGTGTCAGTCATGCACATAGTTACCGAAGTCACCGGAAGCAATGAGAGGAGATGTGGGGCGCCTGGGTGGCTCAGTGGGTTAAGCCTCTGCCTTCAGCTCAGGTCACGATCTCAGGGTCCTGAGATCAAGCCCCTCATCTGGCTCTCTGCTCAGCAGGGAGCCTGCTTCCCCCTCCCTCTCTTCCTGCCTCTCTGACTGCTTGTGATCTCTCTCTCTGTCAAATAAATAAATAAAATATTTTTTTTAAAAAAATCACACAATGAGACTCAAGATAAGGCCTTTGGGGCACAAGGAAAGTACCCAGAAAGTGGGCAGGTAGTGAATGAAATTTGGAGGGTGGGTGGGTGATACAGTATGATGGCCCAACTTCAAACACACTGATATTTTGAAGGAGAAAAAAAAATAGGAATTAAAGTAAAAATGCAGAGCAAGGATACTCCATATCCTTAACCCAAAGAGCATAAACTTCTGTGAGATTTAAGAAAAAAGTTTCCATTTAAGAGGGCTGCAGGGGAAGCAAGGGTGAGTCAGGACAAGGGAAAGAAAGAATTTCCATTTAGAATAAAAGGTTGAAGATGTAGGAAGTTTGCAGGCCATAGGTCAGAGTTTAGAGGGTGTGATGAAGGAGAGATGGTGTCAGTTTGAGCAGTATGAGAATGGAATGGCCAGGTGTTTGTGGATTCATCAGAGATTGAGGAAAACCTCAATGTCATGATGGGGGACACGCTAGAATTAGTCAAACTTATCAGTTTAAGACTTGCCTCTGAAATCAAGTGCCATGTTCCAGGAGGTTGCTTCCTATCTCATGAGAGAGGCCATGTGGGTCTGAAGATGGGCTTCTCTCAAGGAGGAGATGTTGTATGTAAAGCAGCCATTCTCAAGTCTGGCTATACATCCGAACCACCTCAGAGCTTTAAAAAAATTCCAATGTCCACAATATACCTGGGCCAGTGAAATCAGAGTCTCTGGGGAAGGACCCAGATATCAGTATTTTTCTGAGTTTCCAAGTGATTCCCATGTGCAACCAGGTTTGAGAATGTGGATTCCTCTCCCAAAGAGTCAGAGGTCTGGCCTCAGCATTAGGGTTCTTAAAAGCCTTTGTGATGGCAGCTATTACAATTATTGTTACACTTAATAAGTTCCCATGCATCATCATAATGGGAAGGAGGAAAAGACATTGTCTTTGTTTAAATAGAAAAGAACAGTGTTATTATGGAACTACAGGAAAGAGTTCCTGGCATTCTGTCTCAGATTAAGTGTAAGAAAGACTAATCACTTATGTGAAAGAGACAGAATTGGCACAATATACTTTAATAGCCATTCAATCTTCTAATACCTATTTAAAGATCATAATAGAGGACTTCACAATCCAGGGAGGATTTTTGACCATATCCATTCTGACAGCATTAAGCAGTTTTCACGATTATTATCCATTCACCTGACCACATAGAACAATATTTTAAAACTTTCTAGGCTATTATTAGGGCAAAGAGATGATTCTTAGATAATAATAATTAAAGTTGACATTTATTGAGTACTTACTATGTGCCAGGCACTGTGCAAATATCACATGTGGTCCCCTGTAATCCTCATAATAATTCTGAGATGGGTTATTATCCCCATTTTGCAAAAGAGAGTCCAAAGGCTGGGGACTTATTTAACCTGCCTGGGATCAAAAAGCTATACTCGGAAGAAAATGGATTCAAGTTAAAAAGTTAGACTGGTCCCAAAATCTGTGTGCTTTCAAACACTATGCCATCTTGTCTACTTAAAAGATTCTGTAAGACATAAAAGGGAACAGGGTTGTGGGCAAAAATGGAGGAATCAGCCTTCAATAAAAAGTGGAGACATGGTCTTTTGCTTGACAGAATAAAATAGAGAACAGGCATCTGGGGGAAAGAATATAAAAGAATTTGGAAGTGAAGAGAAAATTTTAAAATTCTAAAATTTACAAGGACACTAAAATTTACATTTCCTAAGGTACTTAGGAATAATAAGTTATATACAATAGAAACTCAAAACATATTGTTGACTGAATATTCTTTCAACTGTCATTGTATCATTAAATGAGCAATCTTAATTAATAGAAATATTTCACATTCTGAAAGCTTTTGTTCATCTTAAAAATTCTCATATTTATTGCAATCATATTGTTTATGCAAATAGCTTAGAAAATATAAGTATAGGAAGGAAGGAAGGAAGGAAGGAGGGAAGGAGGAAGGAAGGGATCACTCTTCCTACCAGTAAAAAGCCAGCTAATAAGTGGAGAAGGAATGACAGAATATCACCATTTGACAAAATATTATAATTGTTGTTAAGGAAAGAATGATCAATGGCACTAAAACTAGTAAGTACAGTTTAGGAGGAATAGAATATTAACATAGTCTCAGATTATTTACCTACTAGATATTTATTAGTCACAAGACTTGAAGAGTAAATTTATAGTGGAGAAATATGGTGATGCCATCTTAAGCAAACTCTCAAACTTAATATGGTCAATAATGAGACCACTCATCTGCCTCCTGATATGATGCATTGAAAAAAACTCAGCATCACTTCTGTGATATTCTGCCCAAAAGTATATGACCTAAATGTAGCCATAAGAAAATATTAAACAGGGATGCCTGGGTGGCCCAGTTGGTTGAGCGGCTGCCTTCAGCTCAGGTCATGATCCCAGCGTCCTGGGATCGAGTCCCACATCAGGCTCCTTGCTCGGCAGGGAGCCTGCTTCTCCCTCTGCCTCTGCCTACCACTCTGTCTGCCTGTGCTCGCTCTCTCTCTCTCTCTCTAACAAATAAATAAATTAAAAAAAAATTAAATAAAAGAAAATATTAAACATGGGGCACCTGGGTAGCATAGTTGGTTGGGCATCTACCTTTTGATTTCAACTCAGGTCATGATCTCAGTGTGGTGAGATAGAGCCCCGTCTTAGCTTCCCACTCAGTGTGGAGTCTGCTTAAGTTTCTCTCTCCCTCTCCCTCTATTCCTCTTCCCACTCAAATAAATAAGTAAATCTTAAAAAAAAAATTTAAACAAAATCAAATTGAGTTTAAAAAAAAAACAACAAAACTTCAGTGCCATGAAATACAAAGAAAGACTAAAGATCTCTTCTAGATTAAAGGAGTTTAAAGAGATATGCTATTGAATTTTCATTTGCTATAAAGAACATAAATGGGACAACTTGTAAGAATCTCAATAAATTCTATAGATTAGAAAATAGTGTTATATCAATGTTAATTTTTTGAGGTTGGTTTTATTAGAGTTATGTAACAGAGTTATTTATTTTTAGGAAATACATTCTGACATATTTAGAAATAAACAGGCATCATCTCTACAATTTACTTAAATGGTTCAGAAAAAAATAGATAAATGAATAAAGCAAATATAATAAAATGATAAAAACTGGATAATCTGGTTGAATAATATCAATGAATTCTTTGAATTATTCTTGCAACTTTTCTGTAAGTCTAAAAATAAGTCAGAATTGGGGCATCTGGGTGACTCAGATGGTTACATATCTGCCTTCGGCTCGGGTCTTGATCTCCAGGTCCTGGGATTGAGCCCCAAGTCAGGTTCCTGGCCAGCAGGGGATCTGCTTCTCCCTTTCCCTCTGCCTCTCCCCCTGCTAACGACTCTCTCTCTCAAATAAATAAATAAAATCTTTTAAAAAAATAAATAAAAATAAAAATAAGTCAGAATAAAAAATTGTTTGAGGGCACCTGGGTGATTTATTGATTAAGCACCTGACTTTGGCTCAGGTCATGACCCCAGGGTCCTGGGATTGAGTCCTGCATCAGGCTCCCTGCTCAGTGAAGAGCCTTCTTCTCCCTCTGCCCCTCCCCCTGTCTCTCTTTCTTTCTCTCTGTCCCTCTCTCACTCTCAAGAAGAAATTTTTAAAATCCTCAAAAAAAATTGTTTGGATAACCCTCTAAGGTAATCCACAAGCAATTTATCTACCAAAACAAACTTGCCTACTTTTTAAAGGAAGACAATAAACTCCAGACACTCTATAATGTAATACTCACATTATCTAGCATCTAATAGAAAATTACCAGACATGCAAAGATGCAGGAAAATGCAACCCAAACCAGGAGAAAATTTACTCAATAGAAATAGTCACAAATTGCAGAGATGATATATTAGTAGATAAGAATTTCAAAACAGCCATGATAAATATGCTCATGGATGTAAAGGAAGCATGAATATAAAGAGAAAAGAGAGAGAATATCTAAAAATAACCAAATGAAACTTCTAAAGCTGAAAAATATAATATCTAAAATAAGAAATTTATTAAATGTGGTTTAACCACAGAATACACACTGCCCAAGGAAATATTAGCAAAACTTTAAGACATTGCAAAAGAAACTATTCAAAATGAATAACAAAACAAAAAAGGAGGGAAAATAGAGAATTTAATGCCTACTCAATACTATCAAACTGTATAATATAAAAATAATAGTAACCCCAGAAAGAGTGTGCACACACACAAAAAAAAAATCTGAGAAATAACAGCCAAATTTTTTCCAAATTTTATGAAAACGATAATCTGTAGATCCAAGAATCTCAATAACCCACAAGCAGGATAAACATAAAGAAAACCACACCAAAGCACATCATAATCAAATCCTAAAAATCGATTATAAGATTATAAGATTATAGACAAATTTTGTAAAGCAAAAGACACTACATTCAGGGGAACAAATATAAGAATATTTGCAGTCTAACACAAACAAGAAAACAATATCACAACAAGCAATGGGAGAAGTTGGCAAAAGGATACAACTTTTAGTTTTAACATGCTAAGAATCTAATTTATAACATGACTGTAATTGATAACACTGCATTGTATAATTGAAATTTACTGAGAGTAGAACTTAAATATTGTCATCCCTTCCAAAAAAAAAAAAAAGGTAAATATATGAAGTGATGGATGTGATGATTAACTCAATGGGGTCAATCCTTTCACAATGTATACATGTCAAATAATCATACTGTATACTTTAAATATCTTACAACTTTATTTGTCAATTATACCTCAATAAAGCTGAAAAGAAAACTCAACACAAAGCAAACGGGAAAAGAGAAACAATAAACAGATGGACAAATACAAAACAAATAGTAAGATGGTAGACCTAAATAATATTGATAATTGCATTAAATGTAATAGGTCTAATTGCTCCAGTTAAAAGGTCAAGATGGGAGAGAGGAGCAAGATGGTGGAGGAGCAAGATGGTGGAGGACCTGAAATATCATCAGGACCCAGAAGTTCAGCTAGATAGTTATCAAACCATTCTGAACACCTACAAACTCAACAGGAGATTGAAGAGAAGAAGAGCAGCAATTCTAGGAACAGAAAATCGACCACTTTCCAGAAGGTTGGACATGCGGAGAAGTGAATGCAAAGTGACAGGAAGATAGACCATGGGGGGGGGGGGGGCTGGCTCCCAGCAAGTGAGAGAGCAATGGAGCACAAAATTGGAACTTTCGGAAGTCTGCTCCACTGAGGTATGTTGCTCTAGAGGCTAAGTGGGGGTGGAGCCCTTGTGGGGACAGTGTGGTCTCAGGACCCACAGGGACACAAAAACACAGGGGTGTTGGAGGGTGGCAGAGGTCCCAGGTATCAGAGCAGGGAAGCCAGCTGCAGAGATGGAGCCAAGGAGTGCACTCTCAGCTCGCAGTTACCTTAAACCATGATCCAAGGCACAGTTGGGCCACTGCTCTTCGAGCAGGGACCCTACAAGTGGCTGATCTGGGGAGACTTACCTTCCTCCTCCTCTAGGAGGAGCAGCGTGGCAGGAATCTGCTGGATTTGGAGACTGCAAACAGAGCCAAGCCCCAGAGATAGAAGCACTAGATCACAGGCTGGGTGAGCTCAAAGCACAGCTGGAGACCAGGAAGACAGGAGGGACTGACTGCTTTTCTCTGAGGGCACACTGAGGAGTGTGCCCCAAGGCTCTCAGCTCATACGGGGCAGAGATTGGGAGGCCGCTATCTTCATTCCTGTACTTCAAAGCTCTATGAAAAGCATTAAGGGAACAAAAGCTCCTGAGAGCGAACCCAAGCAGATTACTCAGCCTGACCCCTGGCAAGGATGGTGCAAAACCACCTAGAGCAAAGACATTTGAGAATCACTGCAACAGGCCCCTCCCTGGGAGGGAGATTAACAAGAACATCCAGCCAAGACCAAGTTCATCGATCAATGAGAACTGTGGAACTCCAGAGCTACGGAAAAGCAACACAGAATTCATGGCATTTTCCCCATGACGCTTTAGTCTTTCAAAGTTAAATTTTTAAATTTTTTTCTTTTTCTATTTTTTAAATTTTTCCTCTTTCCTATTTTAATGTTTTTAACTACTTTATCTTATCAATACCTTTTAAAAATCTTTTGGGCGCCTGGGTGGCTCAGTGGGTTAAAAGCCTCTGCTTTCAGCTCAGGTCATGGTCTCGGGGTCCTGGGATCGAGCCCCGCATCGGGCTCTCTGCTCAGCAGGGAGCCTGCTTCCTCCTCTCTCTCTGCCTGCCTCTCTGCCTGTTTGTGATCTCTGTCTGTCAAATAAATAAATAAAATATTAAAAAAAAACTTTTTAAATTTTCATTGTTATAGTCATATTTTATCCCTTCATTGTATTTAACCTTCTTCTTGTGTACACATAGGTTTTTTTTTTCTTCAAAATTTTGGGGATACAATTTCTTCTAATAGATCAAAATATACCCTAAATCTAGTGCTTGGCTTTGTTCTTGTCTCCAGCCTGATCACATTTTTTCCTTCTTTTTTTTTCCCCTTTTCTCAACCAATTTCTTATCTTATCGATTCCTTTTTTAGGATCTTTTTAAATTTTCATCATTACAGTCATATTCCATCCCTTCATTGTGTTTACCCTTATTTTTGTGTGTGTGTGTGTATATATATATATTTTTTTTCTTTCTTTAAAATTTTGGGAGGTAGTTTCTTCTAACAGACCAAAATATACCCAAAATTAAGTGTATGGCTCTGTTCTAGTCACCAAACAAATATATATATATATATATTTTTTTTTTCTTTTTTTGTCCCCCTTTCTTCTCCCCCTGGTTTCAGGTCTCTTCTGATTTGGTTAGTGTATATTTTTCTGGGGTCGTTGCTACCCTTTTAGTATTTTGTTCCCTCATTGCTCTATTCTTATTTGGATAAAATGACAAGGCAGAGAAACTCACCACAAAAAAAAAAAAAAAAAAGAACAACAGGCAACACCAACAGCTAGGAACTTAATCAATAAGGAGATTAGTAATATGTCAGAACTAGAGTTCAAAATGACAGTTATCAAGATGCTAGCTGGGCTTTAAAAAAGCATGGATTTATTAGAGAATCCCTTTCTAGAGAAATAAAAGAACTAAAATCTAACCAAGTTGAAATAAAAAAAGAAGCTATTAATGAGGTGCAATAAAAAATGGAGACTCTTACTGCTAGGATAAATGAGGCAGAAGAGAGAATTAGTGATATAGAAGACCAAATGATGGAGAATAAAGAAGCTAAGTAAAAGAGAGACAAACAACTACTGGACCATGAGGGGAGAATTTAAGAGATAATTGATACCATAAGATGAAACAATATTAGAATAATTGGGACACCAGAAGAAGAAGAAAGAGAGGGAGGGGCAGAAGGTGTCTTGGAGCAAATTATAATAGAGAATTTCCCCTATTTGGTGAAGGGAACAAGCATCAAAATCCAGGAGGCACAGGGAACCCCCTCAAAATCAATAAAAATATGTCCACACCCCATCATCTAATAGTAAAACTTACAAGTCTTACTGACAAAGAGAAAATCCTGAAAGCAGCTTGGGATAAGCCGTCTGTAACAAACAATAGTAGAAATATTAGATTGACAGCAGACCTATCCACAGAGACCTGGCAGCCCAGAAAGAAACAGCATGATATACTCAGAGCACTAAACGAGAAAACTATGCAGCCAAGAATACTATATCAGCTAGACCATCATTGAAAATAGAAGGAGACCACCCAGGCAATACAATGACATTAAATTCATATCTCTCAATAGTTACCTTGAATGTAAATGTGCTAAATGCCTCAATCAAAAGACTTAGAGTATCAGAATGGATTAAAAAAACAAGACCCATCAATTTGCTCTCTACAAGAAACTCATTTTAGATCCAAAGACACCTCCAGATTTAAAGTGAGGGGGTGGAAAACAATTTACCATGCTAATGGACATCAAAAGAAAGCTGAGGTGGCAATCTTTATCTCACATAAATTAGATTTTAAGCCAAAGACTATAAGAGATGAAGAAGGACACTATATCACACTTAAAGGGTCTGTCCAACAAGAAGATCTAACAATTTTAAATATCTATGCCCCTAACATGGGAGCAGCCAACTATATAAACCAATTAATAACAAAATCAAAGAAACACATCAACAATAATACTAGGGGACTTTAACACTCACCTCACTGAAATGGACAGATCATCCAAGCAAAAGATCAACAAGGAAATAAAGGCTTTAAATGACACCCTGGACCACATGGACATCAAATCAGGTCACAACAATCACAAATCAGGTCTCAACCGGTACCAAAAGATTGGGATCATTGCCTGCATATTTTCAGACCACAATGCTCTGAAACTAGACCTCAATCACGGGAGAAGACTTGGAAAGAACTCAAATACATGGAGGTTACAGAGAATCCTACTGAAGAATGAATGGAGCAACCAGGAAATTAAAGAAGAATTGAGAAAATTCATGGAAACAAATGAAAATGAAAACTGTTCAAAATCTTTGGGACACAGCAAAGGCAGTCCTGAGAGGAAAGTATATAGTGATACAAGCCTTTCTCAAGACACAAGAAAGGTCCCAACTACACAACGTAACCCTACTCCTAAAGGAGCTGGAGAAAGAACACCAAAGAAAGCCTAAACCCAGCAGGAGAAGAGAAATAATAAAGATCAGAGCAGAAATCAATGAAATAGAAACCAAAAGAACAGTAGAATGAATCAACAAAACTAGGAGCTGGTTCTTTGAAAGGATTAATAAGATTCATAAACCCCCGGCCAGAATTATCCAAAAGAAAAGAAAACGACCCAAATTAATAAAATCATAATGAAAGACGAGAGATCACAACCAACGTCAAAGAAATACAATTATAAGAACATATTAGGAGCAACTATACACCAACTATACACCAGCAACTTTGACAATCTGGAAGAAATGGATGCATTCCTAGAGACGTATAAACACTAAAACTGAGCCAGGAAGAAATAGAAAACCTGAACAGACCCATAACCAGTAAGGAGATTGAAGCAGTCATCAAAAATCTCCCAACAAACAAGAGCCCAGGGCCAAACAGCTTCCCAGGGGAATTCTACCAGGGAATTAAAAACTTTTAAAGAAGACTTAATACCTATTCTCCTGAAACTGTCCCAAAAAATAGAAATGGAAGGAAACCTTCCAGACTCATTTTATGAGGCCAGCATTACCTTGATCCCCAAACCAGACAAAGACCCCATCAAAAAGGAGAATTACAGACCAATATCCTTGATGAACACAGATGCAAAAATTCTCACCAAAATACTAGCCAATAGGATCCAACAGTACATTAAAAGGATTATTCACAACATCCAGGTGGGATTTATTCCTGGGCTGCAAGGTTGGTTCAACACCCACAAATCAATCAATGTAATACAATACATTAATAAAAGAAAGAACAAGAACCATGTGCTACTCTCAATAGATGCTGTAAAAGCATTTGACAAAGTACAGCATCCTTTCTTGATCAAAACTCTGCACAGGGTAGGGATAGAGGGTACATACCTCAATATCATCAAAGCCATCTCTGAAAAACCCACAGTGAATATCATTCTCAATGGGGAAAAACTGAGAGCTTTTCCCCTAAGGTCAGGAACACAGCAGGGATGTCCACTATCTCCTCTGCTATTCAACTATTTAACATAGTACTAGAAATCCTGGCCCCAACAATTAGACAACAAAAAGAAATAAAAGGCATCCAAATCGGCAAAGAAGTCAAGTCTCATTCTTTGCAGATGATAATACATTATGTGGAAAACCCAAAAGACTCCACTCCAAAACTGCTAGAATTCATACAGGAATTCAGTAAAGTGTCAGGATATAAAATCAATACACAGAAATCAGTTGCATTTCTATATAGCAACAGCAAGACAGAAGAAAGAGAAATTAAGGAGTCAATCCCATTTATGATTGCACCCAAAACCATAAGACACCTAGGAATAAACCTAACCAAAGAGGCAAAGAATCTGTACTCAGAAGACTATAAAGTACTCATGAAAGAAATTGAAGAAGACACAAAGAAATGGAAAAATGTTCCATGCTCATGGATTGGAAGAACAAATGTGAAAGTGCCTATGCTACCTAAAGCAATCTACACATTTAACGCAATCCCCATCAAAATACCATCAATCTTTTTCAAAGAAATGGAACAAATAATCCTAAAATTTATATGGAACCAGAAAAGACCCCGAATAGCCAGAGGAATGTTGAAAAAGAAAGCCAAAGTTGGTGGCATCACAATCCCAGACTTCAAGCTCCATAACAAAGCTGTCATCATCAAGACAGTATGATACTGGCACAAAAACAGACATAGAGATCAATGGAACAGAATAGAGAGCCCAGAAATAGACCATCAACTCTATGGTCAACTATCTTTGACAAAGCAGTCTCTTCAACAAATGGTGTTGGGAAAATCAGACAGCCACATGCAGAAAAATGAAACTGGACCATTTCCTTACACCACACACAAAGTAGATTCCAAATGGATGAAAGACCTCAATGTGAGACAGGAATCCATCAAAATCCTTGAGGAGAACATAGGCAGCAACCTCTTCGACCTCAGCCACAGCAACTTCCTCCTAGAAACATCACCAAAAGCAAGGAAAGCAAGGGCAAAAATAAACTACTGGGACTTCATCAAGGTCAAAACCTTTTACACAGCAAAGGAAACAGTCAACAAAACCAAAAGACAACTGACAGAATGGGAGAAAATACTCACAAATGACATATCAGATAAAGGGCTAGTATCCAAAATCTGTAAAGAACTTATGAAACTCAACACTCAAAGAACAAATAACCCAATCAAGAAATGGGCAGAGGACATGAACAGACATTTCTGCAAAGAAGACAACCAGATGGCCAACAGACACATGAAAACGTGCTTCACATCACCCGGCTTCAGGGAAATACAAATCAAAACCACAATGAGATACCACCTCACACCAGTCAGAATGGCTAAAATTAACAAGTCAGGAAATGACAGATGCTGATGAGGATGTGGAGAAAGGGGAACCCTCCTACAACTGTTGGTGGGAATGCAGGCAGGTGCAGCCACTCTGGAAAACAGCAGGGAGGTTTCTCAAAAAGTTGAAAACAGAGCTACCCTATGACCTAGCAATCGCACTACTGGGTATTTACCCTAAAAATACAAATGTAGTGATCCGAAGGGGCACGTGTACCCGAACGTTTATACCAGCAATGTCCACAATAGCCAAACTATGGAAAGAACCTTGATGTCCATCAGTAGATGAATGGATAAAGAAGATGTGGTATATATGTACAATGGAATACTATGCAGCCATCAGGAGAAAGGAAATCTTGCCATTTGCAATGACGTGGATGGAACTAGAGGGTATTATGCTAAGCGAAGCAAGTCAATCAGGGAAAGACAATTATCATATGATCTCTCTGATATGAGAAATTTGAGAGGCAGGGCAGGGAGTCGTGGTGGGTAGGGAGTGAAAAAATGAACCAAGATGGGACCAGTAGGGAAACAAACCATAAGAGACTCTCAATCTCACAAAACAAGCTGAGGGTTGCTGGGAGGTCGGGGTTTAGGGATAGGGTGGCTGCGTTATGGACATTGGGGAGGGTATGTGCTATGGTGAATGCTGTGAAATGTGTAAGCCTGATGATTCACAGACCTGTACCCCTGGGGCAAATAATACATTATATGTTAATTTAAAAAGAAGGTCAAGACGGCCACACTGAACTGGAAAAAAAGCAATATTCCACTATATTCTATCTACAATGAGCATATTTTAATATAAGGATACCAATACCTTAAAAGTAAAAGGATATGGGAGTGCCTGGGTGGCATAGTCAGTTGAGTGCCCAACTCTTAGTTTCCCCTCAGGTCACGATCTCAGTGTCATGAGTTCAAGCCCCACATCAGGCTCTGCTCTCAGTGTGGAGTCTGCTTGAGATTCTCCCTCTCACTCTGCTGCTCCTGCTTGTGCTCTCTCTAAAGTAAATAAATAAATCTTTTTTAAAAAGGACATGAAAAAATGTAATATGAAAATAGTATATGAAATATTTACAAAATATATGATATAAAAATATAATATGAAAACAATAAGAAAGCTTCTGGAGTGACTATATTAATATTGGACAAGCAATATTATCAGAAATAGAGATATTTCATAATAAAAAGATCAATTTATCAAAAAGACATAATCCTAAATATTTATGCACTATTTAAAGCTTTAAAATCCATGCAGCAAAAACTAACAGTGAGAGGACAGAGAAAACCACAATCACATTTGGAGATTTGACACTCCACTCTCAGTAATCAATAAAACAAGTATGAAAATCAGTAAAAATTTGGACTAGCAACAACTTTACCTAACTGACATTTATACAACACTCCACCCAACAGAAGCAAAATACATATCCTTTTCAAGTGCACATAGAACAAGAAACAAGATAATCCATATTCTGGCCCATAAATTTGAAATGATTCAAATTTTTCAGGATGGTGAGGGAACGGTGAAGTAGGTCATAAGGATTAAGGGGGGCACTTGTCATGATGAACACTGGGTGATGTATGGAATTGTTGAATCACTATATTGTACACCTGAAATTAATACAACACTATATGTTAACTATACAGGAAATAAATAAAATAAAATAAAATAGTAAAATGAAATAAAGTATACAGAACATGTTCTTTGATGACCACAGAATTAAATTAAACATCAGTAACAAAAGCTACCTGGAAAAGTACCTAAATGTTTGCAAATTTAAAAACATGATTCTTTTTTTTTTTAACTTGTTTATTTGACAGAGAAAGAGATCGCAAGCAGGCAGAGAGGCAGACAGAGAGAGAGGGGGAAACAGGCTCCCTGCTGAGCAGAGAACCCAATGCGGGGCTCGATCCCAGGACCTTGGGATCACAACCTGAGCCAAAGGCAGAGGCTTAACCCACTGAGCCACCCAGGCGCCCCTAAAAACATGATTCTAAACACCCCATGAGTAAAAGAAACAGTCATTTAAAAAGGTAGAAACTAATTAAACTGAATAATAATGAAAACATATTAAAATGAGTGGGATGCATTAAAAGCAGAGTTTAGAGGAAAATGTGAAGCTTTAAAGGCTATTTTTTTTTAAAAGGAAAGGGCTAAAATCAATTACTGTAAGAAGCTGTAAGAATAAGAGAAAATTAAACCAAATTAAACCCAAAATGAGTGGAATACTAGTATTAGAGCAGAAGTCAATGAAATAAAAAACTGACATTAGAGAATAATTAAAGAAATAAAGAGCTGGTTCTTTAGAAATATCAATAAAATTTTGTTGATAAACTTTAGCTAGACTCTCATAAAGAAAAAAGGAGAGGGATGCCTGGGTGGCTCAGTTAAGTGTCTGCCTTCAGCTCAGGTCATGATCCCAGGGTCCTGAAATTCAGTACTACATTGGGCTCCTTGCTCGGTGGAGAGCCTGCATCTCCCTCTGCCTCTGCCTTTCTCTCTCTCTGACATACAGTATAATAATACAATATATATTATAATACAGTATAACATAATAATATAATATAATTATATATAATATAATATAATATAATATGTAATATAATATAACATGAAAAAAGAGGGAAGATTCAAATTACCAATATCCAGAATGAAATAGGAAACATTTGTTCAGATCTTATCAGTGTTTGGGGTAGTATAAGAATATTTTTGAACAATTTTGTGTCAATAAATTGAGCAACTTATATGAAATACATGAGTTCCTTCAAAGACACAAATTATAAAAAGTGACAGAAGGTAAAAGAGAAAAGCTGAATAACCTTATATCTATTTTAAAACCTTCACACAAGAAAAATTATAATTTCAGATGACTTTAGCTGGCAAATTATATTAAATATTTAAAGAAGACATAATATCCATTCTACACAAACAGTTTCAGGAGAAAGAGGAAAAGAAGCATTTCCCAACTCAGCTTATGAGGCCAGCAAAATCTTAACACCAAAACCATAAAAAGGTATCACAAGAAAACTATAGACCAATGAACCTCATAAATATAGTTGTAAAAATCCGTAACAAAATATTAGTAAGTCTAATTCAACAAAATATGAATACATTAATATGACAAAGTAGGTTTTACCCCAAAAAAAGGGCAAAAATGGTTTAACACTTGAAAATAAAAGTGATTCACCATGTTAACAAAATATAGAAGAAAGTATGATTATCTCAATACATACCAAAAAAATGATGAAATTCAATACACATGCATGATTAAAATACCTTAGCAAACAAGAAATAAAAGGGAACTTCCTCAGCCCAATAAAAGGCATCTATGAAAATCCTACAGCTAACATCACACTTCATGATGAAGGGTTGCCCCCTAACATCAAGAACAAAGCAGAGATGTTGCTCTCACCACTTCAGTTTAACATTGTATTAAATTCCTGGCCAGTACAAGTACAGTATTATGAAAAAAAAGAATACTGATTGGAAACAAAGAGAAACTATCTATATTTGTAGAAAACATGATTATGTTCATAGAAAATTTTACATAGTCCCAAAAAGCTATGAAACTAATTAATTTAGCAACGTCCTAGAATACAAAATAATATATCAAAAAAACCCCAGTTACATTTCTACATACTAATAACAAATGGTAACTGAAAATTTAAATACTGTTTATAGTAACATCAGAGAATGCAAAATACTTAGACGTAAATTTAATAAAATATGTGCAATATCCATACACTGAAAAATACAAGAAGTTGCTGAGAGAAATTTAAAACTATCTAAATAAATGAGAACATATACTATAGTTGTGGACTGAAAGCCTCAATATTGGGGTACCTGGGTGGCTCAGTGGGTTAAGCATCTGCCTTTGACTCAGGTCAGGATCTCAGGGTCCTTGGATGGAGCCCCATATCGGGCTCTCTGCTCAGCAGGGAGCCTGCCTCTCCTCCCTCTGCCTGCTGCTCCCCCTGCTTGTGTGCTCTCTCTCTCTGTCAAATAAATTAATAAAATCTTAAAAAAAAAAAGCCTCAATATTGTTAAAATGACAGTTCTCCCCAAATCCATCTATAGATTCAGCGCAGTCCCACCCAAATTCCCAGTGGACTTTGTTGGAGAAATCGACAAGCTGATTCTAAGCTGTATATAGATATGCAAGGGATCTAGAATAATAAAAATAATTCTAAAGAAGAAAAAAGTTGAAGATCTTACACAATCTGATTTTAAGAGTTAACATAAAGCTATTATTATCAAGAGAGACAAATGCGGAACTACAGAACAGAACAAAGAGTTCGTAAACAGAACTAGACAAACAGTCAATTGATTTTCTACAAGAGTTCCAAGGCAATTCAATAGGAAAAGGATAGTCTTTTTGGCAAATGGTGCTGAACAACTGGATATCCATATGGAACAAAAATGAACCTCTAGGGGCGCCTGGGTGGCTCAGTGGGTTAAGCATCTGCCTTTGACTCAGGTCAGGATCTCAGGGTCCTGGGATCGAGCCCCACATCGGGTTCTCTGCTCAGCGGGGAGCCTGCTTCCTCCTTTCTCTCTCTGCCTGCCTCTCTGAGTACTTGTGATCTCTGTCTATCAAATAAATAAATTAGAAAAAAAATGAACCTCTATTCTAACCTTACACCAAACATAAAATTAACTCCAAATGGATCATAAATACAAACATAGAAGCTGAAATTTCTAAAGAAAAACACAGATTAAAAAATCATTACTGTCTTGGAAGAGGCACAAATTACTTAGAAAAGTATAAACCACATAAGAAAATAAAAATAAATTAGACCTTATTAAAATTTTAAATGTCTGCTCTTCAAAGTACACTGTTAAGAAAATGGAAAGGTAAGCCACAAGCTGAATGAAAATATTTGCAATCCGTCTATCTGACAAAGGTTTTGTATCCAGAATATACAAAAAATTTCTACAACTTAATAAAAAAAAATAGGCAAAAGATTTGAAGGCACTGAACATGTGAATGACCAAAAGTACATGAAAAAATGCTGGACGTTATTATCAGGAAATATAAATTTAAATATGAGATATCACTATATATCCAAAAAAAAAATGAGTTAAAAAATGCTGACAATACTGAATACTGACAAGGATTGGAGTAATCGCCATTAACGCACATTGTTGGTAGGAATGTAGAATGGTCCGATCGGTTAGGAAAACAGTACAACAGTTTCTTATCATGTTAAATGTACACTTACCTTTTTTTTTTTTTAAGATTTTATTTATTATTTGACAGACAGAGATCACAAGTAGGCAGAGAGGCAGGCAGAGAGAAAGAGAGGAGGAAACAGGCTCCCTGCCAAGCAGGGAGCCCGATGCAAGGCTCAATCCCAGGACCCTGGGATCATGACCCGAGCTGAAGGCAGAGACCTAACCCACTGAGCCACCCAGGCGCCCTACACTTACCTTTTGATCCAGCAGTTTCATTCCTAAGCATTTACCCAAGAGAAATGAATTATCCGTTCACATAAAGACTGGTACATAAATGTTCATAGCAACTTGATTCATGATAACTAAACCCTGGAAACAATCTGAATTTCCATCAACAGGTCAATTAATAGACAAATTGTATTATGTCAGTGTAGTGGAATATTACTCAGCAATAAAAACGGATAAATTACTGTTATACACAACAACATAGGTAAATCTCAAAAACATACTACATGAGAAAAGGCCAGGCACTGAAGAGTATATACGGTATGATTTCACTTATATGAAATTCTAAGAAAGACATAACTAACATATAATGATGAAAAACAGATCCATCATTGCTTAGGCTGGATGGGGGCTATGACCATAGACTGCCAAGGGACATAAGGGCATTCTTGAAAGGTGGTGATTGTAGCAGTAGTTATTTGGGTATTTGCGTTTGTCACAGGCTACTAAACTTTTACACTTTAAATACGTGCTTTTGTTATAAGTAAATTATATCTCAATTCAATTTTGTCTTTGATTTTTAGGAACAAAATGTATTTATATATACTTATTTTTAAAAGTCCAGGAAGACACACTCAAGATTATAAAACGGTAGTATTTCAAAGGGAATATTCAAAACATTTAACAATTGGGAATTATAAGCACGCATCGGTCAGAACAAATTTTGGGCATGAATGACTGGAACAGCCAACCCATGGGAATGAGAGGAGCGCGGGTCCCAGGAAACACCAGTTATCAACAGATGGTGAGACTGTTGATACCCTTTTCTTCTTTTTGCTAATTTGTATCTTCTAACATTCTATCCATATATTCATTCAATCGGGTACTTTAAAATAAAGGGGAAAAAAAACCTGTCTTTAATTATAAAAAAGAAAAATGGTACCCTGTTGGTATCACATTTCATACTGTTATAAAATTCTAACAGGTCTCAAAATCCTAATGGAACTTTTAAATAATAGATACGAGAAATGGTGTACTAAAACAGCATTGAATTAGAAGTTAAAAATGGATAATGCCATAAAAATATTTTCCATCCACTACAAAGGAAATAGTGAGATATATTTTTAAACGAGTTTACCATTTTAATATTTTAAAATGCCCTCCCTTTGCTCTTCTTCCAGCTAGATCTCCATATAATTGATTGTGTTTCCTAAAAGGCCTAGTATCTTTCCTCAAACAGCCCAGGCTCTGAAATGCCAATTGCTCAAAATTCATTCTAGAGTATTTTCCAACAGGTATCCTGGCCTAGGTCAAACTTCAGAATTTGACTGAGCCAGCCAGGAGATCAAATGATAATTATCAACCCTGGATAAATTTTTATAGCAAAATTACAGTCCATGACCAGAGATTTGCTACTGCCTCCTCTTAGCATAACTACCTCCGTCTCTAGGGCTTATCACAGCAACAAACCTTTGCTCTGGGCAATTTCTTTAGAGGTAAGCACAATAAAAACCTGTCCATGAGAGCAGTCACTGAGAAGCTCTGATCAGCAAATAATGACCAGGGAGTCCCTTTTATCATGTCTCTCTCCATCCACAGAGAAACCATGCCAGCTCCCCATCAGCCCAGTGGAGTCAGTGGCTGGTTTAGCAACATGACTTCTTTCTGAAACTCTGAAAACCCCAGGGTAAAATGATGCTACTGTATGATCTCCTAATGTTGCTTTACAATGCAGCTCAAATTTGTGATTTTAAAAGCACCTCAGCCCACTGTGAGTTCACAGTTATCTTTAATGATTTGCAAATCCCAGTGTTTTTAACCACTCATTTTTGTACTGTGGCTATGGAAGGGACACCTGTTCCTAAATAGTTATTGCTTCTAACACCCTGGGCTGTCAGGGTGTGCAGGAAATGAGAAGCAGTGACAGTATCTTCCACGTTTTCAAGCCTTAATTTACTCCTCCTACGTTTGAACATAAGCATACTGAGCCATCCTGAGCTGCCCTGTCATCTCCCGGAGCCCACACCATCTTGGTTCATGGGACCTCTGTCAACCACAGAAGCTCACTGTCCTTCTCCATCCCATGGAGGAAAAACAAGAATATGGCAGCTAGAGGCCACCAGGGTCTTTCCCTCTGGAAGCTCTGATTTCTGAAGGTGAAGAATCTGTCTGCAAATCATGGTTACAAAAGAAATATACAGAATTTTTCACGAGGTAGCCAATGTGGCATTTCTGCAAGATATTCAGCTATAAATCACACTACCAAATCCAATTCCATCTCAACCTTGTAGTGTCATAAACATCATTTATTCTCTAATTTCAAAACATAAGTTATTTCTATGTAATAATAATAATGGCAGATATTTATTAAACAGTCACCATATGCCTGATACTGTTCTAATCTTACCTCTGCATTCATTCATTTAATCCTCAAAACAACTCGTTGTTATGGTATACCAGAACTCAAACTCAGCATCTGCCTCCAAAGTCTATGCCATACTGGGATAGATCAAGAATCATAGACCCCCTTCCCCTAGAGAAGTGAACCTCTTATAAAGCTACCCAAGGACTTGGAAGGACAGTGGCTATGGATAGACTGCAAAATGTCCTTGAAAGGACAGGAAAATCTGCAGTGTTGTACATGTGTCACAACTTTACCTTGCTTTACCTTACCTGCAAATGTCCTTTGTCTAAAAAAATATGGCGCTGAGCTAAGATATCACCAGTGATTTTCCAATAATGGAAATGGTCCCAGTGTGATTCTTCAGGTATAAGGTCCTCTTGGCAAATTCTCTAAGGTCCATACCTATCCTCCACCTCCCCATATGGTACACAAAGAGTTGATGACCAGCCCTTACCACAGGGTCACCAGCTCCAGTGCAGGGTGAGTCCCATCTGTCCTTCTCCTGGGACCGTGCCTAAACCTCTTGCCCCAGCCCTTAGCATTTTCACTGCTGACAGTAAGCAAATGCCATTTCTGTCTCATGGATGCCCACAGGCTGCCAGACCTTGCTTTGCCTGCAGGGAGAAGGACTCCCTGCAGGACAGTCTTTGACCAATGACCGCCTGCACGGGGCTCATAAATACTCTAGCTCCCTTACCCCCCAAACAGGGACAACTCTGACCTGTGATTACATTGTCTCCAGGGCCCACTGCAAAATGTAGCCAGTCTCCCACCATGGAACTTGACTTGAAATTGCACCCTAGCTTGATTTCCTTCCCTTCTCTGACCTACTTCCCCACAATTAGTGGGTTTCCTGGGATCATTTCATAATAAATCACTTCACGGTCATCATTGCTTTGGATCTGCTTCTGGGGGTGAACTGAGAAGGACAGCAGAACATGCAGGTGATCGCTCTAAAATCCCACCCCTCTGTATGATCTGAACAAGCATCTTGGGGTCATTAAGTCTCTTGCTCCTTGCAGTGGGAACCTTGGTTCCATTGCACAAATGGAATGATCCACTTATACTGTCCTTATCCTTGAGCGGTTTACTCCTTTATAGTTTAAAACATTGCAGAGGTCAAGCTCTTGTGAGAGAGATGACCAGAGTGTCCTCACATAATATTCCTGAAGGAACTCTCTTAATGGGGAAACTTTGAACTGAAGTCTACATAACTGTGGCTTCACCAGAAAGACAATACAGTGGATTCAATGACCCTAAATGTTGGCCTGAAGCCTGAAAGCCAAACAGACCCTTGTCCTAACATAACTCCGTTCTCCAAGTGGGAGGTCTAAGAAACACAAGGCCATCAGAGGAAGCCAGCCCAAACTCTTCTTTTAAAGTCTTGGTTCCTCTGAATCAGATCCTTATGTTAAACATTTCTCAAAGTAGTTTTTAAACTTTAATTACATACTCTACCAAAGCAAAGACCAAAATCTCTACAAAGGTTCTTTTTTATTTTTTATGATGAAGTATTTATTAGTATGTCTCTTTGGAATAGATTTTCATACCCCAGGCCTGAAAAGAAATTCCACATAGAAATCATTCTCAAAACACGTTTTAAATATTTGAGAGTTTGTCCTTTTTTTTCTCACCTCATGCCATGACTTGTTAATGAGGAATAATTAAGATAGATTCTTATTAATAAGAAACACACTGCATTTTGAAAATATTTTTAAATGTAAAACCTATACACCAATGTTTAGAATAAAGAAATTCAGATCCAAAATTTCCATCTCTACTGAGTGCTTGGCAATGCGGTGCCTTTCAAATCAATCAGTGTGGTAGTCACAAAAGATTGGCTTTTTGCAATGCGTCAGCTTAACTGAATGATATAATTACAGTCTGTTAATAGCCATGAGGACCAAGTAGAATGTCATCACTCTAATATGGACATGACGATGATAGTTTTGCATTTCTTTTTATCCTGGAATTTGAGCACTGATTTCTCTAAATATTTGGGATCCAAGGGATTGGAAAGAGATTCCTCCAAAATGTTCCAAAGCAAATGTCATGAGCTGTTCAAATGCACCCAGCCAGGAACTTCAGGCTAGGATGTCACTTGGGATGGTCTCTTGAGGGGAAATCCACCCCCAGTAAAGCGAGGGCCAGTTGGCTTGGCCATTGAGAAGGTGTTATCCATGGGCACTCTGTCCTTATTTCTGCAAGACAGGAAGGAAAAGTTAACTTCCTTAGCATCTTCTTCTTCCTTTAAGTTTGGTGTTCTTTAAGTTCCTAGGTGAATTAGCCACTGAAAACTGCTTTGATTAGAGCTTTCAGTTTTAGACAAGGTGATTGTTTAAATCTAATTAGGTGTTCACTGATAACACACAGAATTAGGGAAAGACACAGTTAAAGGTGCCCTCCTAATGTTGATCTAAATGTGGACATAAGACCTCATTATAACTCAATCACTCAGTCACTATGGACTTGAGACTCCTGACTTATAACATCATCCTGTTTTATAAAACATTTGTTTAGCTCCAAAATCAGTCAGAAGATTCTTTCTCTCGGCTCAGTTATAATGACTAATTCATCATTTATCAGCTTCTATATCCCAAAGTTTCAGTAGAAACTTATAAATATTTACCACAGACAGAGGTATCTTCATCAAACCTGGATATTTATGAAATACAAATTTTCCTGTAACTTTAGACAAGCAGCAGTTATTATTAGAAATAGTTTAAGATACAAGAAAATCTAAGAAAGATAAATAAGATAGCACCTTCAGCAATAGATAAAGGAAAATCTACAATATATCTCCTTAAAATACACACACGTACATATACGCACACATTCACACACATACACATTCAGGTCTCCTGCACGGGTAGCTTAAATTACACAAATTCCTTATTGTGTATTTAAGGGTCTTACAGAAAACATCTTTGGAATCCCTTTTTAAAAATAAAAATTAAGCTAACCGCTAAGATCAAACCCAAGTTAGACTTGACAACTAGAAGTGATTTACCTTAGGGGGTGAGAATTCCACCTTTGGGGAAAGAATCTGACTAGTTCTGCAAACTCAAGACCAGTCTGGGGGTCTGGGACAGGGGAGTGAGAGGCAGGTGGGTGAGGGTGCAGATCAGGACGGAAACATGATGAAAAGGGTGTTTGAGAAAAGTGAAAGAAGGCATAAAGGCAAAAATGGTACGAGTTGCTATTTTATAAAGAGCAAGTATAGGGAAATCATCCACAGAGACTACTCTAAATTATTCCATTTGGAAAGAACCTGTAGAGGATTGGCTAATCAATCCAGCAGTCTCTTAGCAGGACTGATTTCATTATTATGTTAAAAAAAAAAATCATCCTCCATAAGTAGGACAAAAGCTTTAGCCTTGAGTGGATCCGGTAAAGAGGATTCTTTCTAGTACTTGGCAACCCGCACACCTGATGGCTGGTGGATGCAGGCAGCCCACTCCCCCATCCTTCTCTTGCCTTCAGTAATGTAACTTTCCCTCTCTGCAGGAACTTCAGCTTACCAACACTGGCTTGGCCGAAGGTGACTCATGGGAATGATACCTCCCTTCCATCACCTTTGTAATATATTCGTAGACCATCACAGTGGATCCCTTCAGCCTCCTCCCTTCCAGTCCACACCCTCTCTGCACCCCTGTTCTTGCCTCAGCATACTTTCCTTCAGCACCTTAATCCCTTTGCTCTTCTCCTGTGAACCCCTCTCTCTGTCTACCTTCAGTGTATAGATCCCCACCAAAATGGAACCGCCCATGACATCCTCACCAGGTCAGAGTGGCTACAGTTATGAGCATTTTAGGGCAAGAAGAGGACCGGTAAAAGCAAGGATTCTAGAGCTGTACTACCCAATAGAACTTTCCACGATGGCGGCAAAGCTCTCTATCTAGAGACCAGTGCTGTGCCCTCTACTTCCATGTGGCTATTTAAGCAGTTGAAATGTGACTAGTGCACCTAAGAAACTGAATTTTTAATTTGACTTAGCTATAATCCATTTTAATTTAAGCATCCACAAGTGGCCTACTGGCCCTTTTAGTGGATGCACCACTGGGAGGGGCTGAGCCAACAGAAGGGCATTTCTGTTGGCTCCACAGGCTTCTCTGTCCAGGAAACTGTGTGTAGGGTGTCCGGGAGGGGGATCAATAAGGTCAACAGGCCAAACTCCAGGACCAAGGTGGGGAAGTTAGTCAGCTCTAGAAAATTAACTAACTGTTTAGCTAAGCCAGTTGTTTATAACTGTGTAAACTAGACTGATGCTCTCCAAAATGGTTGCATGTACTCTATAAATGACTAAGCTGACCCACTGGGAAGTGCAAAGAAGATATTTAAGATTCTATTCATATTTTGTCTTTCAAAAATGAAAAAAACCTCACTTTACTAAGAGTGACAATAGTATTTTGCATGCAATGTAGGCAAGTCAAAATATGTTAGAGGTGGAAAACTATTCTAAAATAAAATTTCAGGGCGCCCGGGTGGCTCAGTGGGTTAAGGCTTCTGCCTTCGGCTCGGGTCATGGTCCCAACGTCCTGGGATCGAGCCTCGCATGGGGCTCTCCACTCAGTGGGGAGCCTGCTTCCTCCTCTCTCTCTGCCTGCCTCTCTGCCTACTTGTGATCTCTGTCTGACAAATAAAGAAATAAATCTTTTTTCACTTGATCTTAGCCAAAAGGCCGAGAAGCGAAGAAATAAATCTTTTTTAAAAATAAAAAATAAAATAAAAATTTCATTTTAATACCTGAAACAAATATGTATTTAATATGCATGCATATACATGGGCAGCTACAAGTTCAAAAGTGTTTTACTGATAAGAGACTACAATCAAAATGCTTGAAAGCCATTGAACTGGACACATGCCTCATGCTGGAACCAGCCATCGGCATGAACACGCTGTCCTAAGAGAAAACCACCGTGTTTCCACCCATCGTGCACTGATTCACACCATTAATATCAGTGGTTCTCCAGCTTCTGTGAGGAGTGACTCAACTACAAATTCTTCCAGAGCCCGCAGAATCCAAAAATCTGGTAATGGGGCCTGGAGACCTGCATGTTCACCCAATCCCACCAATGGTTCTGAACCAGATGATTGCCAGTCCCGTACATCAAGACAGACCCACTGAAATCAGCTTTAATTTTTGGCAGGATTTGACTCGACCAAGAAGCTGCCCTCTGGATGTGGAATAGGGGAATATTCTGGTTTACAAGGAGGGCAAATTTTTCCTGGCAAATCAATTTGCATCCCGTTATTTTATTGTTGTTGTTTGCCCCTCACGAATCACAGGCAGATGCCCCTCTTTCACCAGGTCCCTGCAATGCCCAAGTGGAAAAAACACCCAACTTGACTCAAACCCCCAATGTGAGCCACTACAGAACCAACTGGATGAGATGGGTAATGCCTCACAGCCAAGCCGAGGTTCGAACCCATTGACTCACTGGGGTCCACTCTCTCACCCTAGCATTAGGCAAATGATGATATCCGAGCGGAGAGACATTTGTCGTTCCACATGTAGGCATCCTGAAACCCAAAATGTGAACCTGGAGAGTAAGGGCTCACGTCATGCCCCTGGCAGATGCTGAAGCTAGTACTAGACATAAAGATGGTTCAGAGACAGATTATCTAAAACATAGGTAAGAATGACCCGCGAGTTACTCATCACAGCTGCGGTCTTGGAAAGAACAGCTTTCCCACCCTCCACTCCTTAGCGAAATTACCTATGTTTGTAAATGTGGATGTGCTTTCAAGCCTGATTGTGAATCTCAGTTGCAAACTGTTATGACATGATTATCTCTAAGCCATGAGAACAGCATGGGGGAGGTATGGCAGGGGTGGGGGCTGGTGGGGGGAGAATCCCACTATGCTTCCTCTGCTCCATATGAGGTCCACCAATGAGCAGATATTAATGGATCCCTGCTTGGGTCCTAAGGAGAGGCCTTTATATCAGATGAGACATGCATCTTGCTCTGACACAAACCAGTGGGGATGTGTAAAATGTCATTTGTTCACCCTGTGCCTCAGTTTACCCCCATGGATTCCATGACTCCGTGACTGTCTGCCAATTATCTTCTTATCAGCAGATAATAGGCACAACATGATTAGAAGAACATTTGACTAATTCTTACTTCTGAATGTATTCTTTACGTTTCTGGGCTAGGTATTTCTTCTTCAAGTTCATCAGTTCATTGGTAAGTTTCTCGATCTCGTATTTATATTCTTGGCTCTGTGATTCATACATATTCAGCTCTGAAGACAAAACCTAACATGACAAATAAAGCAACATTAGCAGAAGAGACACAGTGAAACGGTACCCTTTCCTGAAAATTTTTTTCTCATCTGCTGCCATTTACCTCCATGGGGTGAGTGATACAAAACCCTGCCCAAGTTTAACAGCTAATCTGCTGCTTGCTTTTGCCAGTTCTCAAGGTCTCATCTAGGTAAAAATCTGACTGAGGTCTGCAGACTCCTAACCCAGGGACAAATGTGGTGAACCCTCTGCTTGGAAGAACTCTTGGGCCACATTCAAGCAGGCTCACCCACGAATGGAGTAATGGGTTTCAGGTATATTGTGAGCAGAGACAGAAAAACACACAGGCATACAGTATCAAACTGCACTTAAAGCCTTTTTAAAGAGCCTTTAGGGAAGTCATCACTAGGGAGAGTGATTCATTTGAGGATTATGGTTAAAAATTATTCTGGAATCATCCTGCCATCACCACCACCAAGTAGGCCTTCAGTTTATGTGTTTTCCTAGGTTGCTGTTCTGCTAATGTCCATCACCTCTTCGCCGTTCTCTTTGGGACTCTTCACGGGCTCGCTCTTTCTCCCAGCACCACAATGCTTCCCTCTGAGAAGCAGGGAGCTGACATGCGCATGGCAGAGTCTTAAGCCTGTGTGAGAGGAGCCCTGATCAGCTGCCTCTTCCACTCTGGTGTCCCATAGATGCTCTTGGTCTCAGCCAAGCAAGAAGAGTGGGCATTCTCTCATCTGAACAGGATGTGTAAAGCATGCCGAAGCAAGGAGTGCACCCCACAGAAACCAAAGGGAAGGAAAGAAGGTTACCATTCCAAGGGGCATGCAACAGAAAGATTCACTTTCCCTTTTGCTCACTGTTTTAAAAATTTGCACAAAAGGGACATCTCTGTCTTCTAGGTATTCATCTGCTTCTGAACGCGTCCCCTTCATCACTTTGAAAACGATTCTGACTATGCTATCATGAGCTAAAGAATAGGACCTACATGTTGAGAGAAAACCTGTCTTAATAGTTAAACAATTAGGAACAAAGGGTCTGTTTCCAAACAACGAATATCACATTTCCTAAAAGAGCCCAGATAATGAGGATAAACTGGCAGGCAGAGACGGGCTGAGACTACCACCTCTGAACCTCTTCCACCAGGGGTCACATTTCATCAGAGCAAAATTCTGGATCTCCTGAGTTAAAGGGTTAAAATGCCAAAAGCTCCAATGAGCTATACAATGCAATCCAACGCAGAATGTGGCTGACAGCAGTGTGAAGACAGACGTGTGCTTTTCTAATCTATACCCACTCCTGAGAAAATGAGCTTTTATTTTGTTGGGAATATATAATTGTTTAAAAGGATGAAAATAATCAAAAAGATTATGCCTCATGCAAAATTCGAACTACATCTCAGGATACTCTGGTGAAATCAACATTGAGGGATAAGTTGAAAATTAATGTTCTAATTACACGTCTGTTTCACCTGCCTTTTTTAAGTAGAAGGATGTGATTTTACAATGTCTTATTTGTGAAAGGATCAGAACTGTAGGAGCACAGCATCTATTACCCCAGGCCGAAAGGCAACGATTATTACCCTCGTTGTGCCGGTAAGTGCCAAAATTCAGCTGCCGTGTGCTACATTCCGTGTTTGCGTGTGTGTAAGACTTCCCTGACATGCCCAGAATACCTAAGGGCTCACTTAGGAGGTAGAGCTCCAGATACAATGGGAACACACTGTTTCCGAGAAAACTTTTAAAAGGCACGTGTAAGAATAAAACATTCCATCTCCCCAGTTGAGTTTCTGAAGTCACTTAGAAGGGAATTTATGCTAACAGAATTCTAAAGTGATTTTACTTTCCTTTCACAGTGACTGATTCCAGAGATGGTCATGAAGGAAGGCCCTGGGGGCTGGGGACTAACCTGTGCTTTGCAGGGGGAACGGAATAGCGCAAACCTACTTTGGCACAGTGGTCCGCTTCCGGGGGATGATGGTTTTAAAACATTTCCTCTCTTCCTACCCCCCATTCCAAGTGCCCTCACTCATTTTGAGATCATCCCCATATACCCCATCCCCCAAATTTCCATTCAGGTGCCATCATCCTCTCTCCAACTCTTCCCTTGCTCACCTCCCTCTTTCAGAAAACAGAGAATTGTGGGGTCTATTAGTCTAGCTGCAGGGGGGCAGCTCTGAGATGTGTCCTGCTCCTCCTGGGACTGGAATTCTAAAAAAGCCAACCTCTGTGGTGTGTGACATTTGGGAGCCCGACTCCTTGTACCGAGACAGTGGACGTGTCTGGGTCCCTCGTGTGTGGCCAGGAAAAGGCAGAGGCTCCCACTTACTTTCAGCTGCTTTGTCTTCTCCCGCAGCGTGTGGCGATAGATCTGTAGCTGCTCGGCGGCCTCGGGACCAGGCTGTCGAGCCAGGATGTGCTTCAGCTCCACATACAGTTTCTCCTTTTCCTGGCAGAGAGCAAAACCACAAAGGAGATAAACAGCCCCATCAAGTCAGGAAAAGTGCCTTTACAAGGATGGTCAGGAGAACTTGGGACCATCGTTAAGACACTTCAGAGTGCCACACTGATCACATTCACCGTAGATCTGATCGGGGTGTATCCAAACAACCCCGGTCAAGGGCTTAGGTTGGGCCAGCAAGGGTAATTCTCTCTCTACCTAAACTTAGGATCACATGACTGAGAGACGAGGGCACTGATGAAAGATTTGGACATGTGTGGTGGCCAGTAAAGGTAGGACATAGGGGAGTTTTCGCAAAAAAGTCATTTGAACTGTTGCTTGAAAAGTGAGTAGGAGTTTTCCCCAGAGTGAGGAAGGAAAGGTTTTGAGGCCAAGATTCAGAGTCATGGCAGGGGAGAAGTGATTCTAGTTCAGTAGGAGCACTGGACCAAAGGAGGGAGAAGTGGAGAGAAGAGGCTGGGCTCATAGGTAGGTTCTAGGCTGTGTGGTTTGGGAGGAAAGGATGAGCTGCACCCAGGTTTGTCTTCAGAGGAATAGCTCCAGCAGGAAGACAGAGAACAGAGTGAGGAGACTGCTCAGGGCACCAGGATAAGCAGAAGATGAAAACAGATGGACCTAAGGCAACTAGGATGGAAAAGAGGTAGATGTGAAGACGTTCCTGAGATAGAATCAGTGGGATTTGGTGAAAGATCAGACAAGGAAGGAAGGAAGGAGCAGGACCTAAAAGACTCCAAGGCTTCTAATATGGACACCTTGGGGGCTGAAGGGTGATGGTAATGGAGTCAGGGAGGCTAGGAAAGAAGGGGTGTGGGGAAGGGAGAAAGAACTGTTCCCACATTCTCTTCTGATTATCAGTGGAGTCTGGATATGTTGAGCTTGAGGTGCTGTGGGATATTGAGGAGTTAAAAATGAGGTCCCAGAGTTCAAACTAAAGAGCAAGTTGGAGGGACACCTGGGTGGCTCACTGGGTTAAAGCCTCTGCCTTCAGCTCAGGTCATGATCCCAGGGTCCTGGGATCGAGCCCCACATCAGGCTCTCTGCTCAGCAGGAAGCCTGCTTCCTCCTCTCTTTCTGCCTGCCTCTCTGCCTGCTTGTGAACTCTGTCTGTCAAATAAATAAATAAAATCTTTAAAAATATATATAAAGAGCAAGTTGGAACTGGTGGTGGGTCATGGCTAAAGCCATGAGAATGGCTCCTTCAACAAGGGATGGCCTTCAGGGTGGGCCAGAACAATGAGATCTTTGGGAGAGCCAACATACTGGGGAAGGGAAAGAAGAAAGACTGAGAGAAAAGGAACAAGGGAGAGTAACTGAATGCCCCCCCCCAACTAGGAAATGGCAGTGTTTACAAAGGGAAGCATGATTTGAGTGGTCAGTGATATTCAATGGTCTAAGAGAAGAAACAGAAGGGGTACTGAAAATGGCCTTGGGGGAGGCCTTTTAGGATGATACCACTGCAGTAACATTGGGGGAGCGAAAGTCACAGAGGCTAGAGAACAAATCAGAAGTAGGAAGTAAAGAAAGCAAGTCATTTAAGAAATATGACATGGGAAGAACTGAGATCTGGAAGTAGTTTGAGAGAACAGGTAAAAAGCCAAGAAAACTAGGACGTGCACATTCGTAGAACTAAAAGAAAGGGCTTGCTAGGAACCCACAGCAAATAATAATTTCATAATTGAATTTAACCAACAAACAATATAGAATTCCCATTTGTACCCTAAAGTTTAATTGCTTGTAATGTGTTTTCAGATTCTTGAACTAGGGAAACTACATACAAGGGAAGATTTATTTCTTAGGCACCTCAGTTCTGGATTCCCATTTCTCTAAACTACAACAATTTGAACAAACATTGATAAAGACTAGTGTGTCTATTCATTTGTCTCTGTATGTATTTATTTCCTTAAGGTAATCATGTTAAAGAGAAAAAATAAGTAAAAGCCCTTTTAATAAATGACATGGCCAAGCAAATGGAAACTAATTTTTACCTAGAGCTAAGTATTCTTAGCATTGTCATCAAATAGTCTGTTTTTGACAGAGAACATGAGAATCATTTAAAAAAAAAATCAGTAGAAGAAAATTCATTAACTACTCATTGTCACCATTTGTTTTAGATTTTTCTTCCCTCTGGCCAAATTACAGAAATTTTATCACAAATAACATGACTCTACTTTCAAAAGAATCTATGTCACTTCAGAACTAGTTGGATGGATTAAGATTCTGGAGAAACATGTATCCAAAAACAATACTCACCATTTAAGAAATAATTCCAGAAACGACAAGGAAATCCAAAAGCCCGTGCAAAAGAAGGAAACTTGAACAAATAGAGTTACAAAGCGGTGGTTTTCCTTTGTTGTACAACACCTCCCGTCACACCTTACAACATAATCTTCCCAGTAAATGGATGTAGCAAGCAATGGGAAAGATGTCAGGAGGTGAGTTTATTTTCTATAGCCACTTAATGCCTGCTCTGTTGGAGAAATAACAGTTCTGACAAGGCTTCAAGATTCAATTTGGAGAGGGTAATAAATATATGGAGAAGCCCACAAAACCGTTTTGCCCATTTCTTTCAGCTCCCCTTCCTCTCTACCAGAATATGGGTAGACTCGAAAAGTAAAGAACCCCATAAAGACGAGGAGGAAGCAATCTGGTTTGGGATATAATAACGTCTTAAACTGAAAAGATCATCTTACTCCAAGAACCTTCGAATGTTTCCCAGGCGGAACACTTTTCAACTGCTCTTGGCAGGGAGGAAAGAGACACAGAGGAGAGAGGCTGGAAGAAGCAAATATTGCTACCTTGGCTCATAAGTGAGAATCCCAAGGTCAATGGCAATGAATGGTGTGTCCCAAAGTCCAAAATGTGACAAGTCAAAAACCCAGTCATGATATACGCGAGAATCACTTTTCCTATGCAACACCTCCTCTGGGGTTTGAAGACATGTTATAACCTTGAAAGAATTTGGAGGAAATCGTGCTACGTAATTCCTAAAGGCTACATGATACTATCAGTAGAATGGAGCCAGAAGGTAAAATCGGGTTGGCAGCCAGGGGATTACACGCAGAGGTAAGAGCATGACTCAGCTCCCAGCTCTCGGGACCTAGGCCTGCTGAATGGGCTTCACCCACCCCCTCTAACAGGACATGTGGTCTCTACCGACAGTGAATGAGGCCACCAATTAGCCCATCTTGCCCTGTCTCCACTTCCTGTTTTTTTTTTTTTTCCCAAGGCTGTAAAAGGAATCAAAATGGATTTATTCTAAAGAAGAACTGAGTGACTGAACAGTGAGGACCCATAAGTGTGGAGAAAGTGAAGAAGCTGAGTGAATTACTATTAAAACTATTGCAGTATTCAAAGTCAAAAAGTTCTAAGAGTTAAACCACTCAGGAAGCGATGCATGTGTATTCACGATTCACGGTGGGTTGAGAGAACACCAAATGAAACTTCAGGGACTGAGACAGTAGGAATGGGGAGAGCAGAGGGAAAAGGAGTGGGGGGTAGTGGCTGAAATGCATTACCAGGCTTCAGTGTGCATGAATTCTGGTCTGTGTTTACAATAGAAAACCTAACTGATAAAACCAAAGTGAAGGCCGGTCAGCATTAACATTCTAGCTGTGTGTATCATACAGATTTGTATTTTGGGAGAGCGTTCTGGTAATTTAGATAAATATGGAGTGTTTGATGGATTGAAGGTCTTAAGTACGATTGTTTTCCAATTTATTTCTCTCCTAACCCTCTACAAGGGCCAACCAAGCTCTTCAAACATTGTGCAATGGTGTGTATAATAACCCCATTTAGAGACAAAGCGTGCAATTCTATTATAAAGAGAATCTATCTTATGCAACAGAGAGACTCATTAGGCTGTCCGGTGTACATTGTCTCCATAAGCCAGCAGTGGCAGAACCAGCTGCCTTGTAATACATATCCTGTCCTTCTTCGTTAAGCTGCATTCATTTCTTTTTAAACCAAGTCAATTAATTTGTCACTGGGTTAGAAGCACCATATGTCAATGAAACATTGTAAGAAAATCATGAATAGTTTATTACTTCCCCACCAACAAAAGATTGCATCTTCAGGTTAACATTTCTTTATTTATTCAGAGTTTGTTCTTAATGCACATCAATATTACTTCATACCATGCCTCACTCTCTAAATTATTTTGTGAACAGCTATACTGGAAAAAACTAGACTCTTCACATCAGGAGACTAGCTCTCACTTTGGCTGAGCACGACTTGCAAGCATAAAACTTATTATGTCCATCCTCGAAATGATGCTCCCTGGCTAGACATCCTATCCTCTCAGTTGGACAGACTGTCAGACATGGTTATGGATCCTTTTGCTGCAAGAGTCTCCAAGTTATTCTGGATAAGAGCACGGCTCATTATTAACACCGGCTGAGTAGAGTGGTATGAAATTAATTACAGTATTAGCTTCAAATAATGCTGTCATTACACGGTGACAATCTGTAACCCCAGATTGGAAACTCCAGACACGAAGTCACTTAGACCTTCAGGTGTTTGTATTTTATCTGACAATAAATTAAAAGTCTACATTCTGAACAGTCTATGCAAATAGGAGTCAGTGCTATTCTGGGTACAATATGGAGGAAGAAACGGAGTTGCTCTCAGAACTCCTTTCCCCACCGAGTTACAATTTTATATTCACTGTCTGTTTATATTCCCTGTCTTTACCTCTGCATCTTCAACTGAAAACAGAAGGTAGTTCACATTCAACGTGCACCTTAACACCTCTTCTTCCTCAGCTCGCCTACTTGAGGCAATAACTGACTAAGAGGAACTAATATATTCTGTTTTAATCTGAATCTGTGCTTGGCAAATGCCAGTGCATTGATTCTGTTCACCCCGGATTCATCAATTTGCTTGGGCAAGCGTTGCAAATAATGGCTTCACCCTGGGAACCAGCTAATTCATGTGAATCAGGCAGCTTGGCTCCTGATCCAAAGTCACATGCTTTTCTATACCCCCCAGGGTGAAAGCCACGCACTGAGATGCTTGGATACGATATACTCCAAAGAAAAAGACACCACCTTATCTTCACTCTAGCTCATCTGATGGGTTCAAGATGAAGTTGGTTTAAAAAAAAAAAAAAAGAAAAAGAAAATCCCCCAATCATTACCTCTGGGAGAGCCAACTTCCCAGAATACACAGAAAATCTTTTTTTTTTTTTTCCCAAAATAGCAAGATGTCATTTATATTACTTCAGTATTTATTCCTTATGAATCCATTCTTTCCAGTTGCATTATGAGCCTTTAAAGTCAGAATTATGCTGGATCTTTCTGTGTGTCCCTCATACCTGCTACTGTGTTCTACTCATTCTAGATGCTCGATAATTTTGTTGCTTGCGATTATATTGTCAGCAAACTATGCCCATCATATCTCAGTAATGCACATCAGCAGAGGTGAGATATGCATATGTTGAGAACTTTCACTCTAATTAGATCACTGTAACAACTCCCGGTTAGCAGAGCTTATATAATTCACCCTAATGAGACAGTTGCTCCTATAAATCATATATCTTTGCGTGAAACTTTTGCATCATGCATATTTTGTCGAACTCATGCAAACACTTGATATACAACCTTGATCTCTTAGTAAAATGTTGATAGCGGTTTCTGATAGGGCAAGTGGTTTCAAATGCCCTTTTTAATTCATAAGACTAGCAAATGTCTTCACATTAATTGGCTCTGAAAGCTCTGCTTACATGTGCGTGTGCGTACGGACACATGAAAATGCAAGCTTAACTCCTAAATTAAACGTGTGCACTTTTTAAACAGCTTCCTTATACACAAGAATTCTAATAGCACACATAACTCTTTTCTATAATTAAAAAAAATGCATTACATTTTTTCCTGCTTGCTTGATTTTAGTTTCCTTTCCACCTTCCCACCCCCACTCATAATCCTTAACAAAAGACTAAAGCCAAATTTAAAATTTTTAAACAAAACTGCTTCCTTCTTTATATGAAGGCAACTACAGAGCACTGCCCAATTTATCTAGAAATGACTCTTTTCGTTAGTAGGAAAATAAATTAGAAACCCTGTAAACATATTACATTTCTATCTAGCTTTAGGAAAGGGAATATAATGGCTGATACCTTGGGGCTTTCTTGTTTATTAGCTTTATAACGAAAATGTCAGCTAACCTGAACTCTGGACCTATCTTGTTTATGATGTCATGAAGTGGTAAAGCCCCCTAGAGAGGCTGAGAGATGCAGGATTGGGGGATGAAACAGAATTACACAGCTGAGTTCCTCATGAGCAGGAAACTGCTTGGTTACACAGTGGTTCTTGGCTCTAGATGTAGATGATTAAGTGTTTTATGAGGCATAGGAGAAATCTGCACACACTAACCTTCACCATTTTTGTAATAATAGGAAAAATGTTTCTGGTACTTTCTGATATAAACAACACAAAATTTCTTGAGAGATCTCTTTGCAACGGGTTTTGTCCTGCAATGCAAATAGATGTTTGTGAAGTCCTGGACAGGGTATATAATTGCCTAGATCGGCCTGAACTTCATTACCAAGACTGCTGGCTGGTTTTACCCTTGCACCTTACCTCCCAACGTAACCTATGTGAAGAATTTGCACAAAAGTTATGATGGTGTTGGCTTTATAAAAACCTATAATGAAACAGGTCTAGAAAAATTCAAGTCCACTAAGTTCTTCTTTAGTGCCAGTATGACACATACGATTGTGCTAGTTTAACACAAAGATAAATAAGGTTCAGACTTCAAGGAGCTCGCTTTTCAGCAGAAGGAAGACAAATAACTAAGTCATAAAATAAGACAGAGTATTGCCAGGTCCCCAAAGAGGTGCTAGGGGTAGTGTGCAGTGTGTGGGTAGGTCTAGAAGGAGAGATGATATTCATCTGGTGGACTGCAGAGAGGGAAATATTTCAGATGGATCTCAGTGGGAATAGTAGTCATAGCCATAATATTTGTATTCATGAATCAGAGAAGGGCCTCACTACCAAAGGACAAATTGAATAGACAAAGCCACTTGAAGTCAATCCACTGAAAATGGGATCAATTTTCATAATAAACAGTACAGAAAAAAGTTTGAGATTTTTTTCCTTGAAAAACGGATCCAAAGTTCATTTTAAGAGTTTAATTTTTTTGAGTATTTTATCTTATAATTTTAAAATTTGCATTTTAATTGTAATAATGTATGATTACTGGATCAAGTAAAATCATTGGGTTTGGGGGGCATCTAGCTCTCTCCTTTGGAAGAACACCCAATTCTTGATCTCAGAGCCATGAATTTAAGCCCCACACTGGATGTAGAGATTACTTAATAAATAAACTTTGAAAGTTATTGGGTTTTTTAAAAAGATTTATTTATTTATTTGAAGCACAGGGGAAAGGGGCAGAGGGAGAGATAAAGAATTCCAAGCTGACTTTGCACTGAGCATGGAGTCAAGCACAGGGCTTGATCTCACAACCCTGATATCACAATCTGAGCCAAAACCAAGAATTAGACGCTTAACCAACTGTGCCACCGAGGCACCCCACAGGTTATTTTACATGGCTGACAATATTATGGTGCAATTTGACTTCTTTCATATATCTGACTTCTGTGGTACAGCAGTTTTTAAATTTTTTATTGTGTAACAACCATACAAAAGAATATATAGCATAAATAACTATAAAACGTAATAATAAAATGAATGCTCATGGTAAGTCCATCACCCATATTATGAAATAGATCATCATCAATACCTAGCATCTGTGCATTCCCTTCTCCATCTCATCCCTGTGCCTACACAACTGCCACCATCAGCCAAGGGAAGCACCATCTGAATCCTGCGGTTGTCATTTCCTAACTTTTTCCATACAGCTTGAACATACATCTATTATTTAATTTTACTTTGCTTTGAGCTTTATAAAAATAAGCATACCTAGTTTCTGTGACTTGCTTGTTATACTCAACATAATTCATAATAAAAGATTTATTAATGTTGTTGTGTGCTTCTGTGCATGTATTTTGTCTGATACTCTGTTGGGTGAAAATTCCACAATTTACCCATTCTCCTGTCCATGGACATTTGGGTTGTTTCCAGGGTTTTGTTTTTATCAACAACATTGCCATGAACATTCTCATGCATGTTCCCTAGTCCCCAGTTTTAAGTCTTCCCACCATGTAGACCAAGGGGTGAGATTGCTGCATCTTAAAGAATATAAATGTTCAACTTTGAAAGAGAACGTTAAATGATTTTCCAAAGTGCTATCCAAAAATCCCCTCTGATCTGCATCTTTGCTATTTTTTTTTAGTGTCACCAGGCAACCCTAAGCAAAGGATGTAACTAAAGCCATACCTAGCGTCTTATCCACTGAAATTATGACATATTGTATATTAAGCTGCCAAATGGGTGGTAATTTATAACAATGCAATAGATAACTAATAGAGACATTATAACTGTCGTTCCTCTAGAAATAGTAAGACAGTATCTCAGTGTGGACATATGCTTTATTTCCCTTCTTACAAAGTAAGGTTAAGCATTTTTATTTTCAAGTTTATTCATCATTTGTGTTTCCTCTTCTGAGAAATGCCTGTTTCACGCGCATTATTTTCCTATTTTCTACCGTTGATTTTTTTCTTACTGATTTATAATTCTTCATATATTCTGGATTAAGACATATAAAATTTGTGCCTTACCTTCTTTATGACTCCTTCTGAGGAGCAGACATTCGTAATGATAATGTAGTAAGATTTATCCATAATTTCTTTTATGGTTGATGCTTTTTGTATCTTAGTTAAGTACTCAGGCCAATTATTTTTAAAAGACTTCTGTTAGCAGAAATATTCAAAGCCTTCATTAATTTCTCCCAAATCCCCTCCTAATCCTTCGATAATTTACAACATCCTGTTTTGAGGTACCAAC
Organism: Martes martes; assembly: GCF_963455335.1. Taxonomy (NCBI): domain Eukaryota; kingdom Metazoa; phylum Chordata; class Mammalia; order Carnivora; family Mustelidae; genus Martes; species Martes martes. The sequence goes on from NC_137902.1 coordinate 24,369,969, forward strand.
ACTTAAAATTGTTTGACTTTTCTCTTTTCCTACCAGATGCTGATTTGCCATTGCCTTTGATATGATTCTAGAATTTTTCTAAAATGACTTGCGTTGACTTCAAGTGATCTGGCATCTTTTACAAAGCTTATAATTACTTTGCATTGTATTTGCATTTCTTGTTGGCTGATACTAACACTGGACAATCCTACTGAAAAAGAGAGACCAGTGATATCAAGATGGGCAGGAGTTAGTCACATGATGCTGATAGGGATGTCTGAGGATAGATAACAGTCATATAAATGGCAAGCCCTTCATAATATATTTATATTATGAATATTATGAAAATATTCACTTTCCTGCATGATCTCAGAATTTGGGTGAACTGGGCAGAAAATACTGGAAAAGAATTATAGAAGTCATCACAGCAGCTCTCACATATAAAGCAGGTACTATGGATGTGCCCAGCACCATGCCCAGCTCAAATGTGGCATTTCTTTTTTTTTTTTTTTCAAGATTTTATTTATTTATTTGAGAGTGAGAGTGAGAGAGAGCAAGCACTAGTGGGAGGGAGGGGCAGAGGAAGAGGAGGGAGGGGCTGAGCAGGGAGCCTATCATGGGGCTTAATCTCAGGACCCTGGGATCATGACCTGAGCCGAAGGCAGACACTTAACCAATTAACTCACCCAGGCACCCCCTGAAATGTGGCATTTCAATAACTCATCACAACAAACCTGAGAAATGATTGTTATTATCCCTATTTTCCAGATGAGAAAGTTGAGGTTTGGAAGCGTCAGTGACTTACCTAAATAAAGCAACTAGAAAGTGGCAGAACCAAGATTTGAACCTATATAAAATAGAACTTTTTTTTGTTTTTTGTTTTTTTAAGATTTTTTTTTTTTATTTGACAGAGATCACAAGTAGGCAGAGAGGCAGAGAGAGAGAGAGAGAGAGAGAGAGAGGGAAGCAGGCTCCCCGCCGAGCAGAGAGCCCGACGCGGGACTCGATCCCAGGACCCCGAGACCACGACCCGAGCCGAAGACAGCGGCCCAACCCACCGAGCCACCCAGGCCAGATTGAGATGAACATATATTATACCTATACGTGTGTATATATACACAGATCTATAGATATGTAAAATACATGTGTATATACGTATGCGTGTGTGTATATACCTCCATCCTCGTTCTTAAGCATCACTCACACTGCTTCCTGTAACAGGTGGAAAGTAAAAGAAGAGAAAAGTAAAAACAAAAGTATAAAGGTCAGGAGGTGAGAGCATAAAAGCAACCAGTAAGCCTACAGTAAGGAAAGTGGCAAGCAACTATCTTACTAGACTGGAAAAGAAGAATATATGTGTCTTGAATGATAGACAGATGAGTTTGTTTTCAACCCAATAGGCAGGAGGAAACCATGGTGGGTTTCTTGGTGAATAACATCTTAATAACATTAATATATTATCATATATTATATACATGTACTACTATAGTAATTTATAGGACACATGTAAAATAGAAGATTTTAAAGACTGAGATTAAAATGCACATATATGTAGAAGTTCTGATATTTTCTTCCAACACTCAGTGGATGGTCTTAGGTGCTCTACACTGGAGAGCACTGGTCTAACATATTAGAAGTGAGGATCTACATCAGAAGAGTGGGCAGGGGACAAAACACATAAGATTATAAATAGACGCAAGAGCATGGGGAGATGCAGTTTACTTGACTCAGCAACTGACCTGGCAGGAGGTGGAGTCAGAAGTGACACTGGCATTTCAAACCTCTGGGTGTCTGGACAAGGGGCCACACCATGAACAAGCATAGCCAAGCCAGGGAAGGAGGTGGCTTCAGGAAGCAGATGGAGAGCTCCTTACATGGAGGACATCCCTCTGACAAACATGTATTAAGGAAACTGAGGCTCAGCAAGGCTACGGAATTTATCCAAGACCGCATGCCTACAAGCTGCAGAGCCAGGATTCCAACCCACGCCGGTATGACTCCAAGCCTGGACCCGCACACTCTTGGCTTCTTCCAACCCATTACCAAGCACCCTGCCTCTACCATTCTCAGTCACCAGCCATACCAGAGGGACAGCCAAGGTAGAGAGGAATCAGGAGGGAATAGAGCAGCTGTGTAACTATACATCGACAATGACAGCTGCATAAAGAAAGGGCCTTACACAATCAAGTTATTAAAACGTGCAATGGGACCAATGAAAGGCAGCTGAGGGAAATCTTGCTGACTTGGAAAATTCTTTAGGGTAGTACATAGTTTCAAATAAGCCAAATTAAATTTTAAAACAAGAAATACTCTGATGGAATTACATACTCAAGTTGAAATAACTCCAAGTAATTTGGATTTTGTGATTAAATCCTAAAAAGCTTCCAAGTAGTCATAAGTTGTGACATCACAGAACGGGCTCAGAGCAGAGAGGGCTCTGTCCTGCTCTGCTCCTGTTTCCTGTGCATGCATCACACTAAGTCACTCTCCTTCCCTAATCCACCAGACTCTTTTTTTTTTTTTTAAAGATTTTATTTCCTTATTTGACAGACAGAGATCACAAGTAGGCAGAGAGGTAGGCAGAGAGAGAGAGGAAGGGAAGCAGGCTCCGTGCTGAGCAGGGAGCCCGATGCGGGGCTCGATCCCAGGACCCTGGGATCATGACCTGAGCTGAAGGCAGAGGTTTCAACCCACTGAGCCACCCAGGTGCCCCACCACCAGACTCTTTTAAGCCTCCTTGTCTTTGCACCGGCCACCCGTTCCTCCATAATGCCCTTCCCCGACTGCCAGCCCCAACCCTTGTCCAACACCTCTCAGCTTTTTTTTTTTTTTAAAGATTTTATTTATTTATTTGACAGGCAGAGATCACAAGCAGGCAGAGAGGCGGGCAGAGAGAGAGAGAGGAAGGGAAGCAGGCTCCCCGCTGAGCAGAGAGCCCGACGCGGGGCTCGATCCCAGGACCCTGGAATCATGACCTGAGCTGAAGGCAGAGGCTTTACCCCACTGAGCCACTCAGGCGCCCCCAACACCTCTCAGCTTTTACAATGCTGCTCAAAGTAACTTCCACTGGGGGAGACGGGCTTTTCCAATTTCCTCAAATTAACTATATCTTTAGTGTTACCACAGTCTTCTTAGGGATTTTAACCTTGGGTGGATTTAGTCACGGAGTAGTTCTCTCTTTCATGCAGAGGATATGTTCCAAGACCCCCAGGAGATGCCTGAAATTGCAGATAATACCAAACCCTATACATCCTATGTTTTTTCCCATCCGCGCCTAGCTGTGATAAAGTTGAGTTTATAAATTAGGTACAGAGATTAAAAACAAAAAAAAACAATGACAATGATATATGGTAATAAAAGTTATGTGGATGTGGTCTCTCTCAAAACATCTTATTGTGCTGATGTGAGATGAGACAAAGGGTGGTGAACGATGTAGGCATTGTGACGCAGCCTTAGGTTAACCTGACCTTCTTCCTACATGTCAGGAAGAGGCTCATTAGCTTCTAGACCCGGCCGACCACAGGTAACGGAAACCATGCAAAGTGAAATTGCAGATAAGGGGAAACTACTATACTCTTTAGTTGATGGTGCATTATCGTCACTCATTCCTCTTTAACTTTACATACAACATAAATACCACCACAATAAGCATGTCAGTGTGGCACAGTTACACGCAACTGAGTTATTTCTCTGGATTAACTCCTAATGTAGAATTTCTGAGTCACATTATTTATATATTTAATATACTTAATATATACTACCAAACTCTCGTCTAGAAATGTGACAACAATGCAGGGGCACCTGGATGGCTCAGTTGGTCGAACATTTGACTCTTGAGTTCAGCTCAGGTCATGATTTCAGGGTTGTGAGATCACGCCCTGCATCAGGCTCCACACTCAGCTTGGAGTCTACTTGTCCCTCTCCCTCTGACCTTCTCTCACACTCTCTCCCTCAAATAAATAAACAAACAAACAAACAAATAAATAAATCTTTTAAAAAAAGGAAATTAACATCAATGCAAACTCTGCCCACAGTATATATAGTGTATATACAGTGCCTATTGTCCCTACTAGGTATCATCGCTCTGTTTTTCATCTTTGCCAACTCCGTAGGCCAAAAAAAAGGGATAATTATTCTTTTAATTTTCATTCTTTTGATTACTAGTAATGTCAATCATGTCTTATATTTTTTTTTTAAGATTTTATTTATTTATTTGACAGACAGATCACAAGTAGGCAGAGAGGCAGGCAGAGAGAGAGGTGGGGAAGCAGACTCCCCGCTGACCAGAGAGCCCGGTGCGGGGCTCGATCCCAGGACCCTGGGATCATGACCTGAGCTGAAGGCAGAGGCTTTAACCCACTGAGCCACCCAGGCGCCCCTCATGTCTTATATGTTTATTAGCTATTTGTATTCCTTCCTTTGCGAATTGTTTGCTTATGACCCCTACCAGTTTTTTCATGGAGGTGATCATCTTTTTCAAATCAGTTTGCAAAAATTCTTTACATATTAAGGATACTAACCCTTTCTCCGTTATATTTATTGCAAATACTTTTTTTGCCTTTCCATTTTCAAAGTATTTTCTTCTGTGCTGAGGATGTTCTCGACTCTTTATGTAGACAACAAAACTCTCTCTCCTTTCCTTTGTGATTTCTGCCTTTGATATTATACTTAGAAAGCCTTTGCCCTTTCTCTAGATACATACCCTAGAGACATACTTATATGTATGTACAAGAGACTTCTACAGGAATGCCCACTGAAATACTTTTACAGTAGTGAAAGTTTGGGGGAAAATACCTAAATATCCATCACTTAAAATATAGGTAAATATAGTAGAAATATACAGTAGAGGGTGCCCCGTTGAGACTCAGTTGGTTTGAGCCTCTGCCTTCAGCTCAGGTCATGATCCCAGGTGCGAGGATGGAGCTCCATATTGAGCTCCCTGCTCAGCGGAGAGTCTGCTTCTCCCTCTCCCTCTGGCCTGCTCATGCTCTCTCTCTCTCACTCACCCACTCTCTCTCAAGCAAATAAAATCCTTAAAAAAAAGAGAGAGAATGAAATATACAATAGAATCATCCATAGTATCCATGTATATCTTCACAGATATTTCTCAAAATGTAATGTTGAGTGTGGAAAAAGAACAAAATTAATATGGATACTGTAACACCACTTGTGTAAATGTAAAGTACACCAAGTAATTCTCTACATTGTTTGTAGATGCATCAATTTGCAGTAAAAGTATAAAAATACACTGAAGGAATACACATCAAAATCCTGATAGTTGTTGCCCCTAGAAAAGGTAGGAAAGAAATAGGACTTCAAGGGGTCCACCTACACTGAAAGATCTACTCTATTTTTTAGTCTGAAACAAATGTAACAAAACATTAATATTCACCATTCTGGATGGGTGGCAGGTATATTCGTTGTATTACACTTCACTTTTCTGCATTCTGATTTTTCCCCAAAATGAAAAAGGGGAGATTTCCTCTACCCTTCAAGAATATATAGAAATTTATTCTTATTTTATTCTATAACTTTTGCAATATGTCATAAAATTTTGGGTATGGTATGAAGTAAAACTCTAAATGAATGAATGAGTGGATGAAAATGAGTGAGTGAATGAGCAAATAAATGAAAAGAAGAATGAACGAATCAATGAATGAATGATGCTTAATGACTAAGTAATTCTCTGTCACTTCTATGAGTGCCACCATTCAGATTACATAAACAGACTCAGCAAATCAGAGAGAATTTAGTAGCCAAGCTGATACTCAAGTAATCAGGGCCAAAAAGTAGATTTGCCCCAGTCAGTATGGTAGCCACCTGCCATATGTGGCTACCAAGTACTTGAAATGTGGATAGGCTGAATTGATATGAGCTCTAAGTGTAAAATACATGCCAGATATGATCGACTTAGTACAAAAGAAGAATCTAAAATGGCACATTAATAACTTAAAATCCATTTCATGTGAAAATAATAATTATTTTGGATAAGTTAGGTTCAACAATATATATTATCAAAGTTAATTTCACCTGACTCCTTTTATCTTGTTACTGTGACAACTAGAGAATTTGCAATTACAGACATGGATTTTTATTTATTTTTTACTGGATAACACTAAAATAGAGCAACAATGTTGCTTTAGATCTAAAATTGCAGAAGAAAAAAACATGCCCAGTTTTCACATATGCCTAATCTGAATGCAAACCAGCCACCTCTTTATATAAATAATGGTATGAAACTAGATGAAAAAGTATGAGGTCATTACGCTGCACAGCCGACAACTTGGAAAATTAGACCTTACACAAATTGTTCCATAAAGCACTTAATAAAATTTTAGGGAAGTGGAGAAATTTCTATTAAGTTCTATAATACAAAATAGGCTCATTTCCAAAAAGTAAACCATAAGGCGAGAAGGTGACGTGACATATACCAACCAGAAAGAAATGACATTCTGTTGTCCGTCTCCTAATGTTTTTGCTGCCCCACGGACCACCACAGAATCAGCTCGTATAACTCAGTGGTCCTGGGGTTACTTTCTTTTTAACACAGTCTCCTTGTGTCTAGACAGTGATGATTCTAGTATAGCCGTATTGACACTAGGTCCAGGTGTGGACCAGTCACGGAGAAGTATCTTGGTCAAAGAAAGCTACCAAAAAGTAATTTCAGACTAGCTTTAGTACTTCATTGGCATCAAAGACTGTAAAGGGGGTATATTATCCACATGGGTACTTAAACCCCTCCTCTCCCATAACCTGCAGCTGCTCTCACATCCTCAACTCCAAAATTCCTAGGGAAACTTCTTTCCTGAGCTGCCCACCTAGTCCTTCCTGCATTGTTGTCACAACTGTGTATCTCAAAAGCCAGGAGAACTGTTCTGATAAGGGCAGACCCCTCCCCCGAGTGGGGAAGTGGGGTTGCCTGTAAGAGACCACGAAGCCAGAAGCATCTCTAGCAGACAGAATTGGCAAAAGCTGCAATAAAAACAACAGCAACAACAACAACAACAAAACACTTTCACATTTGGTGTCCTGTCCCAACCAGCCAAAGCCAGGAATTCAAAGTCTATGTGTAGGTGAAGGTTCAACACGGGGAGAGCAACTGATTAAAAGATCAGATTTTATAAAACAAAAGTGGGGGTGGGGTGAGCAGAGGTACAAAAATGTACCTTGAGTAGAGTTTTACTGAGGAGTAATTCAAGTGGGATCAGGCCCTGCAGCATGGAAAGATTTCACGAGTCAGAGAACGCCAGTAATAGTCTACATTAAAGAGGAATTAAGTCTTCTTCAAATAGCTGCCATTTGGAGACATACTGATTTTCAGACATGACACTTACAAAGGGACTGTAAATAAAGAGAATATTTTTTTTCTAAATTTGGGAGATAGAGTCAGATTTAGTACAAAAGGCCCTGGGGTTTTTTGTTTATTTAGTGTGGTTGTGGTTTTTTGTTTGGCTTTTAACTGACTGAAATAGGATACCTGAAATTCCATAACCAATTTACTTTGAATGCCGCTAATTCCAGAGCTGGCTTTAAAATGCCCTAAGCCGGTGTTGCTTAGGGCAACACCTCTCTGAATGCAGGCTACTAGCCCGCCATTTCTCTCCCTCTTTTACCCTGCCCTGGGACCTGCAATCACTCAACCCTCCCAAACGGCTCGGCGTATTAGCTTCCTCCTGGCTTTATGGTTCTGCTTCCCTCTCCTCTACCCTAGAGTCAAATACTCCTGAGTGCCTTCCACAACACTTTCAGCCCTCCTCCCCGACCTTCTGTTACACCCGCTAGGCACATTCCTGGTGCTGCCTCTCTTCTGCTGACCACTCCTCAGCTCCCGGGCCACCCAGCAGTGCTACATTGCTGGAGGGCAACGCAGAAGGTACTGAGCGGGGCCATTTCAAGTTCAAGTTAGGCACATTGACTTGGTCCTTCTTTCCTCACAGAAGTTCTCATTTTCTTTTCTGTGAACACCCAGATATCATCTGCTCAGCAGCTTCTTCAGACCTGTCTCCTCTGGACCCTGGGTTCACAGTGGTCACCCTCACTCTCACCAGATGACCTGATCTGAACACAGAAGGGATCTTAAGAGACCCCAATCAACCTCACAAGACACCAGTGCTACATAAGTTCTCTCTCCCTTCCTGTCCATACCCAGTGAAGAGCTGGAGGCCTTCATCTTCCTTCCTGGTATGTGCACAGGAATAACATAGGTAGGCATCCACCCACACGCAGAAATCCACACACACGCAAACACACATGCCCACCTTGAATCTCCTCCTCTCCTCTGTGCCCCTGTACTCATGCCCGCCATCGCCTGACATCGACATGAACTTCACCCTGTCTTTAAAATGTTTACCAAGGGGGCGCCTGGGTGGCTCAGTGGGTTAAAGCCTCTGCCTTTGGCTCAGGTCATGATCCCAGGGTCCTGGGATCAAGCCCCGCATCAGGCTCTCTGCTCAGCAGGGAGCCTGCTTCCTCCTCTTTCTCTGCCTGCCTCTCTGCCTACTTGTGATCTCTGTCTGTCAAATAAATACATAAAATGTTTACCAAGGATTGGAAGAGCACATATCACTCCATTACACTAGAGGAGTGGGGCTGCAACAAAAAAGAACAGAAGTCTTGCCTTCTTTATTCTATGTTTCTCGATACCTTGTATCTTTTAGAACAAAAAAAAGTATTTAAATTATACATGTTTAGTGTTTTTCCTCTGGTCTTTCAGAGCTACATATCTTACACCAGTAACCTAAGTCTACTGCCCCGGCTCTCTCACCATCTCTTCCCTTTGAGGCCCCAGCAGTCAGGTTTCACGCCCAACAACCTCCCAGAACTGGACCCTCAAAGGGCACCAGTGAGTGACTTCCTTATGGCCGCATCCCTCCCTGAGTTATAACTTTCTTGGCAGATGCCAACAGTGATAACCTACACCCTCTTTGAAATTCTCTCCTTTCTTGGTCTCTGTGAGACTGCGCTCAGTTCTGTTGCAAAATTGGACACATTTCACTGAAAGACCCTGCAAACAGCCAAACAAGCCTCTTTTTCTTCTAAAGTTGAGGGAAGTGACAGGCACTGCAGAAAGGGGAGCCTCTAAACGTGTGTATGTGTGTTTGCTTACAAAATGTCATACTCTAAAGAACACACTAGCAGCCACCCCTCCCCACTGTCCTCACTTTGGGGAAAATCCAAAGATGAGAAGGTCACCCTAAAGGTCACCCATAACCCTCAGAGTTTCCAAGGGGATTTCTTGCCAGCCATCTTCTACATACACCCCCACCACATGGGCCACAGGGCTGGGTCCTCCCTTCCTGAGCTGATTGGTTCAGCCTCTCTCCACCCCACCTCTGTCTCTTAACTCTCTCTTGTGAGGAGAGAGCAAAAACCATTTCCTACCTGAAAAGGATTTTTTTAAAGATTTATTTACTTATTTGAAAGAAGGAGAGTGGGGGATGGGGCAGAGGGAGAGAGAGAATCTCCAGCAGACTCCCTGCTGAGCACAGAGCCAGAATCAACTCAGGGCTCAATCCCATGACCCCGAGATCATGACCTGAGCTCAATCCAAGAGTCGGGCATTCAAGCCCACCCAGGCACCCCCTGAACAGGATTTTCAAAAACGAAGAGGGGTTCAGTGCAGGGACAAAGCAAGGACAGACATTCTCTGGGGAATTTTATTTTTAGGAACAGAAAAGAATATCTGTGTGCGGAGACAATTAGACAAACATTTGAGTGCATGTTGGAAATCAGTGAATGTAAGCTTTAAATGAGCTGGTGTAGGTGGGAACCCTGTGCAAAATATAACATGCTAAACAAATGCTAGATGCTTCCATCATCATCCATCTCAGAGTTGTTGAAGACCAAATGAGACAATATATGTAAAATTGCTTTGTCAACTGGAAAAAGCATTTTTAAATTGTAATTATTATGTGATGTTTTACCTCAGGCTAGATTAAGAGTCAGACCATGGCAATATTGAAGAAAATTAAAATACCTGCTAATTTCTTTTAAATCCACATTCCTGGAGCTGTTTAAAAACTGCAAATTCTAATTAATTTCCATTTTCTCACCTCCTTTGAAATGAAGTGATCACAATAAACTTCAAACTCTATTAACAACAGAGTCAAAGTTCCTGGCGACTGTTAACTAGACCATGGACTTTGGAGTTGAGGCCTGAAAGTCGTCTTTTATGCTCTTTCCATTCTATTTTCTCCTGTGACTATTTCAGTTTTTTTCCATTTCAGTCTCCCTGGGCGTCATAACCTCATGGTTCCACTGCAGTAGCTTCTAGGCCTTTCATTCTGTCTCAGCCTCTATGATTTCCAACTCATCCTTCCTTCAGGTGCCCAATAACCCAACATCATTTTCATTATTCCAATTAATTTCTTAAAATAATTAATATTATAAACAAAGTGATGAGTCAGGAAATAAAAGCAAATGGAATACTGATTAGAAAGGAAGAGGAAAACCATTCCTTACTAGAGAAGACATGATTATATAACTAGAAACCCTAGAAAATTAACTGAGAAGCCACGAGATGGAATGGACTAGTTACAAATAAGTGGGTAAAAATCAATAGCTTTCCAACATGGCAGCAGTAATCGAGTGGAACACATAATGGTGGGAAGATTTCTCTTGCCCATATAATTGTCAATCCCTACCAGAGGTATAATCAGGATGAGTGAAACAGGATTAAAGGATTACTGATGTCTTCTGTTTTTCTGTGAGGCTGACTGTTTGCAGCCTTTGTGTGACAACGGTGTTCTTCCCTGTTTTGTTTTATTTCCATCTTCTGTTTAAGCTTCAAAGAATCTCCTGGTCCAAGTTTCAGCCTGGGCAACTCTGGGGCAGCGAGGGTATAGCAGGAGCAAGAGGGGTGGTGTGGTGTAGCTGCTGGGCCCCAAGTCAGTGGGTCACCGGCAGCCCCCTTGGAGTTATCACTGACCAATATGAAAACTGAAAACCACTTCTGACTCCTCTCCCTTGACCTTTGCAGACATTCAGTGGTCAAATTCTTTAAGTAGGTCTTTTTAAAGATCTCACTGATTTATTCCTTTCTCTTCACTGTCAATACCTGTCTCTTACCAATATACTCAGTAATTTGGGTCCAAATTACTACAGCCTCTTGGCTGCTCCTTCAGCCCAGTCCCTTGACCCTTTCAGTCTTTCCTCCCAGTCAAGTATACTGTGTTACTCCTCTGACTAGTTAATGTTCAGCAGAACACAGGCCTGGAAGACTAACAGAACTGGGCTAGAATACAGATTCACCTCTCACCAGAGTCTCCATGGGTCTGAGACCCACTTCTGCCACTGGTTAACTCTGTGACTTTGACCATATTACTTAATCTTTCTGAGCCTCAGTTTCCTCATTTTCAAAACTGGCCTAACACATAAATAATAAAAATTATTATGAGAATTAAAAATAATACATAACCTAGAGGATCCATCACAGGATTGGACACGTCATAATACAATAGACATTTAAAACCTACCACCCTCTGACACGGGAGCTGCGGTCATTACCACAATTAGTCCATGCTTGTCTCTGGGAGCAAGCTGAACGTCTGTCCTTGGTCTCTAAGACCACATAATTGGTCCCCACCTAACATAGTCAAAGGTACTCTGACACCAAATAGCTAGCTGTACGTCCCTGCTCCTCCACCCCACGTCCACACCCCAAACATAGTCAACCCATCTCAGAACTATGACTCTTCATTTTCCCTCCACCCAAAATGCCCCTTTCACTTATTCCAAATATGCCTCGTTCAAGAAAACTTTCCTACACCAGGGCCATCACCGTCATGTGCAGTTAGCTCTTACTGCCCTGTGTGACTAGCTCTCTCCGAGAGAGTTTGAATGAGTTCTCTCATTCGGTCCTCACTACAACCCTACGAACCTGGTGTGATTACTCTGACCATTCTACCGCTGGGCCTTGAGAGAGTAAGTTGCTTGCTCAGGGTCACAAAGCTGGACATCGGCAAAACCAGGACTCAAAACTAGGTCTGAGCTCTCCATTGCTACCCTATTCCTCTTCAACACATATTTTTAGGTAATGGTTGGATAAGTAATTTTAACACGTCAAAGTCCGGCCCAATCACATCTTCTCTGTCCGTGAGGAAGCCAGTTCTTATTCATCTCCCCTACTGTTACCCCTTTGGCACTTACAGCTGTTTTAAACAACAAACACCATATCACATTCTCTCCTAGACAGTGTCTCTTCTGCATAATTGGACACTGACTATTGTCAGTATCCAGTATAACATAATGATGCATAATTGGGCATTGTTCACTAAGGGGAACCGTAAAGTGATAGTCTGGATTTTTTAGACACTGCTCATAGAGACCAGTCTCATTTTTCCCCCAGATATACCTAAAAACCTTCTGAACCAGAATATAAATTTCTTGAAGGTAAGGACCATGTCTTATATTCCTTTGTGTCTCACAGACTTCGTCAGACATTAGAAACACCCCCAAAATACCTTTTGGTTCATAATTGGTATTCCAAAAAGGCTCTCTTAATTGTGGGGATGGTAGATCCCTGGATGTATGCAGGACAAAGAGCATTTAAGAGGGAATGATTTTCTATTCCCATCTCAGAACAGAGAGCACACTCAGTGCCTATCCACACTGGGAAAAATAGTTCCAATTGTCAGAAGCCAAAAGCAAACTTAGTTTGATGGCATCAATATAATGCTTAATATGCTACATATTTGGCATCTGTTCCAGAGAAGACTATGTGTCAGGAACTCAGAAAAGGTCTCCTGGGCATATAGGCAGCTCTCGGTCTGTCTCCTACACATTAAATACACTCAGGCTAGGGAATATACATTTTTAAATGCATGAAACATGAGCCAGACTTGACACCCATCTATCAGAGCTGCTTAAGGATAATAAAATCAGTGCTGTCATTATAAGGAGAGGAAACTTGATGACCCACTGGAGATTTCTTCCAATCTAAACGATTCTATAAATTCCCCTAAAATCATAAAAAAGCAGATTAAGGATTCATGTAGGTGTTTGGACTATAAATACAAATTAATTTCTGCTCCAGCTGCAATTTTTCTCATCCTTGTAAGAAACACCTCTATCTCTGAGGTATTTCTGGGTGTAACACCAACGGAGTAGCTAAAGATAGACAGGACTCCCCCCAGGTGGGCGCCTGTTTTCTTCTAATTTCACAAATAAATCTGCATCTTGAAATCAACTGAATTGAATCTTGCTGCTGTCCAAAAACATTTATCACTGAAAATCCGTTTTGTTTGGGGAGTAAGATATAATTATATACAGATTCAATAAGAATCTAAATGTTCCACTGAGAAATTCTTTATTGAAAATGTTTTGTTTGGACTCTAAGTAATCTATTTATTTCCATTTTCAGTTACTAGTCATATTATTGCATTTGTTTTTTACTAAAAATAATTTCCTGCTTAAACACTCCTCTAATGAAAAGACTTGAATACTTTCTGATATCAGAAACTCCTTATTCTCCTTCTCAATTGGTTTTATGAAACTGCCAACTGACCCTTATAAAAGAGAAAATTAATTCTTTTTTAAAATCCCATCACCTATTAGAGCTCAATAATAGAAATCAAAAGAAAATGGTAAATAACATTCTTTAGAGATTAATTTATCAACTAATACATTTTTAGCTCACATATTTGCTCTGATTCAATATGAAGTCAGACACCAAAATAGAAATGAACAAATTGATTGTGGATCATTTTTCCAAACGCATGGGGATAAATGCATATCCCTAAGGAAATATGCTCAGTTATGACATCACAGCTGTTCCTCCTATAAAAAGAACTATGTCCTGCAGCAAACTATAATTTCCCAAATAATGGGAATAAAAGATTAAAGAAGAAAAGCGTGTCAGCAATAAAATCCAAGGATAGCAACCAGATGCCAGGCACATTAAAATACCATATCTGACAAAGGATTGGAAAAAAGAAATCTTGAACCACTTGAATGCTTAAACGCAACATATTTCCACTCAAACTCACCAAAGATAAGAAATTGGGGGATATTGCTGCAATAACGGCTGCACGTATCCATGATCTTAGACAGTCGTCTCCCACATTTACCTTGGCCATGTGACTTGCTTTGGCCAATGGGGCATGAGCAAGTTGACAGAAATGAAGGCTCAAAGCCCCTGTGGGGGCTTGTCCTTTCTTGCTGCCCTTAGATAACCTGATACTGTCATCATGAGAATAAACCTGGGCTAGCATAGTGGAGACGTGGTCCCATTGCTGCCATCATCCCAGCCAGCTGCCAGCACGAACCTCTTACCATGTGAATGACGTCATTTAGATCAACCAGCTCCCAAAATCCTGCTGCCTGAGTGGATCCAACATGGCAACATGAGTGGGTCCAGGGAAGCCCAACAGAAGAACTGGCTAAGTGAGCCCAGTCCAAATGGTCAACTGATAGAATCATGGCCTAATAAATGAGTAGTGTGTTAAGTTGCTAAGTTTTAGACGTTTGTTGTACAGCAAGAGCTAACTGATCCCGAGGTACCACAGAACCCATTCCATGAGCACACCAATTTATGGCCTGCTTACCATAGAGGAGAAGTGAAAGGCTGCCCTAAGGACAGATGGCTCTAGCAATTATTCCTGAAAGTGAGGTCACATGTGAAATGCTGAGTTGTTATACTAAGCCACTTATATAAGCCACTGCTGGGGAGATCCTTCCAAAATCTACATCCAAAATGTGATGCCATGACACTGGCAGCTGACATTTATTCAGTGTAAGCCTTGGCCTATGGGCTTGGTCAAGACCATCTCATTTAACCTATAAAAAACCTCATGTGAAAGGGATTATTACCATCTGTATTTTACAAATCAGACACTGAAGCTTAAGAAAGTTAAGCAACTTGCTCAGGGCTGCATGGTATTAGGAAGCAGCTTGAACTCACAAACCTGATTTGCTCAAGAGTCCGAGCTCCTAATCAGTAGGCTTTTCTACATATCTCCCTAACTGCATCCCCCATGAAAGGCCTCTCCAGTCCACTGGGCTGAGAAACTGTCTGCACCAAGAGACTTATTCTCTTCTTCTTGAATCCCAGAGGACCAGACAGAAGGACTCAATGATGCCGACCCACCTAGGCAAAAATATAGAGGAATTGGAATGGGCGGTGGACACAGTGGGTCTTGCCCTGGCCCGCAGACCTTGACATAGAGACTGGGAGAGCAAGGGAGCTTCATTCGGCACAAGGGCAGGGCCTCTACCACACCGTGGCCTGGCCTGCCAGCAATATATGGCCCAGACCTCTTGTGATTATGTGCCAATCAGATTAGCAATGCCTTCCTTCCTGGTCTTGAGGGGTATGCGGGGGAGAAAAAAGTCATGGAAGGGCTGGAAAAACAGGTGAGCGGTTGGGCTGAAGTTCCTTGTCTCCTGCAGGTGGAGAAAGTGTTCCCTTGAAGAGAGGGGAGAGGTTTGATGTCTGCCGCACATTAAGTATCTGTCTGTCCTTCGTTAATGAAACCTCTGGAATCAGGCCTGCTATTTCTTGGATTCCTGACAATTTAAACCGCCTCAGTCCTCTTAATACTGAGAAGAAAACAAGAGCAAGGAGAAGGGAGTCCATCAACACAGCCCCTCTTGAAAACCACTTGTTTCAAAGCAAGTAACATGAACAAAACCCTTCCTAAAGCAAATCAAAGCTCTAGTGCACGCGTGAGCTGAGTATCTCCTTGGGTTGGCTGAAATCACAAGTGTTTAAAGGACTCGCGGCTAAAGGTATAAACTGGTTTTTAACCTCTGTCTGCCTAATGGAGCCTACCAGAGCTCATCTCTTTTTAAGAAACTCTTAATGCTTGCAGGACTCTAACGCCCCGAGAAGTTATTCCTGGCACATTGATAGAGAACTAGTGAGAGGGAATACAAAGCAGATGATAACTGAATCCCTAAGTAGACCTAGGCAAGTGTGAAGGGACACAGGTTAGAACCATATTCACCATATTCACCTTACATGAAGCGGAACACAATTTCAAGAAAAGCCCCAAACATGGGCCTAAGAAAAGCCTGATCCCACCGAAGTGACCAGCAGGTCCTGCACAATTGCCCCTTTTTGAGGCTGGCAGACATTTTCTGAGGCCCAGAGACCTCTCTGGCCTTTAACTCCTCCATCTGTTAAATGGGGCTGTTGCGAAGATGAAGAGATTAAGTCGGAGCGCCTTCATTTTAGATGTCTCAGATGTGTATAACTCCCCCGCACCCCCCAGCTTAGCTCTTTTTTTTAAATAAAGATTTTATTTATTTATCTGACAGAGAGAGAGGGAACACAAGCAGGGGGAATGGGAGAGGGAGAAGCAGGCTTCCCGCTGAGCTGGGAGCCCGATGTGGGGCTCGATCCCAGGACCCTGGGATCAGGACCTGAGCTGAAAGCAGACGCTTAATGACTGAGCCACCCAGGCACCCCCCCAGCTTAGCTCTTGGAAACACCAGCATAGTCTTATTAATTTCTTCTGCTGCTAAGTTTTAACATGAAAAAGAAAAAGACTACTAGAAAATTCTAATGTAGTGTTTGCTCTGGTCCAGGGACTACTCTAAATATTTTACATGTATTAATATAATCCCTCCAGCAACCCCATGAGATAGCTACGATTATCCCTCCTTGATGAATGAGGAAACCGAGTTACCACCGACAGGTTAAGTAACCCAGCCAGGAGTTCAGAACTCATGGCGGAGTCAAGATTCAAACTGTAGTCCTCCAGCAATAGGATCCCCGCTCTCAATAAATGGGAAATTCTTAGGAACATTCACCAAGCACTTCATAAAGGGAAGGAATGTACAAAAAAATAAAAGAGAATGCCATTTCAAAAATTATGTAACACTTTCCATCTCCAAAAGAGAGAAAGAAGAATGCGGAGGGTGGACAATGGAGTCCCCAAAATTAAAAAGTAAAATTGGCCTTATGCTACCCAGTCATTGCACTCGCTACATTACAAACCAATGAAACACTGATGTTTGGGAACAAACACATTCTCTGGTCCCCCAGATCAGCATTTGGGAACTACTGAGATATGAAGCACAGAAAGCACTTCGACGATGTGCCCAGCAGACATTCGTGGTCGCCGTAGTGCTAGACAGTCATACACGAGCCACACAGGAACCCACTTCTTCCAGTGTTCACACTGACGCCCTTACACACACCAGATGTAGACAGGCATACAGCACCCCACAAGCAGCCAACAGGGATGTACACACATCTCAGTTTATGGCTGGCATTGGCACTCTGTTTTCTGCACAGCCCGTCTCCCACTGCTCCTCCCAACCTCCCTTACACATGAGGAGCAGGTGCAGGACACCAGGCATCCCCCAGGAAGTCCCAGGACGAGGGGATGGCAGAGCAGCAGCCCGCAAGGAGCAGGCTGGGGAAGAAGTCTCCTCAACCAACACTTTCACTATTCTCTGGTGGGGACAGCAAGACTTGGTGGAAGGTGTCTCCTCCTCTCCTCTCCTCTCACTCTCCTTCCACTCGATTTTGAAATAGACCAAAACCCTGCGGGTGGGCATCCAGCCAGCAGACTTCGCTGTGCCTTTCTGTCCCTCGGCCTGGCTGGGGAGGGAGCATCTCTGACATCATCAGCTCGGGTTTGCAGAAGATAAGCGCTTCGTTATCTGTCCACGGAGCAGGCGAGAATTATGTCTGGTGCAGGCTACCCCAGCAGCGACTGCGCCGTGATAGTAAAATTCTGCCTTCCAGATCTTAAAGTGGTTCTTTCATAATTGAACAATTCCTTTTGGAATTGGGGAAAAGGGATGTAGTCATAGAAATGAAATGCTCAGGGGCTTTCCTGGGAGGCCCCGAAGAACTGTGGTGAGTGGTTCTGGTGACCAAGGTTTAGAAGTGCAGTTGATGAGTCTTTTCTGTAAAAGGCCAGGGAGTAACTTTCATGGGCTCTGTGGGCCACATTCGGGGGCTCTGCTGCTCGAGCACAAACAGAAATTGATGAGTGCGGCATGCGCCCATAATGGGTTTGTGGACACAGAAATGTGAGGTGCCTTTCCCTTCATTTTTACATGTCATGGGATGGGATCATTCTTTCAATATTTTTTTCCAACTGCTTAGATGTATAAATATCATTCTCGGTGTGGGCCTTGTTGGGTCATCGCTCACCAAACCCTGGTTTATAATGGCAGCTCTGGCAATTCTTAGCCACAAACTCTTGGGCAAGTTCTCTTGTGGAGCTTCAGTTCCCCCCGCCCCCTGTAAAACAGAAACAGTAAGAGCACCAGCTCATCTGGGCTTCCTGTGGTCACAGTGAAAGCAAAATGCTTTAGCACAGGGCAGCCGGGCACGTACTCAGCGTGCTATAAACGTGAGCTGCGACTGCCATTCCCCTCCACTCTTCGAAACTCCCTGCAGCTTCTGCCAAATCCATTCAGGCTACCATCAAACAGGATCAAGGTTTTTCACGTTTCTAGCAACAAAGAAACATTCTAGACTTTTCGTACTAACAACACTAGCCATCGAGAGTTTATGGGACCTTAAAACACGCCTCAAGCCTTTCAGGTTTCAGAGAGGATCTGAAGTATTGAAAGGGTAGGCAAAAAGCAAGACCACGGACCTAACAACCAGGAGTCATAAGGCTCCTTCCCGAACCATAGCTCTTGCAAAGAACCAGTATCCTGCATTCCTGGGGATCTTTTTTAATTCCAGATTCAGATTCATGAGGCCTGGTGAGGTCCTGAGAGTCTGCATTTCTAAAAAGCTCTTAGATGATGCAATACCATTGGTCCTAGGACCAGGCTTGGAGTAGTCAGGCTCTACATGCAGTGAGAAATGTGAATTTTGCCCGTTAATGACCAAAGTGGTCTACGTGGGATGAATCAATGGCCATGGTTTTCCACGATAAAGAGCCTTTGGAGCCAGACTGCTGAAGTCAGACTCATAAGTCCACCAGGTGCCAGGTGTGTGGCCTTGGGGGCAAGTCTCTCAACCTTCCTTCCTGTGCCTCACATTTCCTGCTGCTAAAGGGGCAAGGTCACAGCTCTCATCTCATAGGGGTATGAGGATGATTAAATGAAATAATCCATATATAAAACATTTAAAAGAATGCCTAACACACTGTAAATGTCCTATAAGTGTAAGATAATCAGAAGATCAGGAAAAATAAAGATCCTTACCAAAGAATGATCTTAAAATGTACTGTAGGTGGCTTATTCCCCTGTACAGCTAGGGACTTGTGTTGATCCATTCAAACCTTCCTGCCGTTCAGTCCATTTTACAGTTAAGTAAACCAGACTTGCATCCAGTCAGTCATAAAATTAACTTGGGAAGAAAGTTCACCTTGAAAGGGCAGGACCCAGATGCCCACAAAGCAGCAGCAATTTCCAGTTCGGCTCCTTATTTATTTATCTGAGGGGCAGGCCCATGCCCCAGACTGCTAGGCAGAGGAAACAGTGGAGAACGCAGATGACAATTCCCTAAGCCACACATACCTGAACTTTACCAAAGTACCTTTCTCACTTGGGTCATTTCAGTGTGTCATTTTGGTAGGGGGTGTGCTCCCATGCATCACAACCCCTTGAAGTAATTAACTCTTCCAGTCTACGTATCAAGGGCAAGGCTTCTGTGTTCTCATCTGTACAATGAGTGTCCTGCGTAAGATAACCCAATGTTCATGGTGCGGGGGACGACTTTATTTCCTTTCCCCCAAACTGTACCTCCTCCTCAGGTGAATCACGCATTATGTCGCCCTCCTATCTGGCCAGCTGTCGTTCACTGTGTGCTCAACCACAACCCCGAAGGTCTGTGTTAGGGAAAAGCACAGAGCCCAGCACACAGGAATCATGCAGTAAAGGATGACTGTGATTAGAGCAAAACTGGGGTGCCATCTTTTAAATGAACCACAGTAGGACCATGTTGTCTGGTTACTGGATGTCAACTGAAATGCCAGGAGTTTTGTGGAATGGGGGAAGGCCAAGCAGGAACTTGGCTGGGGAAATGGCCACTACCTTTCCTGAAGTTGGATTGGCAATTTACCACTTAGTGAGAGGCTAAGTGAGTAAGGGACTGGGAGGAAGAGGGTCTACTGGTTGCTGGTCTTCAGGACCTGTCGGGAAACCTCATCTCCTACAGCAGCCCCGAGTCTCATCCTCTCAGTCCATCTCAAAATTTCAGCTATGGATGAAGGGCCCGGCACACCAGCACGGCCTTCATTTCCTGGAGAATTCTGGCAGCTTCCGCTCAAGTGCAGATGGAGTCAGCTCTCCTGCCTCAGGCCAGGGCTTCCTCAGACGTGGGCATGGATACAACTAAAGCATCTCAATCTGCTTTCAGAAGGAGCCCAGTGCCCCCGGGGATGACTTTCAACCTGTGGGGAATGGGAGTCGATGAACAATGTCTCAGTCTCCCCTCCTTTGACAAGACAACTCTGCAGTAGTTTCAGGGCGGATCCTCAGAGAACTTCCAGTAGCACTGGAACTCAGGTGTCCACAGGGTGACCAGCTGTCCCCTCCTTCTACTGGCTTTTCCTCCTTTCCAGTCTCACTCTCCTGCTCCCTCATTCCAGCCTCCTGAGAACACCACCCAAACCACTGGAATCCACGCCATGTTTCATTCTCTGATTTGGGGAATCCACACTGGGACTACTGACCACACTGGAGTATTTTTCAGAGTCCTATAATATCCTGGACAGAATCACAGCCTTTGTTATACTGCACTGTGGTTGCAGAGCCCCAAGGTCTTCCAAGGCCAAGATCAAATGGAACCCTGGAAACCCTGGTGCCCTGGCACATAGACGGCACTCAGTAACTATTAGTTGAGAAGACACCAGCAATACACCTGCTGCCTGTGCATCAGAGGTTCAAGAGGCAACCCCTGTTCTTTCTAACAATTCAGGGAATTCCTTTTCTATTTTAGAAAAGCTTATAAAATGCAATTAAGACAGAGACATCAGCAGCAGGGGAAAGGACATCTTAAGAAAGTCCATCTCTGGGATTCCGGGTGGCTCAGTCGGTTAAGCATCTGCCTTTAGCTCAGGTCATGATCCCAGGGTCCTGGGATCGAGCCCTGCATCAGGCTCCCTTCTCAGTGGGGAGTCTGCTTCTCCCTCTCCCTCTGCCCCTGCCTGCCACCCCACTTGTGTGTGCACTCTCTCTCCCTCTCAAATAAATAAATAAAATCTTTTTAAAAAGAAAAAGAAGGTCCATTTCTATTACATCCAGCCATGGCTGGCCCCACGAAGACACCCCAGGTTTCTTCATCTTTTTGCTTGCCTCCTCGGAAAGAACCCAGCTCCAGTCACCTCTGATTGTCCCTCACCATAAACCACCTGCAGCCTCTCCTTCTCCTCCCTACTCATCTCTTCTTTCTCTTTTGATTTTTATAAGCTCTGTACTTCCATCAAGGAATCACAACAAAGGACTAGATCAAAGAAATTGAAACAAATAAAGCTGATTGTGCTGCTGCTGTTCCTTTAAATCTCTTTTTCCCCCAGGCCTTGAAGCTAGAGGTTGTGAACAAGCCTCCTGCGGATCGAGGGTGGTAGATGAGTTTCTGGGAGTCCATACAATGTTCTAAAGTCACTAATTCTCAAAATTCAGTATAGGAAACATAAAAATTCACATTTCAAAATTAAAGATCTGATGACATGAGAGGACAATGAACTAGGGTGGGCTTAGCTGCTTCCTAGAGACGGGACCCACAGACCCCCATGGTCTGCAGTCCCCTGCACTCCCTTTTGCCTCTGACTCGGGAGGTTCCTGTCTATTTCATATTGCCATTTCTGATCATGACACACAGTTTACTGTGGTCTTTCTTTTTACCTGTCTGGTCCTAAGTGTGAGTATATTTGAGCTTGCTACTCCATATTTAAACGCGTGGAAAAAAACAAGTCCCAACTGCTATGTCTGTTTCTTGTGTGTTTAAGTGCCTCTGGCAAAAGGTTAAGGATTCCTACTCTAATGCCATTATGCCTTATACCATTATTTGGAATACCATCCTGATGATGATGATGATGATGACGATGATGTTGTTGTAATTATACTTGGGGAATGAATGGATGGCAGTCTTTCATAGCACATATGCCTGACTAATCCTACAGATGCTGTTTTGATTTTTAAAGAAGTCATTAACACAGAGGGATTCAGAAGAGATGAGGAATAAATGCATTAAAAACAGAAAGAAGAGTACACCAAGAGGCTCATCTCAGGTATGCCTGCATTATCCTTGCCCCCCTGAAGGGTAGCCTGGTAGGCAAAAGAAAAGAAATCCTTCCCATCCACACCTTGGATTCCAATTCTGGCAAGAACGCAGACTTCTTCATCTTACCACTAAAGTTGTAAAGTCAAGCTCAAGAACCATTTCACCTTAACCCTGAGCAAGGGGAGAACTTTGACTACACCCCATGAATCAGCATGCCTTGGCACACAAAAAGGACACTGACAGTTTGCATCAAGTTTATAGATCCATAAACCCACAGTAAATACCAGACTCCTACAAAGTCAGAAGTTAGTAACAAAAATGCAAAGGCAACGGGAAGAATAATTCCCATAACCTCTCAGAGCTCAAAGACAGAACTTAAATAGCTATGAGACCTACCACTTACTGAATGACCACCATTCTTCCAACATCTAATCAGACACCAAACAAGTATCTGTCTGTGGGCAAGAAACTAGGAATGAAATGATCATCAAGACAGACACAGGCACCGCTTTTGTGAAGCTTATGGTCTACCAGGAGTCATTAAACACATAATTACAATTGTTTTGTTAATTATAAGTGTAAGGAGGGCATGAAAGAGAAGTCAAGATATGGGAACATGTACCAGGAGACCAAACCTAGGAACAGGGACACTTCCCCCCAAAGAAATAGCATTTAAGGGGCACCTGGGTGGCTCAGTGGGTTAAAGTCTCTGCCTTCGGCTCAGGTCACGATCTCAGGGTCCTGGGATCGAGCCCCACATCGGGCTCTCTGCTCGGCGGGGAGCCTGCTTCCCCCCCCAACCCCGCCGTCTGCCTCTCTGACTACTTGTGATCTGTCTCTCTCTCTGTCAAATAAATAAATAAAATCTTAAAAAAAAAAAAGAAAATAGCATTTAAGCTAAGGCCTAAAGGTTGAGTAGGGTTTGCCCAGGCAAAGAGCCTGTCCATCATTACGGAGCATTTCCTACATGTCCTGCTACCATATCAGGCATTGGGGTTAGAGAGATGAATTATCAAGCGTCTTTCCAAAAAGAACTCATAGTCTACTGGGAGTAAATAGGCTTCTATCTTATCTGCTGCTGGGAAATGACAGGGTCTCTCCATCACCATGTAACAAATTAAATAGTCATTTCAAAAATGTTCTGATGCTCAGAAAAATTCAAACAAAAATCTTCCTAATTCCAAAAGGTTCTAAGGACAGAGAATTTCTCAAATACTTTTTAAAAAATATAGATGACACTGAGAAACTGTCAAAGCCCGTGGTGCACCTGGGGCTTCCCCGAGATAACGAGGCATGTTGTGTGGGGATATGTAAGCCCCAGAAGGAAATACACAGCTGGCACAGGGCAACCCAACCATCCCAAAGAAAGGTTAAATGAAGGACTGAATAAAGAGGAATGAGGCTGGATGTTAAATCTTGAAGAACTATAAGACATTGTACATTGTATTGTTTTGTGGTTAATAACATTAACGATATTAATCATGTTAATGAGAACATTGTTAAGGATAACCAAGCACACTGGCAAATTTCTATGTAGACTTAACACATTCAGTTCTGTGGGTAAGTACAATCACTGTCCCCATTTTATGGATGAGAAAACTGGGGATTAGACAAGTTGAGAAATATCTGGGGGTTGAGTGGGACAAGTGGCTGGACTCACTGAACAAGGTCCTTGGGCTTTAACAGCCATAAAAGGGTAAACAATGAGGTGCTAGGCCTGTGTGAAGTGGGTAACTGGTACTGAGACTCCTCCACATAAACTTAGGACTCAACAGGGTTACACCCTCAGTGAAAAGAGATGATAGATAGAAGTCCAATCACTGGGACAGGAAGACCCCAAAGAAATCTAACAACATCTCCTGGGCTTTGAGTGAGGAAAAACACTTGGGCTGCCTGGAGAATTTATATTCATGACTCTTCCATCACAAGAGTTTGGGGTTCTAGGGTACATGAACCAAGTTGTCCAAGAAACACCAAGGTCAGAATTCAATACAAAAAATTATCCTAAGCAAGTGGTATCTCCTTGGGCACCTGGTTGAAACAAATGAACCTGAACCATTCCAGAGTCCTAGAAATAAAGCCTTTCTGGAAATTAGTCCACAATCCAAAATTACAACACAAAAGAAAAAAGATCCAGGGTGACTCGAAGTCAGCAGTCACAGTACATGATAGGAAAGACTGCCAAGGCCTTTAGCCAATAGAATGAAGACTATAAAATAAATGTTTAAAATAATTGAAGACATAAGGGAAGGAAAAAAAATTTAAAAAGACACTAGCAACAAGACCAGTCATATGGGGAAAAAAAAACCTATATAAAATAAAAATAAAATCATTGAAAAGGAAATCTTGTTCTATTGGCTATTAGCAGATAAGCACACATTGAGAGACTTAGTGAGTAAGAAGACAAAGCTACAGAAATGTAAGAATTAAAGAGAAGAAAATATCAAAGAGGCCAGTAGATAAAGAAGAATGAATGAGAAAATCCAACCTATATCTGGTAAGAGTTCCAGAAGGAGTGAATAAAGAAGGTAAAAGAGAGACTATTTTTTTAAAAGATTTATTTACTTATTTGAGAGAGAGAGAGCATGCGTGCACACAGTCAGGGGGTAGGGGGAGAGGACAGAGAAACTCAAGGAGACTCCAGGTTACGTGGGTCTTGATCTCACAACTGTGAGATCATGACCTGAGCCAAAATCAAGAGTGAGACCCTTAACCGACTGCACCACTCGGGTGCCCTGACAAAGGAGACACTATTCAAAGACAAATTCAGATTCAGATTCAGGAAACGGCAAATCCTAAGCACAGTCAGCAAAACTACGTTCAGACCAAATGCATGGTGCTGAAACTCCAGGACACCAAAGACAAAGGGAAGCTCGAGCAACCAAACAGAAGGAAAGGCGGGATGCCTGAAGAGGATCAAGAATCACGAGACTGACAGCAGACTTCTCCGCGGCACCACTAGGTGCTCACACGGGGTCCTGCCCACTTGAGAGTACAAATAGAATTTCATCTTAATCACTTACGAGTGTGGCTAAAATAAAAACATTTTTAGGTAAGCAAACAAGAGTATTAGCCTCTGAAAAATGTATCGCTGAATTAACTAGGAAAGGATACACTTTGAAAAGGAGATGGAACCTAGGTGTAAGGAATTGGGGATATGAAGAAATAGAAAACAAAAGAACCAAGGCCACCTAGCTGGCTAGGTCGGTGGGGCATGTCACTTTTGATCTCAGGGATGTGAACTCAAGCACCACGTTGGACATAGAGCTTACTTTAAAAAAAAACTGAAAAACAAAGAAAACAAAAGAGCTGGTAAACGTCTTGGTGAATCTGAATAAATATTCATTGACTCTATAAAAATCATGATGCTGACAGGATCATAGTGGTATTTAGAGTTAAAGCATCAGATCCTCATGTTGTTAAGAATAAGCATACGGATCAGCTGTGGATTGGCTTAGACGTGATGTCTACGATGTGTGTTCAACTTTTGAGGAAATCCGTAAGACAGAGTGAGAATTACATTGAGTGGTGGTAGTTCTTCAGAAAATAACTGGATAACCCAGGAAAAGGAGAATAGGGAGTAACAAGAACAGAGTAACCAGTGGAGGGCAAAAAGGGGGAATAAAGAAAACTCGATCCAACAAAAAAGCAGGGACAGACTTTTTTTGAGCATTAAAATAATCAGGGTTAATAATAGAAAATAAGTAAAATTATCAATAAATACAAATAGGCTAGATACACCAATCAAAAGACAAATATATCAGATTGGACTTTTTTTTAAATTACAAGATACTCACCTAAAATATAAAGACATCAAAAGTTTAAAAGTATAGAGAACTTATGCACAAAAATCCCAGATAGAGTTATATTAGTAACAGGTTATCTTGTAAGTAAAAGCATTAAGGATTGAAGAAGGTTCTTCATGTAATATTAAGGGCACAATTCACCAGGAAGAAATAACAATTGCAACTTTTAACTCACCTTATGAACATAATCTAAAATATACTTAAAGGAAAAAAAGTGACAGAACTACGAGAAATAGATAAATCTCCAAACTTTTTTTCAGTGATTATACAGACAAAAAATATTAGGAAAGATATAGATCTGGACAACACAATTAACAAGGTTTATCTAATGAACATCACAGAGACTCCTGAAGTTTGAACATTTAGAGAGTACGTAACAATTTCAAGCACACAGGCACCAATTACAAAAACTGACTACCTTCATTGGTCTCAAAGCAAGTTTTGACAAATTCCAAAGAATCAGCGGAATACAGACCACAGTGCAAAAAAATGAGAGACAGTAACTAAAAGATAACTTAAATGCATATATATTTGGGAATTTAAAGTTGTACTTTTAATTACCATAAGAGGAATAGCAGATATTTTTAAGACTTAATCTCAAAGGAGAAATATTTCTGAAAACAGAAAATATTTAGAACTAAAAGAAAATGAAAATACCATATTTCAAACCCTGTGGGGAAGAACTCAAGAAATCATTTAAAGGACATTTTACAGCTGTAGATGTTTCTCATAGAAAAGTAGATTTAACATTAATGAGCTGAGCTTCAGCCTTAAGAAGGTAGAAAACAAGTAGAATAAATCCAAAGCCTATAGAAGGAAAGAAGTAATAAAATTAGAGCAGTCAATGAAATATAAACTTATAACAAAATCTCCTTCTTTTTAAAAGAAAGCAATGTGATAATAACCATAAAGACAAAGTAATGCACTAATAGAAAGTGTGAACTCTGGAGGTGATGGGTCTGGTTTGAGTCCCCACACTGCCACTTCCCAGTTGCGTGGCCTTAGGATGTGACTTGTGGCTGCATCGGTGGAGTTAAAGCCTAAAGCCCGGACTACCCACCAGACCCCAGTGCCCATGCACAGATTGGTTATCCTCACAACCGGACTTCCAAGTTCTATACTCTGACGGAGAAACTGAGGTTTGGAGAATTTATGTACATCTCCCTAAAGTCATGCAAAAAAGGCACTGGAGCTGGTTCAAGATGGGATCTTTCCAGCTGCAAAGTCTGCCCTCCCAGCCACCATGCTTATCTATAAGAGAAGAGGACTATCCCAAAGGGTGATTCAGCACAGCCCTGCTCTGGAAAGTTACTTCCTATATATACCCAACCTCAGGGACAATGTCTTTGAAGGTAAAACGTTAAAGAAAAGGGGTAAATCATAGAAGTCCCTTGCTTGGGTATAGAAGTTCTTGCTCTCACTAACAGTAACCCAACAGTTAAGATCATGGGCTTTGGAGTTAGAAATAATAAGAACGGTTGCTAATATTTATTAAACACTATGTGCCAAGCATAATACTAAGCTCTTTCCATCTTCACAACCTCCCTTTCTGCAGGTTCTGTTATTGTCCCATAACACAGATTAAGAACCCCAGGAGCCGAGAAGTTAACCTCATGCAGCTATAAATTGGCAGAGGCAGGATTCGAACCCTGTCCACCAAACATTCTTTTTTTTTTTTTTTTTTTTAAATTTGACAGAGAGAGAAGTCACAAGTAGGCAGAGAGTCAGACAGAGGGGCAGGGGGAAGCAGGCTCCCTGCAGAGCAGAGAGCCCGATGCGGGGCTCAATCCCAGGACCCTGAGATCATGACCTGAGCCGAAGGCAGAGGCTTAACCCACTGAGCCACCCAGGTGCCCCCAGAGCTTACATTCTTATCCACGCTTCGCTCCTGGAGCCTAACCTCCTCATCCACTGATTGGGAGTGACAATAGCCACCCCACCCCCCACAGAGTCTGGCATGATGGCAGTAATGGTGGTGACAGCTGACACTTGCAGAGACACGGGCCTAAAATGATGTTACCATTCCTGATTGTTCCAGAATAACTGAATGCATAAAATCCACAAAAAGAAGCCTTTCCTTCCAGTTCATCTCACAAATCTTCAAGGGGACAGATCATCTGTGCTCTCTATGTGAAAGCTTATTTTCAAAATCAAGATCATAGCATTTCCCACCATATAAAGACATAAAGAAAAGTATTTAAAAGAATCTGACAAATAAAACTGTAGAGAAGTGTGGGGGGTGTGGGGGGGTGAAGGCTCATATCACCCAATGCAGTAAGTCTAGCCTTCAACTTCATTTTCCAGAATTCTTGAAATATCAGTGATGGCAGCATAAAAGACCAATTAATCATGTTGTTTGTTCTCTGTGTGTGAGTCACTGTTGCCATCTACAGTTAAAGATGGGGCCATGCAGCACTGCCAAAGAGCTCATTCTAGAAGCACCTAGAGATGGTGATGCTCAGAAAACATGCTTGCTCAGTGAGTCCAGAAAAGAAAGACGCTACCTGCAGGAGAAGCTCTTTCTCAACCACCTCTTCCGTCTTGCTGATGAGACGTTTCTGCAGGGTGTGGATCTTCTGTATCAGCTCAAAGGTACTGGGGTCACTGGCCTGTTCAAAGGGAACAAAATAAAGCAGCTGAGATATCATCAGTTCAAAGCACCAAAGTCTCTATGTAAAATAATTCTTTTCTTATTAAAATGTATCACAAACCTGCAGACCCCCACACAGAGAGAACTAAAACCAAAATAAAAATAAAAGTAAAAGAGCATAACAGATTGTGATGGCCATCAAAAAAAGGCTGAAGTTTGGCTAATGTCTTATCTATTGGCTCTAGTTAGCCAATAAATGGAAAATGAATATGCGTATTCTGCCGGGGGTAACAAGGATAATACTAATAATAACAATCATGATAGCTACTATGCATTATGCCTGATTGCCACCGTCCCAACACCCTGCTAAGTGCTTTTCATACAATATCAAGTTTTAGGCCCACGACAGTCCTAAGAGACAGCACTGGTGTTCCCCTCTTACAGAGAGGGCAACTGAGGCTCTAAGGAATAAGTCGTCCACCCGCACTGGTAAGAGTCAGAGCTGGATTCGGCCCAGATATGCCTGGCTCTCAAGCCTGACGTTCTTCATTACTATGCTCTGAGGCTTTTCCTCCTATGCCCTCTGTTTCCGAATGAATGAGACAGGCTTCCCTAATTTATTCAAACTCAGGATTCTCCTTTGGTAATTGCCAACAAGAAGATTCATTATAGCCTATGATGGGGAAGGTTTCTAGAATGTGGACTTCTGCTAATAATTGGCAGCAAAACACGACCATGGCATTTAGCTCTCAAATGGGGTTATCAATCCGTTAAGCTTTGAGGCACCTTCAATAACTATCTGTGTACAATTCAAACAAATGCTACAGTTATAAATTGATAATCTGTCCTCTCGACTTTGAGCCAAAGTTCTGCTTTCAACTGTACTGACATTTTGAATTAATCTAGCAGCTAAATATTTTCATCTGCTTCCACAATATTTTCTAATTTTTTAAATAGAAATTGACACGGAATTGGAAACTTAAAGATCTGCTTGAAAACACATGGAATAAACTAACACAACAGTAAATGAATTTTAAGTCTTCAGCTCTACTTTCCCAGACACATCCATATTATTGTTGGTTTAGTAAATGACACCACTCTTGGCATTTAAAGAGGAATAAATTAGGGTCAAAACCACGGGGAGAAAACATTCCACTGACTTTGACTTTGCTTAAGAAATACTAAGCAGTGCCAACTGACATCCACACACTGGGACTAGATCTGGCATACATTCATCTGGCAAGAATGGACGTTGTTAAAATGCAGGCCTCATGTTTACATAGCAATTTGTAATGCATTATCCTTAATGCTTTCTTCATTAAAAGGAAAAAGTAGAAATGAAAACCAAAAACTGACTTGGCTGATGGCTCCTTCTTATGTCCTATACTTTCACCCTCCCCCAAACCCTAACTGGTGATGTCGTCAAAGCCCCTCCTGGCACCCACAGGGCTGGCCACAACTCTGAGAGAGGGCCATCTTTTCCTTGAATAAGCAGAGCTTATCGTTAACTGTTATCTGTAGGGCTGGTGGTAACGTCTATCAGGAAGTCCTAAAATAAAATATGAGAGTTGTTATCCATCAGCTACCAGTGAGACATTTGCTGTGTCCCCAGATCCTAAGAGAAAGGGTTTGGCTAACACAATGCTAGTCTTTCAAAAAAAGGACTAGTTGACAAGAGCCTTGTTTCCTGCAGCAAAGAATGCAAAGACAAGCTGAAAGAAGGTATAGCTGCTGGTAGCCAAGGTGGCTGAAGGCAATCAACAATCTGAGACAGGTAGCGTTAGGAGTACTGGTTGACCAAAAACTACCTACCAGGAAAAATCTCAATTGGTGAGGCCAGCTCACAACGCACGTGGGTCTTCTTTAAATGGAAGGGATTTTGTCTAAGACTTTTTAAACAAAACCCAAGTAAACCATCTGGTTCTGGAACAACCCAATTTACATTTGATCCAGACTTACATTTTAGGTGACAATTTTCATAGCATTAAATAAAACCAAGCTTCTTCCTGTGCTTTAGGTAGGAGATTGTGTGGGGTAGGAGAAGAGATCTGGGGAGGGGAGGAAGGCTCTGCCAGGTGTTACCTCAAGCTTTCTCCATCTGTGCACGTTCATGGGGTTCTCCAGTTCCTCCTCCAGGGCTCGACATCGTGTCCTCTCCTTCAAGAATTCTCTTTGCATGTGGAAAAGCTCCTGCCTGAATAAGACAAACTTTCTCTCACTAAGAAATTCTCCACCATTTGGCTATCATGTCTTTATGTGGCTATAGACCCACGACACCATACATAAAAAGTTGGCATTAGGGAGACTTCTGTGAACACAGGGCAGCCTCCAGCCTGGGACAGACACAGATGTTACCAATTCCTGCAGGGCACAAACCTCAGCATTAGCTTTAATGAAAGTACCAGAGCTTCAGAATCATGATTCTGAAGACCCAAGGAGTTTATAAGTATATAAGAAGAACAGGGAGGAAGTGAATTATGAGAATTTCCATATGCTCTTCAATGCTTCTAAATATCTCTACATAAAGAACAATCTATCTTTTATGTTCTACCACAAAATATGGCACCTGACTGCAGGACATTGAGGCTCCAGTGATGACCTGACACTGATCAGGGTAGTGAATTTCACCCTGACCGTGCACTGGAGTCACCTGGGGAGCCGCACAACCCACCTTCGCCTGGACCCAACCCCTGCAGGGATTCCAAAACCTTCACTGGTCAAGCATGTTACTCGGGTTTCATAGGTTGTAAAGTCCTCCTGATAATTCTAACGCACAGCCAGGATGGAGGAGGATAGAGTTAGCTGTGATATTTTATTTGATGGTCCACAACTAACTACACAGATGGCTGCAAAAGTCCTGAAGAACTAGCTCCGGCTCAGACCTACTGCTCCAATCTGTGGGAATCTCTAGTTAATAGGCCTGCACATCAGCCATTCATAGGACCCTGGGAGCTGGCAGCCACCCTATGGAATAAGGCGCTTTGTTGCGGGGCGGAGAAGAGGCAAACACTCACGTTGACATGGGCAATAAGGATATTATTATCTGTCCTCGTCTGTTGTGGGTGTGCAGATTACTAATACCAAGCCATCTCTTTTACTTAATTGCTTCATTTAAACCAATAATACAACTTCCCCTCATTAGCAAGACAAACCATTAGAATTAAATGCATGATGTTCACTCAACAGGGAGCTCAGCACAAGCTGCTTAGAATTAAAAGCATATTTTTAACACTTCGATTTTCTAGAATGTCGTCAGAAGAGAAGGGCGGGAGGGAGTGTTAGCTACTGTTATGGACAGGTTATTTTGTTCTAGACTCTGTGCTAGGCACATTGTGTTGGTTTTGGTGTTTAGCTATAACTCCAAAGCTCAGAGAAGTTAAGAGATTTCCCCAAGGTCACACAGCTTGTGGGTGGCAGGGCTGAGATTGGAATTCATGCTGGCTTGCCTCCAATATCTTCAGTGAGTTGTCTTCCCATTGAAGAGAAATATATAAGCTGTTATCCACAAGCCAGTGATACTGACTAGGAATGGGTAGAATATGGTCCTTTGTGTATATAATAGAAATAACTCATGGCTGGCAAGTTCAGTGATGATCTTCGAGATCAATCAATAGCTCCTTAGAATGAACGTGTTTGTCTTAGAAATGTCAGTGGTGGTATTTCTGGAGAGTAAACTCCATGCATGGTTTTTTAATCCCTCCTTTATGTTTTTTTCTGCATTCGCCACATTTTCTACAGTGAGTTTGTTCTACTTCCATCCTCTGAAATACAAGCAACTCTAGAAAAAATAAAAAGTATTGATCCATCCTTGATGGTGGCAACTTCCCTTGCTATTCCTGAATATAATCAATGCATCTAAATATCAACACTATCTTCTAATTCAATTCATTTAAGAAGCAGATGCGGCCCGTGTCCTTGTCCCAAGGTGATCAAGGATACTGTTCATCTACAAGTCCGCAGGGAGTAAGGACAGCTCTGGAGACACCACCAGGCCTCTTATTTGGTTTCCTGCAATTGCCTATATAAAACATGGTGATGTTTTCCCAAAGGGGAAGTAGATCTTGTATAATACAAGATTTAAAGCCAGAAGAAGGCCCACTAAGCTAAAGTGAAAGCTGCAGAAGATAAATCAAGAGTGAGATATAAAATTTGGCCGCCTTCTAAGGAAACAGAGTTTTCAAATAGTGATAAAATTAAATTTTTTCCCTTCTTTTCATTCTGTATATAATTCCAAGAAAAAGATGCGCAAATGTTACCAGGATTAAATTTAAATACTGCTGCTCGATCGCTTGCATGCTGCCTACTTAAAGAAATTCTGAAAAGCTCATTGGGGGAAATGGTTTTCTGAATTGTATCTAGCTTGTGTCTGTGATCTGTCCTGAAATTTCTTTTTTTATTATTTTCTTTTTTTTTTTAATTTTTAAAAGATTTTATTTATTTATTTATTTATTTGACAGAGAGAGATCACAAGTAGGCAGAGAGGCAGGCAGAGAGAGGGGGAAGCAGACTCCCTGCTGAGCAGAGAGCCCAATGTGGGGCTCGATCCCAGGAACCTGAGACCATGATCTGAGCCAAAGGCAGAGGCTTAAACCACTGAGCCACCCAGGTGCCCCAATTTTCTTTTTTAAAAGCCAGAATACGTTTCTAAAAAAATCTTTTTGCACTCACTTATATTCCCTTAGGGACAAACTAGTTCACTTTTTTGGTGACATAGTATGGGCACAATGTAGATTCTCAATTATGGAAAAGTTGTTCTCATTATTTGCTCATAATTTCATCATATGAGAAAATTGATTTATACAACCTGATATAGACCTTCCACAACCAACAAGCAATGAACATATAAGGTCATTTCAGGAGCTCCCCCAAGACCATGGTGCCCTCACCTCTGAGTTCATTGACATTAGCCTATTATTATTATTATTATTATTATTACCTGAGTTCATCGACATTAGCCACACTCCTGGCAAGAATCCCCTTTTCTCTGCGAAGTTTCTTAATCTCAAGTTTGAGAATTCTCATGTCCTCCACCCTCTGGTTGTACTGGCTCTCGCCTTTATTCAACACAGACTGTTGGATCTTGATCTTCTCATAGAGCAAAGCCAACTCGTCATTGCGCCGGACAAGCTGAGACCCGAGGATATCTCTCTCGCTGATGACCTAGAAAGACAGGGAAAAGCATGGCCATTAGGGAAACAAAAAGTCTCATTTTCATTATGGCAGCCTCTTTCATCCTGTCAAAGATCTCTCAAATGTCCAAGTATGTGTCCTAGGCATCCAGTGGGCAGGGCACTGGAAAGATCCTGCTAGACATTCAGCACAGCTCCTCCCATGTGTTTGCAGTCCCATCGGAAAAGAAAGAGTACAACAAATCATCCATCATTATCATCATCCCACAGTTCTTGGCCTCTGGGTGTTTGTTTTTTTTTCCCAACCCATTATTTTATAAATGTTAGATTTTGAATGACTTTATGGTGGGCTAGCTCTTGCCTATTTCCACCAGTCCTTACTGTCTTACACTAGCCAATTTCTTTTTTTCAACCTGCCAAATCTCTGAAAGCATTTAAGTTTCTAACCCCCTAATTATGCATTTGAGTTTCTAACTCCAGAATTATATAATTATTCATTGCCATTACATGTGAGCAATTAAATTGTACTGGAATAAGTTCCCTGAGAACAGAAGCCTTATTTTCCCATTGACCCGGGCATCCCCAGTACCTAGAGGATAGTAAGTGCTCATAAATATGACTTGAATAAGGAATGACTATTTCATAAGTAATCAACAGAAGATGGGCTTCTACTGCTCTTCTTCCAACAGATGGAATGCAAAGCCTAGAAAAGAATGAGGATTCATGAAAAGTGGAAGCAAACAGTTGTGTCTGCTGATGAGACCTGCATGTCTGGTGAGAAGGGGTTCCTACCTGGTCTAATTCCTTCTTCTGTCTCAGCCTCTCCCCATCAGCCTCAGCGATGATTCGCAGGAGTTTTCTCTCTTCTGCTTCCTGCTTTTCAATGAAGTGTTTGGTCTCCAGAGCTTGTTGTCTTAGCTTCTGCAGCTCGGCCTGACAAAGAATGAAAGATACAGAGAGATTTCACTCTGTGGCAATACAGACCTGGACGTCGGGCCCAGATTTAGATGCACAGTTGTTCTTCTTACACTGACCCCCTGATGTTTCGTTTAGCATGGTTTGATCACCCTCCCAAGCAAAACCAGCTTCACACACACACACACACACACACACACACACACACACACATGCACACACACAGGCCTTGCAATAGTGTTGTAAAGAAACAACAGTGCACATTACAGCGATCATGTTTATTCTATGAGTTGTGCCCTTGAGGAATTTCCATACTTTTTCTAGATACGGATAGCAGAGGCTTCATTGGCATTCAGCAGCTCTTCTCTTCCCAGCTAAACAAGGTGAGAATTCACAAAGAATAGTGCAGAGGAGGATGTAGGGGTGAGGACAGGGGAGGGCCTTTGTATGTACTACCTCCTGTAATTGTCCTAACACAAACAGCACATCAACTGTAAAGATAAAGCCTGTTGCAAGAAAAGATTAAATTAACAAAGAGAACGACCAAGTGTCTATCTTAGAAAATGTCTTGATGGAACAGAAGAGATGTCATGGTACAAAAAGATATATAGATCCTATTTCTCAGATGCCTCCAACCTAGATGAGAAGATAAGATATACAAGTATTATGTGAATATTAACAATTTTAGGCAGTGATTTTTCAGTATCTTTATTAGCACACAGACAGAGTACTGATGTTACAGGAGGTCAGAGGACCATGGTTGTCAGGGAGGCTTCCTGGAAGGGCTCAGATCTTGAGGCTCTTGAGGTTACATGGAAATTGTAAGAGTGATGGGGACGAGGTGCCCTGGACTGGCCAGTTCCAGAAGGAAAATCTCTCTCATGAAAGGACACATTCACTTCAACCCCATGAGTATGTTTGTGACCTACAGTATCTCAGGCATGACACCAGGCATTTTGCATAGCTACTCTCATCCCATTTTACAAATACAATGTGTAGGAGACAAAGAAAACCAAATTCGCTTGCCCAAGGTCACACAGCTAGTAAGGAGCAGAGTTTAGATTGCAACCCAGATCTTTTGATTCCAAAGCCTGTGGAATCTTTTGATTCCTAGCAGGGGCGGCTAGCACCACCCAATTGTTTCAGGCAAAATACAAAAAGTAAGGCTTGAAAGATTCATCATCCATTAGAAATGGCAAATATAACCAACCACGTTACAATGTGGAAATGCTATTTACTGTGGGAAAAAATGACATGGGAGTACCCAGGGATGAGTTTCTAATTCCTGCCTGCCTAGAGGTTAGAGGGAAGAAACAGCGAGACCCTTGACAACTGACATATTTCCTAAGAGAAGAGGCTTGTGTTGGGGGAAGGCATTAACCAGACAAGCACGCAAACTGTAATGTATGTTCACCATACAGCCGAGCATCCAGTGTGGCTGATTATTGGAGTGTGGGGGAGGGAGTAGCAGGAGGTAAAACAGCCAGACAGGGAAGGGCTTTATATGCCACACACTGTACAGAGTATGCAAGAAGGAGCCACAGAAGTATTCTCATTAAAGGGAAGAAGAGTATGTCTTTGAGAGGTTCCATGCCCACATGGGAAGGACAGGATTTTATCACAGACCAGGCCAGCAGAAAAAGAAACAAACGAGAAGAGAGCTCTGATTTCACCCATGCCTGGAAACACAAGGGAGATGTCATGATTTTAAGGCTCCAACTTCTCAGTGGCCTGCAAGTCGGCAAATGACAGTAAATAAAGTAATACATTTTTCCTTCAAGGAAGTATTGGGACCCCACCACCACCGCCCACCCAGAAAGTTGACCCGGATGATAGAAAACGTCTTATTTGCTAGTGCCTGTGACCCGACGCAACTTGAGTTGGGTCGGACTCATGGAGACCAAGAGCCATGAATTCCATACCTCAATCTTGTCCAAACAGTAGAAGATACTGCACACCTAGTAATAGACGTGTAATGTCACAGACTAAATGCCTCTGG
This sequence comes from Martes martes, assembly GCF_963455335.1. NCBI lineage: Eukaryota > Metazoa > Chordata > Mammalia > Carnivora > Mustelidae > Martes > Martes martes. Next base: position 24,406,528 of record NC_137902.1, read on the forward strand.
CTACTGTGAAATCAAAGGATTCTTTTATGACATTTGGTTTGTTCACTCATGAAATATGTTTTGGTTTGGGGATAAGCAAAAGGAAAGGCTTTCTGAGAAAAGATCTGGTCTAGTATTTACCACTTTGGGGGGATTGCCTATTGGGAAAGAGAACAAAGAACCAGCCTTTCTCTTTCTATCATCAGTTAAGGTGACAGTGAAGACAGCCATAAAATACCTGCGTGGCTCATGTTTTCTTTAATAAAACTTTTATTTTCCCAGATGTGCAACATTCACTTCCCTGTTCCTAAGTGCCAAGAGCTGATCAGAATCCATCAGCAGAACAAAATGAAACCCCCGTTATATTAAAATGCAATCAACGGTGTGTAAAAGTATCTGTCTGAAATGTAAAACCATTCACGCGTTTGGCATTGCTGTGTGTGTGTGTGTGGGTTTTTTTCCATAATATATCAAAATTCTGAGTGGTCTCCTTATGTCATAAATTTATGGGCTGTAAACAAGATGTGGCATTAGACTATGGCAGCAAATGTTAACATCAACAAAATACCTTGAGTCTAATGCATTTAGCAGCTATAAATCTGAGCTGTCTCACCCAGGAGAGATGGTAACTGCTGTGTGCCCAAAAGCCCATCAAACAATGTTCTAGAGGGGACCTAAGGTATCCTTATCTCTCAAAGCATTGCCGGTGGTATGAAGTAGTAATACACTCACAGGACACACTTTTTAGTCGCTGCCTCCACAATTATCTTTGTGATGGGGTTTACGGAATATCTATCATCCAGTGTGGCTGTAGGTACACATCTCAACTCAAGAACCATACGCACAGGTATTTCACCCGTTTGTACATGATCCCGACATTCACTGGGTGTCACAGAAACCATCTGTTTACATCTAAAACAAATAGGACCACCCGAAGTTTTCCAGCCATGAGAATAATTGGGCTTCCCCTCTCTCTCTGTGGCAGCTCCCAGCCAGGTCATCCTAGTAAAAGGATAAGGTGCCCTGAAGCCAGGTGCTAATGTGGTGCCGGGCTCTGGACAGAGAGAATCTGCTACTGAATTATTCACCAGGAATCAAAGTGCTGTCACAGTGATGTGGGATGATTTGGAGGTGATGAGGCAGAATCAGGGGCTTGTTAGGACACTCCAAATGAGACGGCTCCGTCAGCACTGATGAGACAAGACTGGGACAGAATGGGCAGATGAACGCACATGCGGCAATATCTACAAGGACTATTGACATTCTGTCATAACCATAATGTGCTGACGATGTCTAGCATACTGAAGAGTCAGTGGAGCCTGGTAGCAAATGAGAGAGGAAAAGAAACATGGAAGGAGCAAGAGGTTTCTTCTGAGGGGAATGAATGAGGATAAAGATGATCTACTAAGGACAACAGTTTGTCATCTTGGAGAAGTAGTAAATTGGGTGGTCCTGTCTAAAGGTGTCCCACGGTCTGCCACGTAGGAGGGGACTTGCCCTTCCAGAGGTTTCCATGCCCACGGAGCTTTGTAGAACACAACAATAATAAGCTAAATGTCTTTTGGAGCAAGGGTACTAGAAAATCTGCCCTTCCCTCGAGGGTTTTGGTTTGCGAACTTCAGATGCATGATATCCAGAGACCTGTGCGAATTGTGATTCAAATATGAGGCTAAAAAAGTCAAAAGGCTGAAACTCAACATTTGAGCTGTCATATTTTTCTAAAGAATGTCAGACAAGCTTCATGATAGGCCAAAATTATCCAGTCGAAGCACCATTACAAGTCACCCTTGGATAACCTCAAATAATAAATCAAGCAGGCATCCTTTCTCTGTTTCTCATTCTTACCTCCATGGGAAATGCTGAGGGAAAAAGTCATCCTGGTTTCACAGTAAGTCCAAAGCAATCATCTTTCTATAATCGATAGCCCCAAGCTCTCCAGACCTAGGATTCCCCACTTAGAGCAAGCTCTCTAGGGCAGAAGCCCTTTAAACTCATCTTCCATGTGTACCTGCTGCCAGTTCTGCTGGTCCGGGACCTATAGTCCTTTATTTTCTTTTATTATGATGCTTCTTTGGAGCTATATATGCATGATGATGGAAGGCATAATTGAAACAAATAGTAACCAAAGTCAAACTCTAGGGAGTTAGGAATAACTGATCTTTTGCCTAGAACATTGCTTTTTCTAAAGTAGACTTTTGAAGAAGGCGGGCAGTTCTACCTTGGACCCCATTATGGGGTAACAATCTTTTGAAAAGAACATTAGTCGGGAAAGCAAGTGATGAAGATCAATGTCATCCTATAAAAAGAAAGAGATGACCAAATAAGAGTTGTACTGAAGACTTGGGGGATGATTTGTTAGCTTTGCTAACATGGGTCCATGCGGCCCATGGTGAAGCAATGTTTATAATAAGATTCTTCGGATTCATTCAATGATAAATAAACTCATCCCACTACAGGCTTTGCTATCATCTACAAAATTATTCTTTCAAACAAGGAAAATAGGGGCAAAGATGCAGGATATTTTCTAATTTAAAATTATGTATTTACATTTCTTTATATGGAAATGAATTTTAAAGCACAATTTTTTATTCATTTTTTTATCATAAGCTAGAGTGGGGAGGGGAAAGTCTCAGGTAAATATCAATTATCATATCCTTTCTGTAAAGACACTTTTGTTATATTTTAATCTTTCTCAAACCAAATGTGCCTTGATTTCATGTAGTAGTTTTATTTCCATGAAGACCTATCATTAAGTTGACAAAACCTATTATGAAATTGAGAGTGCATTTTTCAATCTATGGCATCTTGGAATCAAGGAAATTTGGCTTTAAAGCTGTCCAACACCAGCTACGCACTTTCAAGACAGGAACTATCTTTGAAAACTAATATGCAGAAACCAAGACACCCAGTCTCTCATTTGCTATAGAAACTTCCTCCAAGTGGCTCATAAACACCCATTCTGCATATACATTCTGCATATACATTTCCCAAGTGAAAGTGATACTTGCATACCCTTAGTTCCGTTTTAACTCCTTGGTCAAATGGATTAAAAGGGAAATCTATTGGTTCGGATAGGAAAAGAAAAATACTTCAGGTTTAGTGAATGTGTATAATAAAACATATTTCGTTTGAGGATTTGAAATGGTGTAATTATTTGGTATGTATTCTTGGAAAATGTCTTTATATTAGTAGACATATGATGTACCAAGTTGGTAAATTTAAAAGGGTATGTCTTAAGAATATACATGAAGACAGAGGTGATTCCCTGGAGGAGGGGCTAAGGCAAGTGCAGGCAGAAAAGTCAGGTACACATAAAGCAAACACCTATTAGGGGCAGCGGGACAAAAAGTCTTGCCAGCAGCACCTTATGGAAGGCCCAGGGAGGAGTTTGGGTGGGTTGGGCATGGGTGTTGGATGCACGTTGTAAATGCAAAGGGACTGTGGCAAGCCGGCAAGCCCCAGGACTTCTCGGGCACTGCCGACGTGCTTGGTTCTCTTCTACTGATGGGATGACAGCAGTTGGTGCACTAGCTGCTTACGCGTCTCCATGGGCTTTTTCCCCACCTCCACCTGGGAGCACTGCCCAGAAGGAGACCTGCCCTGGAGGGGGTGGGGCTCCTCTTGTGGTTCCTCTGTTGTTCTCCCCGCCCCTTGTTCCTTCAGTGAGCGCAAGGCCTGCCTCACGGTGAGGGGCAAACAGGCAGACTCCTGCCACCACCACTTCTATTGCCAACTCTGTACCTTCAGAGTTTCCTTCTCCTTTTCTATCCGCTGCTGTTCCAGGTGCAGCTTCACAAGGGCTGACTCTTTGGCTGAGATTTCTTCTTTCAGCTGATCTACCTGATGGGTCATAATCTTTAATTTTCTCTTCATTTCTGTTATTTCATCCTAATAAAATGAAAGGAGAAATGTTCAAAAGTGAACTAAAGAGACAACACTATCTGTATAGAAGTTCCATCCATATGCAAGAGCTTTTAAGGGAGGCTCTCTCCAAACAGTGGTCTCCTGAACAATTACCACTGGGCTCTCCCTTTGTCCTCTTGTGCCCATCAACCTCCAAGTCCTTCCTAGCCTTAACTCTCAAAATATTCTCATGCAATATTCACAAAGTATGCAAAAGGACTACGCCACACACACAACACACCTACAAAACACACAATACATATATACAGCACACACAACACACGTGACATGCATGCGACACACGTACAATGTACAACACATGCAACACACACAACACCGTACACATGCAACACAATACATGCATATAACACATACAATACACACAGCACATGTGCACAATACGTGACGCATACATATAACAAACACATGACACATGCAACACAGCACATGTGACCCACAACACATACAACACAACACACGTGGCACAGACAACACATACAACAAACACAGCATATACACACAACACATACAACAAACACGCACATACTACACACATGCTTTATTCCTTGTTTTACAAGGGAGGAATTGGCCCCACAACAAACATTATAACTAAAAGGTCACAAAGCAAAGATCTGCAATTAAATGACAAGAGTGTGCTGCTCCCCTCTGAGTCATGGTCGCTATTAGCAGTTCTAAAAATTAGAAACAGGAGAATGGCAATTCTACAACTCTATATAATAATTAAAAGCAGGACCATGATCTTCACATCCCATCAAGCTGTGTCATTTCCACTTCAAACAAGCTGATAGTTCAGCACAAACTGATCTTCTCTTTCAGGTGAATTCCATGAGATTTCTGGTTTGCCCTGTTCTAAATTCTGCCATTAGGAAAACAGAAACTGCTTTAAACCCAGAAGGGGGGAGGAGTCAAAACGTAAAGACTAAATACATTCTTTACCTGAGCCTCAACCAGATTTTTGCTATACAGATTCCTGTCTGACCTCACGGCTTCATACAGGTTCTGTTGTTGTTTTAACTTAGTCTCTGATTCAGCGATTTTTTTCCTGTAGTCAAAAATCTGCATTTCACGGATTTTTATGTCTTCCATGTTCATGAGGACCTGGAGAAGAAAGAAGTATATCGAATGGTTAAAGAGCCAATCTGTTTTTATCAGTTCAGGACAAACAGAGATTTTGATCTAAGGGTAGCTGGTAGAAATGCTCACAATCAGAAAATCTTACTGTGGTTATAATCACTGCGGTACAACACAGAAATTCAGCCCAGCTGATTAGGGGCGAACATACATTTGATCTACGCTAGAGTTCTGCCCAAGCACGAAGGCTTAGTGCAGTTATTTTGTGATCACAAGAAGAAAAAAATAAAGAAATTCTTTCAGTTCTGAAAACCTCTCCCAAACACCCACCCAGCAAAAAAGAGAAAAGAAAAAGAAAAGGCACCAGTTTAAACAGATCTTCACATGGAGCACTAAGAAAGATAAGAAATAACTTAGCTAGTTGGCCACCCTCATAGCTTTGAAAATTTAACCGTGAGAAAGAAAAGGGGCCTCTGGACATCGATAGCAATCAAAACGCTGTCTCGCCAATGTCAAACTCGCTCCATCCAGGAAACTCAAAGGACTTCATAAAAATGCATTCTATTGTGCACCAAACACTTCAAGGCAAGATGAGATGTGAGAATAACTGCCTGTTTTTTGCAAGTATGAAAAACCGAGGCACAGAATTCCACCGCGAGCCAATACTTCTCAACAAGCAATCCATACAGCTGAAATTACATAATCATGACTCTCAGCTGCAGTGTCCACAGAAATTGATTTTTTAAGGACAAACTTCTTCGAAAATTCCTTAAGAAGAAAAAACTTTTGCATTGATTGAATCAATGGAGTTATGGTCTGGACAGAAGCTGGAACACACAAGGAGAAAATTCTTCAGAGTTTTACTGCATCGCGGTGACGTTCTCTTAATGGTTTACAGCTTAAGGGGGGGGTGGGTAAACAGAGAACAGAAGCCAGGCAGGTCCTTGCACTAACACGGCCAGGGAAGGATCCTCTCGAGAAGAGGCATTACACCTAGAACTGAACGATCAAAAAGTACCTAGACCTTTGCCAAGCTCCTATTCTCAACTGTGGGCTACCTGTGAGCAGCATGTTCCCAAATCATTGCCCTATGGAATCCTTTCTTCCACCTGTGGAATTAGTACACTCCAAGAAAACCCTGTTCTAAGGTTTTGCCATCAGAGGTAACAATAGCTAGTGTTTAATATATTTATCCTTTATATATTTTTTAAGATTTTATTTATCCATTTGAGAGAGTGAGAGTGAGAGAGAGCGTGAGAGGAGAGAAGGTCAGAGGGAGAAGTAGACTCCCCGTGGAGCTGGGAGCCCGATGCGGGACTCCATCCTGAGACTCTGGGATCATAACCTGAGCCGAAGGCAGTCGCTCAACCAACTGAGCCACCCAGGCACCCGATTATCCTTTATATCTTTAAGTAAACAACTTTCAAAATTTTCCAAGACACATGTAAGGAGGGATGGAACTAAATCACAGTAAATGCCCTTTGGGCATATATTATTTTGTAGCATTTTTTTTTCTTATTGCGCCTATTGATTTGATATACTTATTAATAAATGATTCCCTTTACAAGTATTTTAATTTTATTTCTTTATACATAGCCCCATGTGCCATCCTTTTAAATAAACACATCAGCGTGAAATTTTTTTTTCTTTTACTTATTTATTGGGACCTTCCTTCTCTCTTCTACCCATATCAACCCTTCATCAACCCATCAAGCAACCAGGTTAACAATTTAGTGTGTGTTCATCCACATTTTCCTTTGAATTCTACATATTCAGTTCAAGTCTTCTGGCATAACAGCTAATAGTTCTCAGACACATTCTATGTACCAGGCATCCTATATATATTAACTCATTTAATCTTCACAAAACCCCTACGAGATGTGCGCTATGAACAACCTAATTTTACAAAGAAGGAAATCTCAGTCAAAGAAAGTAATACCATCCACACCTCCTCAACCAGTATATAGACAGACACAGGGATTTGTCTGTCTCCTTTTGTCTTGCTTTTTAGGTTTTGTTTTTATTTTTTAGCCAAATGTGATCTTCTTATATATGCTTGTATGCGCCTTACTTTTTAATCACTCAGTAATACTTCGGGGGAATCATGTGGAGTATCTCTAATGCACTCTCTTTCGGGGTGGTTTAGCACACCACCGTGTGGCTGAGCCATCACAGACTCAGCTCTTCACCTCTATGGGCATTAGCTTGGTTTCCACTTTTTTGCCACTCTGAACCCTGCTCCCCTAAACATTTTGGTACATGTGTCCTGATGTACTTGTGCTTTCGCTTCTGTTGGGATGGATTCCCAGGAGCGGACTCTCTGGCTCAAAAGACATATGTATTTTCAACCTTAATAGATATTGCTAGATTGCTTTCCAAAATGGCTGTAACACTTTACATTCCCATAGCGCCCGCAATAGTTTTCTTAATAGAAAACTATCCTTGCGGTTTCAGGATAAACCCTCTTTGGTCATACTGGGTGATTCTTTTAATGTACTGTTGAATTTGGTTTGCTAGAATTTCATTTAGGATTCTGCATACATATTCACAAGTGATCGAAGTCAATAACTTTCTTTTCCATTCTATTTCAACGTCAAGGTTTCTGCTAGCTTCATAAAGCGAACAGAGTACCTTTCCGTTCACCCATTCATTCACTCACCCATTTATTCACTCACTCAATGAACATGTATTGAGGGCTTCTCACTGACAGGCACTGTACAAGCACTAGTGATGTAAAGAACAGTAAGACACATTCCCCGCCCTCAAGTACACCTCTAGGGAGTGATTCCACCACACAATGGGTCCTCAAGGAATAAACAGAACTAGGAAACTTAGACATGTGTGGGTGTTGGAGAAGCAAACACTGGAAGGCTAATGGATAGTATCTTCTGAGGATGGTCCTACATGTACAATGTAAACCATTGATATTTGGGATTTGCACAATTTATGGAAAGTACTTCTTCCTTTTTATGCTTCAGCCATCCTAACCAAGGACTCACATCAGACCCCAAGCTCTCTCCCAGACCTAGAGTCTTTACTCATTATCCCTGCAGAAGGCATGGGTTATATATATCAGTGCTAGAATGTCAATCAGTATTACCCAAAAAAATGCAAAGTGCAGGAACAGCACTTTTTCTGAAGTTACATAGCCTGAGACTTATCTGATTCTCAAAAGTTTGAAGAAACTCCGTTCAAAGGTATTGGGCCCTGTGAGTGTTGGAGTTAATTCTCCCTCAACTTCTTTAGTGGCTTCCATAGTTACTGATCTTCCTACGTTTACTACTTCTCTACAAGTCAAACCTTGATGTATGTACATATTTTCAAGAGAATTACCTATTCAGCCAATTTTTTAAATTTATGCCACTAGATTTGTACAAAGTATTTTTACATGCTTTTACTGTTCTATCATTATTAACTGAGATCATCTACTTAGTGTGGAAAGAGAACAGCCCAAAGTAAGAATAAATACAGACTGTGGAAATGGTTTGGATGGTTGGTTGAGGGCCTAGAAGGAACAAAATTAGAAAATCTAAAACAAGGAGGTCTGGAGAAAAGGCATCTGCATAGATCTGAAATGAAAAGAAACCCCTTTCTTTTTCCCATCGTTTCTTCCCTCCATATCTGTAGAATCCTTAAAAATGAATAGCAGGCAGTCTTTCAAGGTACCACCACCAATAACTAAAATGTATAAGTTAGAAATAAGTGTGGGAATCTGGGTGGCTCGGTAATTAGGCATTTGCCTTCAGCTCGGGTCATGATCCCAGGGTCCTGAGATAGAGTCCATGCAGGGCTCCCTGCTCAGTAAGACTGTTTCTCCCTCTGCCTGCTGCTCCCCCTGTTTGTGTGCTCTCTCTCTCTCTGTGTCAAATAAATGAATAAAATCTTAAAAAAAAAAAAAAAAAAGGAGCACCTAGGTGGCTGAGCCATTAAGCAGCTGCCTTCGGCTCAGGTCATGATCCCAGGGTCCTGGAATCGAGCCTCACTTCGGGTTCCCTGCTCAGTGGGAAGCCTGCTTCTCCCTCTCCCACTCCCCCTGCTTGTGTTATGTCTCTCTCAAATAAATAAATAAAATCTTAAAAAAAATAAATGTAAAACCTAAATAAGATATCTATTACCAGATCTGGTATTTGTTTAATTTAAAAAAAAGAAAAGAAAAGAAAAGAAAAAAAGAAAGGCACTATCTCCGACTAAAATTTAGCCTTTCTATGGACATGATCACACTTCTTTGGGCTCAGTGAAATGAATGGATTGAAAATACTTTGAACAGCATCATCAGCATTCAGAATATCAAGCAGTACATCAGAGAAAAGAAAAAAATTGCTTGTTCAATCACTTTGAGAGATGTTATAGCAAGAATCATCCTTTGCATAGACAGAATAATGCTCCAGAGAAAGGATGCAGCCAAGGGCATTTCCTTTGGGGGCATCCAACTAGTAGGGTCTATCTTTGTGCACACAACAGTGCAGGAAATCACAGTGCATTTGCTTCTGGATTCTTGAAGCTGGGAATAATAAGAACTCATCATGATACCAAGAAGATCAAAGGTATTTTAGTTAAATGACAATGAAAAAAAAATACTGAAACTAAGGGAAAAGACAATTTACAAAGCAATTTATTTGTAAGTGTCGGAACTCAATTTGTTTCAATGGAAATCATTCAAACCAATGTCAAATCCTGAAAATTCATAAAATGTGTGGGGTGTTAAGTAGGAGCAAAACCTTTAGTCAACAGGCCCCTGTTGAAAATGGCATATCAGAGAATGTGGGATGCCAGCTGTGGGGCTGGAGCTTAATTAACTGATTATACTTTAGATACGTCAAACCAACTCATGAGAGAAGTCATATCCAAACATGAAAAGCTCTGTTAGAGCCGGAGACTTGGAGACCCCAGCCTTCGAAGCCCACTTCTAACTAACCCAGAAAATGCTTACAGAGCAGTCTGAGGGTACAGTCCCAGTTTATAACCTACTACCTTTTCTTTTTCTGTTAAAACAACCTGCCAATAGAAGTAAGAGTGAGATAAAAAATCAATAATGCATGCTGGAAATCTGCAGCATAGTCAAAACATCACATAAACTAAGGCAGGATAAGAAAGTAGGTCACTGAATTTGGAGCCCTTTAACTTACATTTGATGAAATATCAGTATAATAAACTCCTCCAATAAGTTTTTCTGACTCAATGTCAATGATTTGAATGCTGACAATGCCTCTACCTTCATAATGAAACTGAAAAACTCACTCTCAGGAAAACAAAACAAAACAAAAAAACCTATGTGGCCAGGCACGTGAGGTTTTAAGTCTTCTCTATTTTTCTTGCTTTTTTATCTTATTCTCTACCTTAAATTTAGAGAGGCATATCTATGTTTCTGGGCGGTTTTTAAGATTTTATTTTTTTAAGTAAGCTCTCCATCCAACATGGAGTTCAAATTCATTACCCCAAGATCAAGAGTCACACGCTCTACTGACTGAGTCAGCCAGGCACCTCTGTATTTCTCTTCTTTTGTTGTTGTTTTTTTTTTTAAGATTTTATTTATTTATTTGACAGAGACTGAGATCACAAGTAGGCAGAGAGGCAGGCAGAGAGAGAGGAGGAAGCAGGCTCCCCGCTGAGCAGAGAGCCCGATGTGGGGCTCGATCCCGGGACCCTGAGATCATGACCTGAGCCAAAGGCAGAGGCTTTAACCCACTGAGCCACCCAGGCGCCACTGTATTTCTGTTCTTAATAACTTATTGCATCAGGGGCACCTGGGTGGCTCAGTCAGTTAAGTGTCTGCCTTTGGCTTAGGTCATGATCCCAGGGTCCTAGGATCATGCCCTGTGTCCGGTTCCCACAGGCAGCCTGCTTCTCCCTTTCACTCTGCCTGCAGCTCCCCCTGCTTGTGCACTTGCTCTTTCTCTGTCAAATAAATAAATAAAATTTTTAAAAAATAATAAATAACATATTACATTATCTTATAAAATGAGGGATATAATCATGTCTACCTCAAAGGGCTATTATGAGGATTTAAGTGAGAAGATACATATATTTGTACCAGCATGTAAGTACCTAGCAGATCATACTTTTATCAGTTATTAAATAATAGATTATCATGATAGGGTAATATTCTGTCATGTTATATAATACTAGTACTTAACAAATCAATTCAAGTTTTCTGTGGATCAAATTCTGTTCGGCAGGAAAAGAGTAATCCCTAGACATATGTAATTTCATAATAACACAAAAAGCTTATAATTTGTCTATGAAAGATGCCCTGTATAAAACTTCAAATTAAGACCAAAGAAACAGGAGCTCCATTTCATTATGAAGTACCAGTTCAATCAATACTTCTCTGATCAACTTTCTTTCCTCACCTCCTTATAAGCCCTCGAAAGCACATTATTATTCATTTCTTGGGAGCTTTGTCTAGGAGAGTTTTGCTTGCCGCTGTTATAAGCAAATAAGCAGAGAGCTAAGGAACATGGAGGTAAGGATTCATTATGAAAGAATGCTTTTTGGTGTATAAAATGTCTGGAAAGGCAATGGCCAGAAGTTTAATATTCAGAATGAGAAAGGAGGGGTTCTAAAATGAGCCAAGTGCATAATATGCAACATGTGCCTCAGATTTAATGATTAACCAGGAATAGTTTTACCCAGAATTTATAGAAGTTGAGTAAATATGGTGGACCTCAACTTATAATGCCATTCCTGGTGCTTCTCAGTTTAACTAAAGAGTGAAAGTTTGAGAGCAGCAGAGGAGAAAGCATGGGATAAAAAGCGCTGAATCTCTCTACTAGATTATGTTATGGTTCTGCAAATATTCACTCCCTCTCCTGTCACTACCACCTCCATGGGAAGAGTCTTCCCCTTGCTACTGGGCATGTGACTTGCCACAGCCAATGGGATGTCAGAAGAGAGAGCCATGAAATGTGCTTGTGTGCTTGGGTTTCTCCTTTGTTTCCTTTCTTCCTCCATGAGAGCACCATGCATGCTGGAGGACCAGAAACACGTAGAGCAAAACCAGACCAAACTCACAGCCTCCAGCCAAGTGCAGGCAAGCCTAACCTAGATCACCTGAGTTCCATCCAACCGCAGAGGTGTGAGAAGTAAGTGTCGGAGCACCTGGGTGGCTCAGTTGGTTAAGTGTCTGCCTTTGGCTCAGGTCGTGATTTTGGGGTCCTATGATCAAGCCCATGTCAGGCTCCCCACTCAGCAGGGAGTCTGTTTCTCCCTTTTTCTCTCCCAATCCCTCTCCCCACCATTTGTGCTCTCTCTTGCACTTTCTCTCTCTCAAATAAATAAATAAAATCTGAAGGAAGAAAGGAAGGAAGGAAGGAAGGAAGGGGAGGGAGGGAAGAAGGAAGGAAGGAAGAAAATTCTTATTTCTGCATGCCAGTGAGATTTGGTGGTCGTGTATTATGCCGCATTAGTATGGCAAGTGTTGACTGAGACAGGCACATAAGAAAAGGTTTAGGATTCTGAGCCAACCGATTCTGGCACAGAAAAGGATCTTCTTCCTCGTTTGCAAATGCCAAGTTAAATTAATAAAATGTAATGTAGGGCTTTCGTTCTCTGAGAGTTCACCTTTCTTTCTCTCAACAGAAAGAACCAGAAGGCAAATGTTGACACTGTTTTTGCAGCCCAGAAGGCAGAAGAGACCACGCCACGAGTCCCCCACGGCTAAAATCACTGAGGATAACGCAGATAAGATTGTCTGTTATGGCAACATGTTTCAAATGAATTTAAAATGGGGTAAGACCCATAATGATAAATTCATTAGTGAAGAAGAATTTAATGTAAATACCTAAAAGTAAGTCTTTGAGTGGTTAATTCAGATCTCTTATTACACTTTCCATTCATTCTTTCAAAAAATATTTGGTACCGATTTAAGAATTAAGTAGTAAGAAGAGCTCAAAATTGAATACCAATCCTTCTCCTGTGCACAGAGATAAAACTAGTGCAAACCATAGAAGGAATCTTGCATTCTTTATCAGATTCATATTGTGAACACGTTCCCCGTTTTAAAAAATATTTTTCAAACACGTGGTCTTTATGGTACGTAATATTGTATCAGATAAGTGTAGAACAATTTATTTTAAAGAATATCCTTTTATAAAACTCTTTGCATTTCTTCTATTTCCATATATCGAGTTCTTACAAAAGAAATTGCTGGATTAAAACTTGGAACAACATATACTTACTCCAGAAGTTGATGAAAACATCAGTTTCCTGACATTATCCCCAGCCCCTGATATCAAATAGAGTGCAGGAAAGGGAATGTTCTGTTTGCGGGAATGAGGGGAGTGTGTGTGTGTGTGTGTGTGTGTGTGTGTGTGTAGCAGAAAAGAAAGAAATATGGGAAGGGACATATTTCTTATATGTATTAAGGACATGCAGGGACACCTGGGTGGCTCAGTGGGTTAAGCCTCTGCCTTCGGCTCAGGTCATGATCTCGGGGTCCTGGGATCGAGCCCCACATCAGGCTCTCCGCTTGGCAGGGAGCCTGCTTCCCCCCCTCTCTCTGCCTGCCTCTCTGTCTGCCTACTTGTGATCTCTCTCTCTGTCAAATAAATAAATAAAATCTTAAAAAAAAAAAAAAAAAAAAGGACATGCAGGTCCTTAATAAGTGGTCCAGGGGTGCCTGGGTGGCTGAGACGGTTAAGCGTTGAACTATTGATTTCGGCTCAGGTCATGATCTCAGAGTTGTGAGATTAAGCCCCAAGTGGGGCTCTGCAGAGTGTGCTTGAGATTTAATCTTTCCCTCTCCTTCTGCCCCTCCCCTTGAGCGCTCTCTCTCTCTCTCTCTCTCTCAAATGGGTGGCTCAGTCAGTTAAGTGTCTGCCTTTGGCTCAGATCATGATCCCAGGGTCCTGGGATATAGTCCCACATGGGCTCCCTGCTTAGTGGGGAGCCTGGTTCTCCTTCTCCCTCTGCCTGTTGCTCCCCTGCTTGTGCTTGCTCCCTCCCTCTTTCTGTGTGTCAAATAAACAAAATCTTTAAGAAGAAGAAGAAGAAGCAGCAGCAGCAGCAGCAGCAGAAGTCGTCATCTAGAGATGACCCAGGTTGCTGTAGCAACTGATACATGCTGTCAGGGGTTAAGTAAGAAATAGAAAAATTACAATTGATAAAGAATTTGTTAAGAACTTATACTTAAATGATTAAGTGACACATTATACAATCCTGTGAAGTTAAACATCAGAATTATGAAAAACAGTTACCAGCAAAATTTGGTACGTCTACATTTTTACAAGGAAACTGAAAAATCAATAATCCTATATTAAAATCAGTGACAGCCTCCTTTTTACCACTCATCATCTATCCATTTGTTTAACAAACACTTTACTGGTGCCTACTATTTACTGGCACACTAGAAATGAAGAAATGAATGAGATAAAAACTTTGTTCCCAAGAGCTCACTGTAAAGTTGGAAAAACAAATGTGCAACGAAAATAATTACTCTAAGGATGGTAAGTACCATTGCAAAGATACAAACAAATCCATAAAGAAGAGAGTCAGAGCAGGTTTGAGCTCGGAGATGAGCTTTTGAGCGGGGTATTGAGGATAAAGAGGAATTTTCCAGACAGAAAAGGGAAAGAAGGACTTTCTAGGGAGAACAAAGGGCTTGGACTCTGTCCCCTAAATCACAGTATACCATTGCATTGTCTTGCATGGATTATAGGTATGCACCCAAATACTGACTCACTCTATTAGGTGGGACCAGGGCAGCTAACATCCCTAGGTTAGTCCCCTCCAACCCTGAACATTTTCTCCCTTATTTCCCATAAGCTACAGACAAATTTTCTATATGTGCTAAGGATGCAAAAAAAAAAAAAAAAATGTTAGAAAGCACGGACCCAGGTTGCTGAGAAGTGAGGTTTGTAAGGCCAGGAGTGATACCAGTATCACACTGGAATTTTTAACAATGAACTTTGATAGAGTGATGGCAGCCAGAGGTGGAGAGACACTGATTACCAGGAAGGTGAAGCAGGAAGATCACACGTTCAGATACATGCCCTGTCTCGGCATACAGCGCCTCCCCCTTACTAGGATTATATTCCTTCCCAGGGACGTTGGGCTTGGCCATGTTACTTGCCTTAGCCGAGGGCAAATGAGTGGACAAGCCCTGTGCCTTTCTCTTCCCAGCAGAAGCTCTGAAAGCATCACAAGGTCCACTATTACCCCGTTTTCGCTCTGAAAGAGGCCAGCACATCCCAACAGAATCAGTGTGGAATGAAGAGGACACGAAGCAGGGCACCAGCAGACCCACGAAGGCCATTGATTCAAGCGAAAAATGAATCTTTGTTGCTACAAACCACTAAGATTTGAGGGTTATTTCTTACAGCCAAAGCTGACGAATGTGCAGCCTGACGGGCTAGCCTAGGCTGGAGCATATGATTGGAGAATACGAGTTCCTGGACCGACCACTGGTTTTCTGGGAGTCAGGAAATCAATCAACCGTGCTTGTAAGATGATTAAGTGAGAAAAGAAACACACTGTATTCCAACGGCCCCCAATCAGGGCTGTGAGAATCACGGGTTGTGAGGGGAGTTGGGGGGAGGGGGGATCTTTTACACGGAAGACGCATTCAGCCTGGGCTAGACTGAGCATAGCCTGGTCCAAACTTACATTCTACAAACATCTGCTGAGCATTTATTTAGTCTAAGCAGAAAGAAGCTGATTTCCTAACAGTAAAGCTTGTTTCCCTCTTTCTTGATGTTTATAATTCAAATGTTGGCTGTCCTCCTTGTCATCTTCACTGAAATTCCACTCCAAAACAAAACAAAACAAAGTGAAACACGCAAGAGCGCTGGGAAACACTGTAGATTTCACTGAGGAGATGAAAGAGAGGGCTTACACCGCAGAGCAGATAACATTTTGCCAAGGGGATGGGGGAGGATCTTGTTAAACGAGTCTTTTCTCCCAAACCCTCTTCTTAGCCTCATACTTAAAACTTTCCTTCATTCCCCAACATTGCCTCCTGACACCATGAAACCCTCTGTTCTACACCATCTGGGAATACACTGAAGGCGGTAGAGCCTAACCACTCATGCTGAATGCTGGCCATGTGCTAAGACAATGGGTTAAAGCAGATCTGAAATCCCTGAAGTTGTTTTCAAGGCACTGCCAGGAGCACTCGCCCTTCTCCGCAGTTTACAGGAAGTAGAGATCTGGGACTTAGCTACTCAACGTGTGAATTTCTACCACTGGTGAGGTTTCCAGGTTCCCAACAGTTGGGAAATAAAAATGCCCTTAGAATGTGTGAACATTTACCTGATGCCAGGAGTCACTCACATCTTAATTTGAGGTCATTTAATTAGGTGCATTTCTCCTAACAAGTAGTTGGAATCCTCAGTCTGAGGGGACAAGGGTTGCAGGGATAGACGTGGGGGGTGAGAACAAAGGGTACAGAGATGGGGATGCTGACAGCACCCCACCACCCTGAACCCAAGCGTCCAACACACGGAAATTGCACAGCAGGGCAACAGGGGAGGGGTCTCGAAGGGGAAATGGAGACCCTCAAAGCATTGACCTTGTCTGTTTCACAGTCTGACCCAGATCAGCCCTGGGACAGCTTTTCTTCTGTCAACATTGTTCCTCTTAAATGCTCATGCAAACCACCAGCTCAGATCTGAAGCAATCCTCTTTGCTACAGCGTGTGACCTTCAGAGAGAATGTGCTTATGCTCCACTCACATCATCAAGGAGTGATCCTACCTTTTGGGTAAGGTCACTGGCTTCATTGATGTACCGATCTCGCTCCTTTTCCAGCTGAAAGATGATCTTTCTCTGCTTCTGAGCCTCATCTTTGTAGTTCTGGATTTCTTCCTCCAGGTTCCTCTTGGCTTGCTCATGGAGCTTTACCAGGTCTATCTGCTTCTGGGTCGCACTGACTGCCTTAAGCATATTCTAAAAATAAGGACAACAGAGCAGTCACGTTACTCAAAACGTGTGGGGATTTCTGGATAAATCTATCCCGTTTCATCCCTAAAGTAATTAGACACATAGTTTTTTGGATAAATAAAGATAATCATATTCTCTACAGCTTATTTAGAGCTTAGTCTGTTAATTTTGCACAAGGCAAACACATGCATAGGTACACTAAGTGACCACAACATCCCAAGGAAGTGAGCACTATCTTGCTCCCATTTTAAGGGTGGGAAACTGATACTCAGAAGTTAAGGTGCTTGCTTACAAGTTCAATCAACAGGGCAGTGGCAGAGCCAGGATTTGAGTCCAGGTCCAGCTGACCCCAAAGATAACCTCCATCTCAGCTCTAGTCTTCTTCCTGCGAGCCTAGAACAAGTGAACCTACTCACCTAACAGGGCTTTGATTACAAAGTAAAATAAAACCAACTCGTTAAAAATGCAACTATCTAGAATTAACATATGATCCAAAATCTCACTCCAGGGTACCTAACCCAGAAGCACTGGAAACAGGTGATCAAAAAAGAATCGGTATATGAATGCTCACAACAGCACCAGTCACGATAGCCAAAACGGGCAAACAACCCAAATGTCCATCAGCTGAAGAACGGGTCATCAAAATGTGGTATATCCACACAGGCGAACATTCATCAGCCACAAAAAGGAATGAAGTCCTGATACAGGGCACAGCATGGCTGAAGCCTGGAAACATTATTCTGAGTGGAAGAGGCCATACATAAAAGGTTCATGTATAACGGGATTCCAGTTCTATAAATATCCAAAATAGTCAGATCCACAGAGGAAGGCGGCAGATTCGTGGTCCTTGGGGGTGGGGGAAGGGGGCATGGGGGGAATAACCGCTTTGCAGGTACACAGGTTCCTTCTGGAATGAAGAGAGTGTTCTGCAGCCAAGTGCGGTGATGGTGACATGACACCATCAATGTACTCAGGGTCACTCAGGGTAAATTCTGTCTTATGTTTATTTTACCATAATAACACACCAACTAGCCCAGTTTCTTAAAGAATGCAGATGCCCGTGCCCCAAATCTAGAGATTCCGACTCAGTGGATCTGGGAGTGGACCCAGGTGCCAACATTTTTTTTTAGTGCTGCAACGAGTGATTTCTGCAGCTGCAATGGAAATTCCAAGTTTGGCTGCCCAAGAAGCCAGGCTGTGCCCTGAAAACAAGGAGTCGATAGAGTAGTGCTGCCTTGGCAGCCAAGCTCATGCAGGAGGGTTCAGTTCTCTGGCCGCAGGTGAATGGACCTGCGACTTTTGAAATAGGGTCTTTAGTTTTCTGCAACTCAATAGAGGACGTGCACTCGGGAGCTGGTGGTTAAAGTCATCTTTTTTTGCCAAACAGACCAGGAAACAGGGAGGCATTCTTCCCCAAAAGAGAAGAATGAAAGCAAAAACTCAGCAGGAAATCCAGTGGTAGTGAGAGAGGGCTTTCTGTGTATCCCTAGAATGTCAAGTCAGCTTCCTATCAGTTCCCGAGGCCCAGATGTATCCTTGCGTACCACGAGGCTCCTTGTTGTCCCTTCCCAAATCTCTAAGCAACACAGACCCGCAGCCAGGTCTGAAAACCACTGGAATATAAACACACTATACCTCAGATGGGTGATGAGGCAGAAAATAGAAAAGGTCAGCTTGATTTTCAAGTATTGAATTCAACATCCACTCTATAAAAGACAGAGCCATTTTAACATGACACTGAAAGAATGAAAATATATTCACGTTGCTGCCTGTCAAAGCCATGTCACTATTCATTTAATGAAGGGGGTATGGGGTATTTCAAGTCAGTGAGGCAAGACTATATTATTAGTGATGGTGGGTTGCATACCTGCAGAGGGTCAGATCCTGGCTGGGCAAAGCACTAAGAAAGGAGGCACACCAGCCAGAAAAGAAAAAACTATACCCTGTCTTGGAAGAGGAACTGATGTTAGTCAAATCAAACAAATAAAAGTGAAATTAAAGTTGTGCTACATGTCCTATTACGGCAGAAAATCTATTGGTTGGCCACCAATATTCATAAAACATAAACAGGTTAAATGCATATCTTAAAAATAAATTTAAAATTCTAAATCCAACAACATTGTTTGCATGTGCAAATTTATTAAATAAAGGAAGAGTTTTCAGGATTATGCAAAAAAAAACAATAATTTTCTAAGGAGCGCTCAGCATGTAAAGATAGGTAATCTCCTATTATTTCCCAGGATCCCTAAATAGTCTTCTTCAAGCTTCCAGAGTGGTCTGTTTAGTCAATATTTGTTCAATTCTGCGAAACCTAAAGAAATAATGAAAGTTGGAGTAAAAAAATATAGGCTATTTCTACTTGATGAGATGACTGTCTTGGCCAAAAGCCACAGACTGTTCTGGAAGGAGCCTTCTCACTCTCCATCTGGCCCTTTGATTTTTTCCTCCCTGGAGGAAATCCCTGAGCAGGAAAGTTTACACTAAATTCTTGGAACTAGTTAAACTCTAAGAGTGACAGTCAATGGAAGGAATCCTCTGGACTGGTTTAGAGAAGAAAGGGGTGGGGGTCAGGGTCCTCCCATAAATGGAGGCCTTCCAGGCCTCAAGCTCCTGCAACCCCTCCCTCAGCTTTGGACCAGACTGAGCTCAGGAACTAGGAGATGTAAGGGCTGGAAACAAAAATAAAAACCTACAACAGTCCCCAAAAGATGGAGGGAAGGTTTATGGCATCAAGCGGCCTTTCTTACACCAAATTCCTCGAAGGTAATATTGTATCAGCACTCACTTGTATCTTCTGGATTAGCCAAAGTTGCAGATTATAGATATTAAATTCAACAATTTTGATCAACTGCTTAGGATGCCAAATAATACACCAGCAATAAAATCAAAATCCACGAAACACTCTTAAATCCCCTGCCCATTTATATGATAATTCCCCCCACATCCCTTTGTGCTCACAGATAATAACGCAGTTTCAGTTCTCAGCCCACAAATGGTGGACTGTGCCTGGCAGCTTGGAAGAAAACGGAGCACGATTATTTATTTCTAATCTACTTTTGTTCGCTTCAGAGTTTTCTTTCCCCTGCACAACCGGTTAGAGGCAGATATCATAGCATTAAAGAAGGACATTTATTTAGCAGTGCTATGGGAACACACTTACCTTATTTAATATGTCCCTTTCCCTCAGAAGCTCATCCATCGCTTTCTTATCAAGTTCTGCTTGTTTCTTTGAAGCCTCCACCTCTAAAAGACCAAGGAGAGGAAGAAGAAATATGGAGCCGACCCAAGAAAGAATCTGCCAAGGCCAAAGCCAATGCAATAGAGAAACTGCTTTACAGGTTTATCTGCAGCTGTAAAATTCCTGCTTATTGAGTGTACCATGATCTTCATTATAACTCAGGTCTCCTGTTCCACTGAACACATGGAAACTGAGTCTCAGCGGGGTTAAGACACATGCTACCCATCTGCAACCAAGAAGGGCTGAGGCTGGGAGCGTGGTTTCTCTGACTCCAAAAGTCCTTGCTCTTTTTAAATCTTTTTAATTTTACAAGTAATTATGAATACTGAGACATCCAAATAAGCAAAATGGAAAAAAATTCAAGTCAACTAGAATGTGCTTAGGATTTTGATATGTTTTTCCAGACTTTTTCCTATGCAAATATGTGTGTGCATAAAAATACAGATATACACACATTCCTATATATATACAAAAAGTGAATTATATGACACATACTGTTTTGTAGCTTGCTTTTATAATTAACTAACATAAAATAAATGCCTCTCTATATTATAAATGTGCATCTACAACAGAATTTTAATGACCCCATGATATTTCACTATACAAAAATGCATAATTTATTTAGCCAATCCCCCACCTTAACATTTAAATTGCTTCCATTTTACTTATTTATTTGCAATTATAAGCCATAATTCTGTGAAAGTTCTTGTTCATTTGTTACTCTAGAAGAGGAAGTCCTGGATCAAAGGTGATTAAAAAAAAAAAAAAAAAAAAGGCATTTCTCTCCTACTGCCAAATTTCTTTCCGGAAAACTAACATCAGTTTAAATCCACACCCAAATCACCACTGGGTATTATCATGCTCTTCGATCTCTTTGACAATCCAATAGATTATTAAAACCCTATGTCTGGGGCACCTGGGTGGCTCAGTGGGTTGAGCCGCTGCCTTCGGCTCGGATCTTGATCTCAGGGTCCTGGTATCGAGTCCCGAGTCGGGCTCTCTGCTCAGCGGGGAGCCTGCTTCTCTCTCTCTCTGCCTGCCTCCCTGTCTACTGTGATCTCTCTCTGTCAAATAAATAAATAAAATCCTTTAAAAAAAAAAGATTTAAAACCCTATGTCTGTATTTAATTTACATTTCTTTGATGAGTAGTAATGTTACTATTTTTTCATGTTTAATGACCATTTATTTGAATTTCTGTTTTTAAAATTGCCCACACTTTCCCTATGCCCATTTTTCTCACAAATTGTTTATCCTCTTTGTGGATTTGTAAGAACTCTTTATATATAACAAAAATACTAACTCTTTGGCAATGTTTTCGTCAATTTGTCTTTATATAGAGAAACTTTGATATATTAAAAAAAAAAAAACCTCAGCTTTTATTTCATTAAATCTTCTCGATCTTGGCTTTCTGGTTTCCACATCATAGGTATTAACTTTTTTTTCCCAAAAAGTAACCTTTTGTCATACTACCATCTTAAGAATCCATATTGCACGCTGGTGTGAAACACCTTTATCTTGATGATAACCTTGGGTCTTTTTGTGGCTGTTCCAATCTCTTCCATTGATCTGTTTATCAGGCATTTTCACCACAGTCTTTGATTACTGAAGCTTTATAATATTAAATGCCTAGGGAGGCAAATGCTCCCTTATCACTCCTCTTTTCCAGAATTTTATGGCTACTGTCACCTGTTTATTCTTCTGGAGGAACTCTGGAATTAGTTTTCAAGTCCCAACAATATAACTTACTGAAATTTTTATTGGAAATATTAAATGTATAGATTAATTTAGGTAGATTTATATCTTTATCATATTGTGCTTTCTCATCCAGGAACACTGTGTATCTCTCCATTTTTCAAGTCATCCTTTATACCCCTCAACAGAATTCTGTAGCATGTTTTATATACATGTCTTGCAGGTATCCCAGTAACTTTATTTATAGATATTTTATTACTTTAGTTGCTATTGTGAAAAGGGGTTTTTCCATCATATATTCTAACTCGTTCTTTGTACAAAAGGAAGTACAAAAGATATGTATATATTTATTTGATCACCTGCCACCCCAGTGAACTCTCATTAGTTCCGGCAGTTTATCAGTTAGTTTCTTGGGTTTTGTGACAGAAAATCATAACACATGGAGGACTCGTGCTCCTAACTATTTTGTCCAAGGAAGGTTTACCCTAAATTCTTGGAACTAGTTAAACTCTTAAGAGTGACAGTCAATGGAAGGAATCCTCTGGACTGGTTTGGAGAAGAAAGGGGTGGGGGTCAGGGTCCTCCCATAAATGGAGGCTTTCCAGGCGTCAAGCTCCCACAACCCCTCCCTCAGCTTTGGACCAGACTGAGCGCAGGAACTAGGAGATGTAAGGGCTGAAATGCCACTCTTTGATCAGGCACATTAAAAGAAAGAGTTCCCTAAGAAGAAATAATAATGTTAACAAGATCTATAAAATAACCAGAGGAGAGAGCATGATGATTTCTGTGAACATGATTTAAAGATGAAGGATTGGGTCCAACACTGAATGAATAATTTTTTTTTCAAAACTTAGAACTATTGCAAGCAAAAATATAGAAATGTAAATGTGGGAATGTTTTGTAAGTCACTAAACCAGTTTCAAAATATGATCTAGTAATTCCATTTCTCTTCCTGTCACTGAAGACATTAGATTGTAAACTTCATGCAAGACTGCCAGCATTCTGAGGGCAGAGACCTCCACGCACCCAATGCCAACCTTACTGCCTGCACATAGTAGGCACCCAATCTATTGAGGGAATGAATGGACGAGTTGTCAAGATAAGCCACAACTGTACCTCCATAAAAGATTATTTCCTGATGTCTTAGAAGGAAAAATATCTGTACTTTTCAAAGTCTTACATAACAAATATAATTGACTATTGAACAACATGGGAGTTAGGGATGCCCATCCCCCATGAAGCTGAAATCCACATAAAACTCTGACTCCCCCAAAACTTAACTACCAATAGCCTACTGCTGACCAGAAGCCTTACTGATAACAGAAACAATCAATTAACACATCTTCTGTATGTTATATGTATTTCATACTATATTCTTACAGTAAAGTAAGCTAGAGAAAAGAAAATGGCATTAAGAAAATAAAGAAAATACATTTATATTGTACTGTATTTATAAAAAAAATCCACATATAAGTGGACCCACACACTTCAAACACATATTGTTTAGGATCAAGTGGATTTCTGAAAACCTTACCTAGAGATCTAGGTTTTACCTAACTTTTAGTGAAACAGTGTATGTGTTTATGTTCTGATCTATGTTGCCTCACCTGGTGACCTACAACTCACGGAAGCCCACATAAGTTCAATGACATGTTCCTGCCTCACATACTCTGGTGTAGTTAAATTCAAAACCAGATCCCCTGTCTTCAAGTCTGGAGCAGTTTCTCCCACACCAAATTCGACTAGTAAATCCTATTTTCAATTCTATTCTTTTTCAGAATGAGATGGCATTTTATCTCACTACTTATATAAATAGTAATATACCTGGAGAATAACTGATGCCAGTTAGTGAGCACTTACAATGTGTTAAGTACTATCCCCAAGTGCTTTATGGGTATTAGTCCATATCTCATTCCCCAAGAGTAGATACGATGAAGGCGGGATCTGAACCCAGGTAGACGTGACCCTATAGTTTGTATCCTTAATGATTTTTCTGAGCTATAATGGCCTTCCATGGCACTTAAATTTTTCATGCATGGGGAAATGTGATAGCGGGTAAAACAAGTGTTCACCACATGGTAAAGTACTAACAGAGAAAAGAAGTTTGGAGCCTTTTAGATTCTTGGTACAATATTGTCCCAAATATTGCTAGTGGGGTACATTCGTTTTAATCTATCCCCTATCTTCCATGAGAAAAGGGGCTAAAGCAGGAGGTCATGCAGAACCAAGAATTAAGAGTACAGATATTATTTATTCCAGTGACAAGTACAGAGCAATACTTTTGGCTGGATTTACATTGTGCCTATATAGTCTGTTGAAGAATTTTTTTTTAATATTTTATTTATTTATTTGACAGACAGAGATCACAAGTAGGCAGAGCGGGCGAAGCAGGCTCCCTGCGGAGCACAGAACCCGATGCGGGGCTCGACCCCAGGACCCCGAGATCACGACCCGAGCCGAAGGCAGAGGCTCAACCCACTGAGCCACCCAGGCGCCCCTGTTGAAGAATTTTTTAAGGTAAAAAAAGTTAAAGATATTCAAAATGATGTCCCCAGCATATTGGCTGCTCGCCAGCTGGAAAGCCATTTTACTGATTATATTTGGCATGGTTTGTGTTTGTATGCATAGAGCCCTGGGTTACCAAATGCCATCAGCCATCAATGAAATGTTTACAAAGGAATAAAACAAAGCGCAAAATGGCTCTTGGTTTACCTCTCTCTAATCCCAAGATCTGATTCTTTAGAGTTTCCCTGTTCTGTTCCACTTCTAACTTTTGATCTTCAATCTGGTGCAGTTTCTTATGGATTTGTTCTCTGATTTTGTTGAGCTTCCCAATGTCAAGCCGCATCTGATGGACTTCTTCCTCTTTGGCCTATAATTAATGAGACAGCATTAAGCGGGGACACTCAGTAAATAAAGGACCAGTGACTTCATGATGGTAAATTCAGAACCAATAAAAGGAAACTGTTCCTGTGTCAGTGCAAGGTTGCTCCATGGGTTAAACAAAAACACACACTGTTTGGTCTTGAGAGAAATTGAAAAACTATTCTCTGAATAAAATATGTGGCTATGTAAGTGAAAAAATAATGAAAAGACTGATCAGACCTGATGTCTCAAGGTACCACTGAGTTGTTGAATCCAACAGGATAAGAATGCTGAGTCGTATGTATCATAAAGATGTGAATTTTGTGTACAAATGCTGTATTTGATGGACAATTTTTATGGACTCACAGTGATGTCTCTCAGAAGATTATTAACACGTTATAACATATTCAAACACTCTTGTGAACCCACGTGGCCAGTGTAGGACAATAACATACACTAGTGGAAGGGCCCTCCCTCCTCAACAGATGTGGGTCTGTGGGTGTACATAGAGATACATGGACAGGGCAACACAAACAGGCAAGTCCACATAATGGCAAAAAGTACCAAAATAATAATTCTAGCAAAAGAAAGCACTAAATTTTTGTCAATGGACTTTGAGTTTTGTGACTTCTTTAAATTTAAGTTCATTTTTTAAAATTTGCCATTCTTAGAAACAGAAAAGCAACCGGTAATTCTTCCTCAAATAAACATTAGCAATTATCCCCAGCTCTTGACAAGGAAGAAACTGCACTGAGCTGGGCATGTTATTATCGGATTCTTGCTGGAAATAGAATTCTGTATGTTCAGAATCTGATAACAACAATACTCCATCTTTCAAGGTGCCCTAATCTTGTTATCAAGAAGAGAATTAACGGCATAAGTATTTTTACTTTAATTTCACCTTAGGGGCTAATATATTATTTTGCCTTAAGTAGCCATTTCATTTCTGCTTCAATTTATAGCTTTCTCATAAAGAATGGTTTCAAGTCAAACCATTCTGGACTGCTTTAAATGCTCCTCTGTCTCAGATTTACATGGTCTAAATTAGCTGAACTAAGGCCCTTTCCAATTAGAATGTTAGAATGTTCTAACTCAGTAGTTATTAATCCAGACCCTGTGGTTAGAAGTCAGAAAAATCATGGAAACCTGAGACAGCATTCAAAACAAGATGTAAGATGTGTGCATAAGTATGTGTGTGTGTATGTGTGCGTGTGCATGCTGTCATCAGACTGTCAAAAGGGCCTGTGATGCAAAAATTGTTATGATTCGCTGATCAAATCCATGTATCATTCTTGATTGGTCATTCATTTTGTGCCTAGTATCCTAAACATAACCGGAGGCTTTATGGATTTTTTTTTTTCAGAATCCATGAAAAACATAAACCTGCTGTATTACACATATAGGTATATAATATGTACCCAAGAAAAAACTGTTATCTAACATAATTTGCAAGCAGTCTTCATTGAGTCCTGGGAGAAGAATGGAGACTGTCTTGAAATTTGCAGGACAAAAGTAAGAATCATGGTTCCACAATCCTGGAAGGAGATACACAGTAGTGCCAATCCATTCCCAACAGCTCCCATTCCACCTTCTCCGGACAAATCGTAAAATATAATCTGACCTCTTTGCTACTCACCCACGTAAATGGTTTCTAGCTGAGGGCAACTAGTTACTTCCAAGGCTAAGTTACAGAGATGAGCATCTGAGCTCGTTTTCGAAAACATTTGCATAATCATATGATCAATATTCAGGTTTGTGGTCTTAGAAGAATGGAAGTCATCAAAGTATCTCCTTCCAGGTGGAAAGCCACCACTGAAAGCTTGTGCCTGCCTCTGACATATTGAGGCTAGTACAGGTTACCTAACCAAGGGCTCCAGCCACGAAGGCAAACCTATATTAATAGGGAATGAAGGAGCACGTGCTGGGAAGAGATAGGTCACTTGCTGTTTACTTTGAGCTCCAAAGACTTCTGCTGGTTTTCCTGGGATAGCTGCTCGCAAACCAAACTGTGTTGTTCATTCTCTTGCTGAAGTTTAGAATTTCTCATCTGAAACTGCTCCAGTTCCTTTGCGGCTCTTTCGTTCAATATCTGAAAGGTGCAGAACGAGCTGGTTAATGCTTTTTAATCTGATTACAATATCTGCATATGCCCACAGGAGGCCTCCACCAACATCCTGGGACGGTCACAGCAAGCACACTTTCTTTGTCTTTGTAGAAATTGTTCTTTATCCCTGGTGAAAGCACTAATGCACTCAAATATGACAAACGTTCAATGGCTGAGGAAAACGAAGCCTTCTAATGAATAACACAGAGAGCATAATTTTTTTTCCAGAGAGCCTTGGGAAGACTTGTTCACAGGTGGCGGATAAATATTTTAATGCCTGTTTGCCATTTGGCAAGCTTCACATACGCAACAATTGCTATAATCATTGCAAATGAGCTAGAGATTCAAACGGGTTTTATCAGCTGTGGGGCTGGGATGCTACATCTTCAGAAGCAAATCCTGCATTAACATGCCTACCACATTTCCATGAGCAGAAATTCATGGACACCAACACAGAGACAATTCCCCTTAAATCCAACTGAAGTCAAAACCATGGAAGAGCAGAGCTGTGATTTCTGTCTGCCTGACTTCAGGGTCAGTCAGGTTTCCTCTTCCTTACCTTGACTATCCTGAGCAGACACGGTTTTATTTAAAAAAAGGAATGTATTGCGGGTGGGGGGGATCATTTCTATCGGCGGACTAGTGAGAGGACAGAGGGATAGCAAATGCGCTGAAGGGAAAAGAGAGAAGATAGTTTAGACAATTATTCCAAAATATAACCTGATGTAAGCAAAAGTTAAACATGGGAAGAATCCATCCAGTTTCCCGTCAATAGGGACTAAATAAAATATAGTCAGCTATGCCAAAAAGAAATTGTCTTTTACGCGAGCCCTGGATATTGCTAAACGAAAACACTGTAGTTTGATCATGATATTCAAAAACCTCTCATATTCCATGCTTCATGATGTCTCATGTTTTTCTGGTGGATACTTGCACGTTATATAGTACCTATTTGATGTCTGGCTTTATACAAAATTAATGAGGCAATTGGAAAAGAAATGTGTTCTAATATCTATTTTTTAAGTGGCAAAATGCTGTATGGCTTGGCAATTCTTTGGAACCTTCCTAAGAGAAAGTATTTTCAAGGAATGACTTTTCTCAATTACATGAATTGTTTCTTTATGAGAGAAGAAGGGGGCCAGCTTGGTTCAGTCGGTTGGGCATCTCTTAATTTCGGTTCAGGTCCCGATCTCAGAGCTGTGGGATCAAGCCCCACCTCAGGCTTGGCCGCCCAGGGCTCTGGGCTCAGCAGGGAGCCTGCTTCTCTCCCTCTCCCTACTCCCCTCCCCCAACTTGCACACACATGTTCTCTGTCTTCCCCTGTCCCACTCCATCTCTAAAATAAATACATAAATCTTAAAAAAAAAAAAAAAATGAAAAAAGACAGACCAGAATTAAAACTATTTGAGTTACCTTAAACTGCTATTATAGGGGAAATGTTAGAAATAGTACCATATTTAAAATTGCATAAAGATTGAATATGGCTTCCTAAACTTGAGATTTAAAAATAAGCCTATTAAAAATAAATCATGTAATGGTCACACAATTAATACCATGAGTGTGACTGGCCTATTGAGCTCCATCCAATAGAACTTTCTGCATGATAATGAATGTTCTCTAGCTGTGCTGTCTGATACGCTATCTACCAGCCCTTGAGGCTAGTGAGGACCTGAAATGGTACTAAAGCAACTGAGGACTTAAGGTTTTCATTGTATTTAATTTTAAATAACTTAAATTTAAATTACCACATGTAGCTAGTGGCTACCGGAAGGACAGTGTCCCTCTATCACTAGGTGGCAACATACATGAATCCCGTAAACAAAATATTGAGCCAAAGACATTAAACACAAAAGAATACACCCTTTATGACTGCATTTTTGTAAAGTACAAAAACAGACAAAACTAAACAGCTAAGAATTCAGAACAGAGGTGAAATCTGGGAAAGAGAATGACTGGGAGGGGACACAAAGGGACATCAGGGTAGTGTTTATTGGGCTGGGAGCAGGTGACCAAGATGTGTTTAAGCGGAGAAAATTCATCCAGCTGTATTTTGTATTTATTTTATTTTGATTTATGTATTTATTTTAGAGACGGAGTGGGACAGGGAGAGAGAGAGAACATGTGTGTGCATGTAATTGTGACTTACATGCTTTCCTATGTGTATATTATACACATCAATAGAAAGTTCAAAAGAGATTAACATGTTGGAGCTGAAAAATAAAAAAGAAAAGAAAAGGGGGTCATGTCTACTTATCCGAATTGTTCAAAGAGCAAGGCAAAGCTAAGCATTGTGTTACCCACATCTCTCGTGAAGAGAGTTTGCTGCTTTCCAAAGAAAATTCAAAGAGCTCCAAAGGCACCCTCTTTGTTTTTGCGGGGACTGCGGTGCAGCCCACACCCAGCACACCTTCTGCTCCTTCAGCTGCTGCTCCAGCTTCTGAAGCTCCTCCTTGCTCTTCTGCACGTACTGCTGGAGGGCCTTAATTTCTGTCTGCCTGGTGTCCATGTCCATCTGGACCTGCCTGAGCTCCTTCTCTAGTTTTTCTTTCTTCCGAGACTCCCGTGAAGCTTCGTTCTGACGTTGCTGGATTTCTTGCTGGAACTAGGGGTGCAGAAAGAGTAGGGAGGAAAGAGATGAAGCCCATGCCAGGACACGTCTCAACCAGCCAGGACTTTTCCCTTTCTCAAATCTTATATTTTCAGGACAGTCACCTTGTAGTAGCCTTTCCCCTGTAGGACGGTCATCTTTGAACCCCAATGTTTAAACTTTGTAAGAATATTCTGTATTGTTTTTCAGAGCCTTAACACCAAACATCCACCCAGATTGTGGGAATGAATCCACAAAGAATGGTATAAAATCCAATTCAATATGGAAGCCCAGATTTCTAGAGAAGTTAAGCATGGAAAGAATTCATTGAATTCTCTACCAATAGGATCTAAATAAAATGTCACCAGCTACCCCAAATATGAAATTATGTCTCACATGAGTCCTGGATATTACTAAACAAAGCATTATAGTTTTATCATGATGGCCAAAATCTCTGAAAAATCTTTCTGTCATCTCATGCTCAAAGGAGTCTCATGTTTTTGTCCTGGAGGTTGCACATGTGAATCATCTATTTGACTTCTGGACTTACATAAAAGGGTTCAGAAAGGGTCCTTACAAAGGAGAAGAGCTAAGGAAACTACTTCCACCATTCCCAAATGCAGGGCATCCTGGCCTTTACCAGGGACACCTTCTTAGACCCCAACTGTAAGCAGTGCCCTGTCTTAGTGACTTCTCAGACACAGAATGTTGAGAAAAAATGTACACATCAAACTGCTCTTGCAAAAACAAACCAGAGAAACAAGCAGAACTGTGGATGCTTCGTTTGGACACCAGGGGGTAAATCTAACAGAGGAGCAAGATGGGAAACACTTCTGGAAGGTAATGGTCTTTCCTCTTGCCCTCCACGGTAGAGCAGACCTGACTGATGGTCTGCTCTGCCTCTTCTCTGCTTCGCTCTGTTTCCTGTTGCAGTTCAGTGGTCTGAGCTAAGGACTCTCGTAACTTCACCACTTCTGACAAGAGCTGGTCTCGCTCCTTGGTCACTTCTTCTTTGAACTTCAGTAAATCTCGGATACTAAAAAAAGAAGAACACAGGAGTCAGACTAAAAGGCCATCCTGCCCGGGAGTCCTCCTTATCACCTTCTGAGCCTGTATTCACAGGCAAGACTCCAGGTCAAGGACAAACACTATTTGGGTGTGAAAGAGAAAGATCTTTATGCCCCGACCATCAACATGGTAGCTGCTTGTGAGTTAACTGAAAAAGAAGTTCCAATAATAATATATATAATATGATCCCTTTTCTGATCTTTAAATAATTATAGTGTCTGCGTATATGTGTGTGTATGTGTTTTATAGACATTTTTATAGAAGTCCAGAAAAATCGATTGACACTGGTAACTGGTTATCTCTGAAAAGCAAGACTACATTGCTATTGTCAATTCTTGTAATTAACCCTAAGGAGATATTAATTTAAGACATTATTTGGTTAATATATCCAGTGGAGGGCTATGATCACAGCCATAAAGTCTAAAATGAAGCATAAACATAAACAAATAATACACATTGCCAGTTTTCTATCCATTCACCCACAGAGATTAGTTTCTTCCAAAGGGATGCAACCCAGATAAAATGTTCCCAAGAATAAAACTTGGAAAATCATTCATGATGCCAGTTTTTAGAGAGTATGTGATCATATGTGTTGATTTGAACTCTAAACCAGTTACTTCCACATCTCAAAAACCATTACGTATGATTTGGCATGACTTTCTGCAGATTTAGTGTTTTGAAAGTAGAAAGACTATGTCTGATCTGACCTGTGCAGCGGAATTAAGGTCTAGAGCAAGGCAGCTACCTGAGAACCAAAAAGCAGAGAACTTGAACTTGAGGCACTTCCCACTGATAGCCATCAAACGACTGTTGGAAGCACAATAATCTGACAATGTTTATTTACCAATAACTTTGATAGAACATAACTATTTAATAAGAAGGCTTCAAGTTACCAATAACTTTGATAGAACATAACTATTTAATAAGAAGGCTTCAAGCCACCTGGGTGGCTCAGTGGGTTAAAGCCTCTGCCTTCGGCTCCGGTCATGATCCCAGTGTCCTGGGATTGAGCCTCACATCGGGCTCTCTGCTCAGCGGGGAGCCTGCTTTCTCCTCTTTCTCCTCTCTCTCTTCTCTGCCTGCCTCTCTGCCTACTTGTGATCTCTATCTGTCAAATAAATAAATTAAATCTTAAAAAAAAAAGAAGACGACGACTTCAAGACTGCATCCAGCTTCTTCTCCAGAAACAAAACCTTGAATTCCAAGGTTACTATGAAGACAGCTACACCTAAGCGCACTGTTGAAGATGAAATTCTGGCCTGGATAGTTTCTTCAGTTCTCCTCCTCACCGTGTTCCAATTCTCATTAATACCCCCTCTAACTGGGGTGCCTGGGTAGCTCCGTCAGTTAAGCATCTGACTTTGGCTCAGATCATCATCTTGGAATGGTGGGATCGAGCCCTGCATTGGGCTCCACACCTGTGGGGAATCTACTTCTCCTTCTGCCCCTCTGTCCATTTGTGCCCTCTCTCTCTCTCTCTCTCTCAAATAAATAAATAAATAATCTCTTAAAAAAAAAAAACCCACTCCCCTTAATTGATCAGTTCCCTCACACTGCTCTTCAGTAGTTGCTCTGATAATGCTTGACTTCTTTAATGAGACAATAGAGCTCATTATTATGAATACTGTATCTTCTGTTAGTTTTTCCTATCCCTTCCCCCAATGCCTCCACTTAGAACCATCTCTCAACATTGGATAAAGGCACCTAGAAAGCATGAGAAACCTAGATGCCAGTTAGATATGGTTAAAAATGGCTAAGGAGGTGTGTGTGCTCATTCCTGACTCATTAATTAATGCAAGGTTTTGCATGCCCTGCACAGTGCTAGCCTCCTAAAGGGAAGGTAAAGGCATCTTCCTTCAAGGAGTTCACAGCCTAATGGGTAGCAAAGCATATCAACGAATAATTTCAATACAATGTGATCAGTGCCATACTTGAGATAATGTTGGTTGGGTTCTATGGCAACAGAGAACACAGTGACTCTCGTGCTTGGTCATTGGTTCTGGGAGTGGGAAGAAGGTTGAAACAGAGAGGCTGAGAGTGATGAAATTAAGATGGTGTTTGAGGTAGGTCTTGAAGGGTACATGGTTGTCTATGGTGTGGCAAAAGGAAGCAAAAGCATTTGTGGCATAGAAAACACCGTGTTCAAAGATGTGGAGCCATAAGCAAGCATGGTGTTTCTGGACAGGACTCTGGCAAAGCTGACGGGCAGATCTATGCAGGGCCCTGAAAAATATGTTCAAGACTGGACTGCATCCTTTGGGATCGGGAAGATATTGAAGGTGTTTGGAGCATGTGCTGGAAGTAGAAGCACACATGTTTCAGAAGCCTAAATCTGATATGTGGAAGATGGTGCAGAGGGGAGATGTCTCCTTACAGGCGGGGAGACCACTGAGCCAT
Organism: Martes martes; assembly: GCF_963455335.1. Classification (NCBI taxonomy): domain Eukaryota; kingdom Metazoa; phylum Chordata; class Mammalia; order Carnivora; family Mustelidae; genus Martes; species Martes martes. Next base: position 24,439,330 of record NC_137902.1, read on the forward strand.
CCATCACCAAATCCAGTAGAGAATGGGGCCCAAAGCAAGGCATTAGCATTGCTGATAGGGAGCAGGGAAAGACAGAAGTGATGCTTAGAAGACAGAATCAACAAGGTGAAGCTTTAAGGGATAAAGGTGTGGCCTAGAACATGAGAAGTAGGAAAGATGGTGATAGGACTCATCATAGGAGTTGGGGGATTGGGGAAGAAGCTGGAAATCAGAGCAGAAAAGGAGCTGTTCCACACAAGTTCAAAAGAAAGAAACCTAAAATATTTACTCATTTTGAAATTGTAGTACTTAAGTCTGCATAGCCAGAAGTTTAATGGAACCACAAATTAGGAGTTCTTGGGTCTGGAGAAAGGGAGCAATAAAAACAAACAAACAAAAAAAACCCTAGACAGAAAACAATCTCCAGGAAACTGCCACAGGAGGAGACTCTTGTATCACAAAAAACATTCAAGGTGACTTTGCAAGCCCCCAGATGGCTGCTGAAGAAGGGGGCCTCTGCAAAAGCAAGTTCAACATCCATCAAGAAGCCATCACCTACTTGCTATCCTGGTCCATGGACAGTCCAGACCCCTGCTCCACTAGTTTGGTGAGGTTCACTATTTCCTCTTTCAGGGCAAGGATCGTGTCCTTTGCCTTCTGCTCTTTGTCATAGGCCGAGTCCACCATCTTCCAGGCCTTTTCAATTTCCTATATGGGTCACAGGACATCAGTGAGAAAAACCAAACTAGGATCCAGATGTGAGATACATTGAGCAAAGAGAATAATAAAACAACTCCAACAGAGTAGTCATTTATGGGAAAAGAGGGTTCCACATTCCACATTATGCATTCCATCGATATTGACTTACTGAATTGCTCAACATTAACGAGTCAATACCGAACAGCATGTTTAGGAGGGGTCTTGGCTCACATCCTACAAGGACTGCTATGACTAGGGGGATATTTCTAATAAAGATGTTAAGATGGGTTCATGAAATTTTAGGGGTGCCTGGGTGGCTCAGTGGGTTAAGTGTCTGCCTTCGGCTCAGGTCATGATCTCAGGATCCTGGGATTGAGCCCCGCATCAGGCTCTCTGCTCAGCGAGGAGCCTGCTTCCCCCGCACCCCGCCCCTGCCTCTCTGCCTACTTGTAATCTCTCTCTCTGTCAAAAAAATAAATAAAATCTTTTTTTAAAAAATTAAATTTTATGTGCTTTCCAAGCCCAGATATTTTTGGAGGAAAAAAAAATTAGGAGTGGCCCTGGATCCAAGCCCTAAATTTGGAGCCCCTGGTAGATTCCAAATTTTAAAAACCTGTTTTGATCTCAGGTGCCAAGTAAGCAGTCCTGAATGGCAACATCAGCCTTAGAATAATTCAGAGGAAGGTGGTCTTCACTGTCACATAACTGTACAAAACAGCCCATCCCAGAAACCCAGGCCCAGGCCTTCTCTTCAAATGCTTACAGGGGAAAAACAATGCCCCTGGCTGGAGTGGAAACAACTCATGCAGTTTGGGGCTTCTTACTGTTATGAAATACAATGTAGAATATTAACATAAGTACTTAGAAGGGAATAGTAGTCATTCAAATAAGCGAACAAAGTATAGTAAATGTTGCAACAACCTTGAGTTTTACCCTGCCCCTCAATTTTCTTGCAAAATTTTGTCCAGTGGAATGTGAGTCCTTTATACAGGTAAGAACCTATAAGCTCTAGGTGGCAATATTCCACTTTCATGTTGACAAGGCATAAAATGAGTGGAAGAGAGGATTTCCATAAATTCATGCTATCACATTAGAGAGAGAGAGAGAGGAATCTTGGGTAACTTCACATTATTTAGTGATTCAAACAATTATGGGGTATTTTTTTATAGCAACCATACGTACTATTTTCAGCAAAACAAATGAAGGATATTTAAATGAAACTATGATTATATGAAGTTTTGTCCCCATCAATCACCAATTATACTTTAATCTGTTCATGACTTCCATTTCCAGTTTTTTAATTTACAACTAAAACATGGGGTTTTTTTCTCATCATAAGACGAATTAAAGTCTTCTCTTATTGGTTTTTCAGCAAAAAAGAAGAAAATAAGGGGTGCCTGGGTGGCTCAGAAGGTTAAAGTCTGCCTTCCGTTCAGGTCATGATCTCAGGGTCAAAGTCTGCCTTTGGCTCAGGTCATTGATCTCAGGGTTGTGGGATCAATTCCCACAGCAGGCTTCTTATTCAGTGGGGAGTCTGTTTCTCCCTCTGCCGCTTCTCCCCCTGCTTGTGCTCCCTCCCTCCCTCTCTCTCTCTCTCTCTGTCGAATAAATGAATACAATCTTTAAAAAAGAAGAAGAAGAAAATGACAATAGAGAGAAAATGGCACTTTAAAAAGGTCGTTTCTAAGAAAACAGATGTCATAATTTGCACTGGTCTTGGAAATTCATTTAAATTGGGTGATGTTTCATTGTATGATATCAAGGGACTTAACTAAAAAGTTCATGAGTTATTTCTTATCACCAGGGTTTTAATTATAAATTAAAATCTCTTAACCTTTTATCATCCTGAGATCAACAAGGAACATTTACATTTTACTCTCAAAATAATGCAACACACTTGAGAGTGAAAAAAATAAAGGGTAAAGTGGAGGCATAGTTCCTCAACATCCCCCAGATTGAATCCCTGGTCTGCCATTATGAGGATCAAGGAGAAAGCAAGATCATAAAAATTACTATCTAAGAATTCTCAAGGTAATTTCTCCTAAAGCAGTGAGAAAAGCAAAAACATTAAAACATCCCTTTAAAAAAAAATCCTTAACAAGCTATCATCATGAGATATCTAATTACTCTACTTATATCAAACAAGACATACAGAGCTCCCTAATATTACATTTACTTACCTCTAATTCTTTTTGCTAACCCAGTATTTCTTAGAAACCAAGTCAGTAAAGTTCTATATTATTTTTGCATAGCGAAATTCACCCAGGCTAATTATTTCCTTTGAAAATGAACTTTATTCCCTAGGCTTAATGAATACATAAATCATGTAAATTTTTACTAAATAACTCATTTACTACCAGCCTAGAGCTGCCAATACAAGGAAAGAAAGATGTTTTAAATACAGGGTGTGTTTATGGCAGCTCAGCCTCAGCTCGTTTCTACAAGATCACTAACCTTCTTCAGGGACGCAATGGTGGTCTGATCATCCTGGGAGAGCTTCAGGGCAGTGGCAACCTTCGCGGAATTAACCACAATCTCTGCATTTAGCTCTCTGCATTTGGCCATCAGACGCTTCTCATTGTCATAAGACTTTTTCATGACAGCATGAAGCTTCTCATATTCGATTCGAAATTTATCCAGACTTTTGTCCCCTGAAAGTTCACTGAGAACGTCCTGAAAATCCCTTTCGATTTCTTCATATGCAGTTTCTTCCAGCGCTAGCTTTTCACTCTTTTCCTGTCCACAAGATCAGGGAGAGGAATGAGTATTGCAATGTGTACATCATTCCTATTCGGGGAGTGTATTATTAGCTATGAATACAAGACCTTCACCAAAGAAAAATAAAAGCCCCTGACAAGACATCTTGTTCATCCCCTGATGCATGTATATATGCACGCATGTGTGCTAGGATAATAATGTTTATAATATTATATATATATATAATAGTAATATTTTCTACCACATGGTGTCAAAGAGTGGATTAAATAGGATCATTCACATTGAACACTTGACCACGTGCCTGGCAAAAAGGAGGCACCCAATAAATTGTGAAAGCTATTATGCTTATGCCAAGCCCTGATTTGTTTTCACTTCATCTTGCTTCTTATTGCCCCCAGGACTGCAGCAGAAAGCCATGGCACCTCCTGGTCAGTTATAAGGAGATTTTGGTGTCGATACCATGAAATCACACATTCTGACAATGAACGCCATCCGAAATATGGAGTAGTCTCCTAAAAGATATTCCATTGTTCTTATCTCTTAAAATAAATAGGGAGGTCCCCTCCACAGGTGTATGGAGGTGCCCCCTGTGCCACGCTCGCAGGCCTTCTGCAGATTTGCTTCCCCGGCTCAGCTAGACAACATTTTTTTTTTAAAGCCCAGACATACAGATGTAATTCAAACATATCTGGCTATGACTTTGAGGAGAACCCAGGAGCCAGTTATATAAGAATTCTCATTTCTCTAGTGTTAAGGGTTGAATTTGTCCCCCAGAAAGTTATGTTGAAGGTCTACCCCCCAGTGCCTATAAATGTGACCTTGTTTGGAAGTAGAGTCATTATATATATGTAATCCACTAACTTGCAGTCATACTGGAGTAGGGTGGGCCCTATAAGCTTCCTTATAAAAAGAGGGAAAATTATAACTGCATAGTGATGGATGTCTAAATTTATTGTGGTAGGGGTGCCTGGGTGGCTCAGGGGGTTAAAGCCTCTGCCTTCAGCTTAGGTCATGATCCCAGGGTACTGGGATCGAGCCCCGCATTGGGCTCTCTGCTCAGCGGGGAGCCTGCATCCCACCCCCTCCACCCTCTGCCTGCCTCTCTGCCTACTTGTGATCTCTGGTTGTCAAATAAATAAATACAATCTTTAAATAAATAAATAAATTTATTGCGGTAATTGTTTTAAAATATATATACATACACATACACATACATATATAGATCTGTGTATATATATTTATCAAATCTTTATATTGTACACCTAAAACTAATACAATGTCACATGTCAATTATATCTCAATTTAAAAAAGAAAAGTAGGGAGTGGGATTTGGACAGAGACACAAACACAGGAAAACACCACGCAAAGACCGATATGGGGATTAGATTGAGGCAGCTGCAAGCCAAGGAAAGCTAAGGATGGCTAGCTACCGTCAGAAGCCAGGGAAGAGGCAAGGAAGGATTTTGCTTAAGGTCTCAGAGAAAGCGTGGTCCTGCCAACACCCTGACTGCAGACTTCTAGCCTCCAGAACTGTGAAAGGATAACTCTCGACTGTGTTAAACCAGTTCAAAGCACTCTGTACAGGCCTAGCAGACTAAGACACCTTCTTCTTGTTAGGCACAGCACAATAATAACAAAGAATGGGGATGGTTAATATACTTACTTATTCAGCGAATGCTTACTGAACATTTGCTGTGTTTAAGTTGGCATGAGGGAGCCTGTAGGAGGCAGCAACGTAAGGAATAAACAGCCCTCCCACAGGGAATTGTAGCATTAATAGCTGATGGGTTATGTTTCCAGATAATGCAAGTAAGGAATTTGATACCTGCCATAAAATGGGTTCAAAATTCTACAAGGGACCTATAGGAAGATGGAATTACTCCCAGCAGCCAGAAAGAAAGCAAATTTCCTTAAGGAGGTGGTATTTGAACAGCCCCACAAGGAAGACTGAAATTTTCACAAGTGAATATGAAGAGAAAAGGTATGCCTGGCCCACTGTGAAGTCTGAACAAGTGCTCAGGGCCCAGCAAATATCCAGGATTTGAGGCTAGTTAAGAAGCTCAAGTTGGGGGGCGCCTGGGTGGCTCAGTCAGTTAAGCATCTGCCTTCAGCTCCGGTCATGGTCCCGGGGTCCTGGGATCGAGGCCCGCGTCGGGCTCTTTGCTCAGCGGGGAACCTGCTTCCCTCTCCCTCTCTGCTGCTTGTGCTCTTTCTCTCTGTCAAGTAAATAAATAAAATCTTAACAACAAAAAAAAAAAAAAAAGAAGAAGAAGAAGAAGCTCAAGTTGGCTAATGTGTAAGCACCATGACAGGGAGATGGAAAGAGAAGACTAGAAAGGGAGTTAAGGACCGACCAGAGTCCCTGACTGGAATTCTAAGGGCAATGGAGTGGATTAATCTGTAGACCACGAAGACCCACTCAACACTTTGGAACTGATAAAGTTTGAAAGGCCTTATTTATGTATGCAACATTATGCTTTGGTATTCTACCCTAAAAAGAGCTTCAACATCAACACTCTATCGCTAATCAAAGAAATCAACTGAGATGATTTCTCTAATCCCCAAAATAAAGTAAAATTTAAATTCATCCTGCAGATTTAGGGTAAGCAATCTTGTTTACTTTCCACCTTGACAAGCCTGTCTTGCCCAGTATAGAGAAAGTCTATGCCGCTTTCCAACGGCACACGGGAGGAGAATGATGCACAAACAAGTCAGCTTCAAGAGAACGGGAGCAGGGGTCGGCAGTTGAGGAGACTGCCACCCAGAACAACTCCTCAGTCCTGTGTTTATTAGATACAAGATAATAATCAACAAATGAGTCAAAGGAGATTATAGATAAACAAGATATGCCTGATCAAGCAGTATAAGATTGGTAAACGCATTTTAAGGGATCATCTAATTAACTACAGGTGATCTCTGGAGAAGGGGAGATAACAGAAAAAAGAAGCGGGCTGCCTCCAACTGAGGGGGCCGGGCATTCCCAGCTGCTCCACTGCAAGGACTATGTATATCATCCTCTCCCCCAGAGGCCTGTTGTTGGTACCTGTTCAAGCATGTTTGGTCAGTACATTGTTCTGAGGGACAGTTACAAGTCTACATATTTTTGGTTTTCAAAAACACTTGTACTGTTGATTTCCAAAGATGACACCCAAGCAAAAGAATCCACATCTTAAAATAGATATGGAGTAACAAGCAAATCTATTACAATTTATATAGTAACATTAGGACTAATGTTAAACTCAACAGTGACTTTCTTCCCAACTAAAAACAGCTATTGTCAATATCACAATATAACAATTCCACAAAGGAGAGAAAAATTGTATTAAGAAAATGTGGTGCTGCTGCTGCCCTGTGTTTTCCCCTTGTTGATGCTAAACATGAGCACATACCAAAATGTATCATGGCCATGTTCTCAACTCTATCCCTGTAAATGGTATTAATGTCAACACTTGATCACTAGCCTAATGATTTGTTTGCAGACTAGGTTTTCCCTGTACACCTGGCACTTAGCACAGGAATGGAAAAATATCAAAGAAAGTAAAGTTTTTAAAAAGTATTTTTATGAGATTTGTTCATATTGTCATTTTAAAAATATACCATTACTAAAAGCACAGCAAAAATAGTCTCTGAGCTGTGACCAATAACCAGGTGCTGTCTACACTGTCAGAGCATTTAATGGTATCTATTTTGGAAGCACCATTTTAACATGAACCAGTCAGAAATGAACTGTGGTGCTCCTTCAAGTTGGCTAACGTGTAAGCACCATGACAGGGAGACGGAAAGAGAAGACTAGACAGGGAGTTAAGGACCGACCAGAGGGCAATGGAGTGGATTAATCTGTAGACCACGAAGACCCACCCAAGACTTTGGAACTGATAAAGTTTGAAAGGCCTTATTTATGTATGCAACATTATGCTTTGGTATTCTACCTTAAAAAGAGCTTCAACATCAACACTCTATCGCTAATCAAAGAAATTTGCTTTCCTCCTTAAGGAAATTTGCTTTCTTTCTGGCTATTGGGAGTAATTCCATCTTCCTATAGGTCCCTTGTAGAATTTTGAACCCATTTTATGGCAGGTATCAAATTCCTTACTTGCATTATCTGAAAACATAACCCATCAACTATTAATGCTACAATTCCCTGTGGGAGGGCTGTTTATTCCTTACGTTGCTGCCTCCTACAGGCTCTACCTATCTTGGGAGCATTTACTATCTGCCAGGTGCTGTTTTAGGCACTGGGAATACCAATCAGTGGGAGAACAACAAGGGAAAAAAGACAGGAGAGCTGCAGTGATAAATGAGGCCAGAGTGTTAATGGAGGCTTGGGGAAGCAGAAATTAGGAAAACCTGACTGACATTGAGTGTGAAGAAAAATAAAAGAAGAGAAGAAATGGGAGATCATGAAGGGGAAGGGAGACCGGGAAATAATTTCTTCCTGGTGTTGTTATCTGGGGCTTATGTGTAGAGAATGAAGAAGAATGAAATAAACCAAGATAATTGGCAAGGGAGAAAAGGAGGGAATGCTCAAAAGCAAATAAAGAGACAAATACTAGAAGAGTCAAGATGGCAGACGAGTGGCAGACTGAGATGACATCAGGTTGCAGGAGTTCAGCTAGTTAGTTATCAAACCATACCGAACACCTACAAACTCAACAGGAGATCGAAGAGAAGAAGAGCAGCAATTCTAGAAACTGAAAATCGACCACTTTCTGAAAGGCAGGACATGTGGAGAAGTGAATTCAAAGTGACGGGAAGATAGACTGCGGGGGAAGGGGCTGGCTCCCAGCAAGTGGCGGAGCAATGGAGCACAAAATCCAGACTTTTAGAAGTCTGTTCCACTGAGGGACATCACTCCAGAGGCTTAGCAGGGGTGGAGCCCTCACAGGAACAGTGTGGTCTCAGGTCCTGTGGGGTCACAGAAGGATCAGAGTTGTCTGAGTATAACAGAGCTCCCAGGTATCAAGTGGAGAAGCCAAATACAGAGACGGAGCTGAGGAGTGAGCCCTCAGCTTGGGGTCACCTTAAACCGTGATCCATGGCACAGTCGGACCACTGCTCTTTGAGCAGAGACCCCACAAGTGGCAGATCTGGGGAGACCCACCTTCCTGCACCAGAAGAGCAGAGCAGCAGGAATCTGCTGGGTTTGGAGACTACAAACAGGGCTATGTGCCAGAGACAGAAATGCTCAGTCACAGGCCCGGTGAGCTTGTAGCGCAGCCGGAGACCAGGGAGACGGGAATGATTAAGCACTTTTCTCCGAGGGTGCACTGAGGAGTGGGGCCCTGAGCTCTCGGCTTCTCCCGGCCAGAGATTGGAAGGCCGCCATTTTCATTCCCGTCCTCCAGAGCTCTGTGGAAAGCCCTCAGGGAACAAAATCACCTGAGAGGGAACCTGAGCAAATTACTTAGTCCAGCCCCTGACAAGGGCGGTGCAATTCCGCCTCAGGCAAAGACATTTGAGAATCACTGCAACAGGCCCCTCTCCCAGAAGATCAGCAAGAACATCCAGCCAAGACCAAGTTCACTGATCAATGAGAACAGCGGAGTTCCAGAGGAGGGGAAAGCAAAGCATGGAATTCATGGCTTTCTCCCCATGATTCTTTAGTCTTGCAAAGTTAATTAAACTTTTTGAATTTTATTTTTTTCTTATTCTATTTTTTTAACTTTTCCTCTTTCCTCTTTTAATGTTTTTTAACTGTTTATCTTAACAATACCTTTCTTAAAAAAATCTTTTTAAACCTTCATTATTATAGTCATATTTTGTCCTTCATTGTATCTAATTTTATTTTTTGAATACATGTAGGGTTTTTTCTTCTAAAAAATTCTGGGATACAATTTCTTCTAATAGATCAAAATATACCCTATATCTAGCACAGGGCTTTGTTCTAGTCTCCAGCCTGAGCAAATTCTCTCCACTTTCTTTTTCTTTCTTTTTCCAACCAACTTATCTTATCAATTCCTTTTTTAGAATTTTTTTAAATTTTCATCTTTACAGTCATATTCGGTGCCTTCATTGTGTTTACCCTTATTTTCATGTGTGTGTGTGTGTGTGTGTGTGTGTGTATATATATATATATCTATATATATATATATAAATTTTAAAGAAATATATATATATATTTCTTTAAAATTTTGGGAGGTAGTTTCTTCTAAGAGACCAAAATACACCCAAAATCAAGTGGGGGGCTCTGTTCTACTCACCAGTCCAATATATAAATATTTTTTTACTTTTTTTTTAACTTCTTTTTACCCCTTTTGTTCTGCCCTTGATTTGGAGTCTCTTCTGATTTTGTTAGTGTACATGTTGCAGGGTCTTTGCCACCCTTTTGGTATTTTATTCTCTCATTCATATATTCTTATCTGGGTAAAATGACGAGGTGGAAAAATTCACCACCAAAAAAAGAACAAGAGGCAGTACTGAAGGCTAGGGACCTAATCAGTACAGACACTGGTAATATGTCAGATCTAGAGTTCAGAATGACAATTCTCAAGGTGCTAGCTGGGCTCAAAAAAGGCATGGAAGATATTAGAGAAACCCTGTCTGGAGAATTAAAAGCCCCTCTGGAGAAATAAAAGAACTAAAATCTAACCAAGCTGAAATCAAAAAAGCTATTAATGAGGTGCAATCAATAATGGAGGCTCATACTGCTAGGTTAAATGAGGCAGAAGAGATAATTAGTGATATAGAAGACCAAATGATGGAGAAGAAAGAAGCTGAGCAAAAGAGAGACAAACAACTACTGGACCACGAGGGGAGAATTCAAGAGATAAGTGATACCATAAGATGAAACAATATTAGAATAATTGGGATTCCAAAGAAGAAGAAAGAGAGAGGGGGGCAGAAGGTATATTGGAGCAAATTATAGTATAGATTTCCCTAATATGGCAAAGGGAACAAGCATCAAAATCCAGGAGGCACAGAGAACTCTCCTCAAAATCAATAAAATGAGGCTCACACCCAGTCATCTAATAGTAAAACTTAGAAGTCTTAGTGACAAAGAGAAAATCCTGAAAGCAGCTCGGGACAAGAATTCTGTAACATACAATGGTAGAAATATTAGATTGGCAGCAGCCTTATCCACAGAGACCTGGCAGACCAGAAAGAACTGGCATGATATATTCAGAACACTAAATGAGAAAAACATGCAGCCAAGAATACTATATCAGCTAGGCTATCACTGAAAATAGAAGGAGAGATAAAAAGTCTCCAAGACAAATAAAAACTAAAAGAATTTGTAAACACCAAATAAGCCCTGCAGGAAATATTGAAAGGGGTTCTCTAAGCAAAGAGAGAACCTAAAAGTAGTAGACCAGAAAGGAACAGAGACAATATACAGGAACAGTCACCTTACAGACAATACAATGGCACTAAATTCATATCTTTCAATAGTTACCCTGAATGTAAATGAGCTAAATGCCTCAATCAAAAGACACAGGGTATCAGAATGGATTAAAAAAAACAAGACCCATCAATATGCTGCCTACAAGAAACTCATTTTAGACCCCAAGACACCTCCAGATTTAAAGTGAGGGGGTGGAAAACAATTTACCATGTTAATGGACATCAAAAGAAAGCTGGGGTGGCAATCCTTATATCAGATAAATTAGATCTCAAGCCAAAGACTATAATAAGAGATGAGGAGGGGCCTTATATATACGCAAAGGGTCTGCCCAACAAGAAGATCTAACAATTTTAAATATCTATGCCCCTAATGTAGGAGCAGCCAACTATATAAACCAATTAATAACAAAATCAAAGAAACACATTGACAATAATACAGTAATACTAGGGTACTTTAACACCCTCCTCACTGATATGGACAGATCATCCAAGCAAAAGATCAACAAGGAAATAAAGGCCTTAAATGACACACTGAACCAGATGGACATGACAGATATAATCAGAACTTTCCATCCCAAAGCAACAGAATACACATTCTTCTCTAGTGCACATGGAACATTCTCCAGAATAGATCACATCCTGGGTCACAAATCAGGTCTCAACTGGTACCAAAAGATTGGGATCATTGCCTGCATATTTTCAGACCACAATGTTCTGAAGCTAGAACTCAATCACAAGAGGAAAGTTGGAAAGAACCCAAATACATGGAGGATAAAGAGCATCCTACTAAAGAATGAATGGTTCAACTAGGAAATTAAAGAAGAATTGATCAAATTCATGGAAACAAATGATAATGAAAACATGACTGTTCAAAATCTGTGAGACACAGCAAAGGCAGTCCTGAGAGGAGAGTATATAGTGAAACAAGCCTTTCTCAAGAAACAAGAAAGGTCTCAAATACACCCTACACCTAAAGGAGTTGGAGAAAGAACAGCAAAGAAGGCCTAAACCCAGCAGTATAAGAGAAATAATAAAGATCAGAGCAGAAATCAATGAAATAGAAACCAAAGAACAGTAGAACAAATCAACAATACTAGGAGCTGGTTCTTTGAAAGAATTAATAAGACTGATAAACCCCTGGCTAGACTTATTGAAAAGAAAAGAGAAAGGACCCAAATAATAAAATCATGAATGAAAGAGGAGAGATCACAACCAACACCAAAGAAATACAAACAATTATAAGAACATATTATGAGCAACTATACGCCAGCAAATCTGACAATCTGGAAGATATGGATATAGTCCTAGAGATGTATAAACCAGGAAGAAATAGAAAACCTGAACAGACCCATAACCAGTAAGGAGATTGGCCCAGGGCCAGATGGCTTCCCAGGGGAATTCTACCAAATATGTAAAGAAGAATTAATACCTATTCTCCTGAAACTGTTCCAAAAAATAGAAATGGAAGGAAAACTTCCAAACTCATTTTATGAGGCCAGCATCACCTTGATCCCAAAACCAGACAAAGACCCCATTAAAAAGGAGAATTACAGACCAATATCCTTGATGAACATAGATGCAAATATTCTCACCAAAATACTAGCCAATAGGATCCAACAGTACATTAAATGGATTATTCACCACGACCAAGTGGGATTTATTCCTGGACTGCAAGTTGGTTCAACATCCACAAATCAATCAATGTGATACAATACATTAATAAAAGAAAGAACAAGAACCATATAATACTCTCAATAGATGCTGAAAATGCATTTGACAAAGTGCAGCATCCTTTCTTGATCAAAACTCTTCAAAGTGTAGGGATAGAGAGTACATACCTCAATAACATCAAAGCCATCTCTGAAAAACCCACAGCAAATATCACTCTCAATGGGGAAAAGCTGAGAACTTTTCCACTAAGGTCAGGAACACAGCAGGGATGTCCATTATCACCATTGCTATTCAACATAGTACTAGAAGTCCTAGCCTCAGCAATCAGACAACAAAAAGAAATTAAAGTCATCCAAATCAGCAAATAAGTCAAACTATCACTCTTTGCAGATGATATGATACTTTATGTGGAAAACCCAAAAGGCCCCACTCCAAATCTGCTAGAACTTGTATAGGAATTCAGTGAGGTGTCAGGATATAAAATCAATGCACAGAAATCAGTTGCATTTCTATACACCAACAACAAGATAAAAGAAAGAGAAATTAAGGAGTCGATCCCATTTACAATTGCACCCAAAACCATAAGATACCTAGGAATAAACCTAACCAAAGAGGCAAAGAATCTGTACTCAGAAAACTATAAAGTACTCATGAAAGAATTGAGGAAGACACAAAGAAATGGAAAAATGCTCCATGCTCATGGATTGAAAGAACAAATATTGTGGAAATGTCTATGCTACCTAAAGCAATCTACATGTTTAATGCAATCCCTATCAAAATACCATCAATATTTTTCAAAGAAATGGAACAAACAATCTTAAAATTTATTTGGAACCAGAAAAGACTTTGAATAGCCAGAGGAATGTTGAAAAAGAAAGTCAAAGTTGGTGGCATCATAATTTTAGACTTCAAGCTCTATTAAAAAGCTGTCATCATCAAGACAGTATGGTCCTGGCACAAAAACAGACATAGAGATCAATGGAACAGAATAGAGAGCCCAGAAATAGGCCCTCAACTCTATGGTCAACTATCTTTGACAAAACAGGAAAGAATGTCCAATGGAAAAAAGACAGTCTCTTCAACAAATGGTGTTGGGAAAACTGGACAGCCACATGCAGAAAAGTGAAACTGGACCATTTCCTTATACTACACACAAATATAGACACTAAATGGATGAAAGACCTCAATGTGAGACAGGAATCCATCAAAATCCTTGAGGAGAATGCAGGCAGCAACCTCTTTGACCTCAGCCGCAGCAATTTCTTCCTAGAAACATCACCAAAGGCAAGGGAAGGAAGAGCAAAAATGAACTATTGGGACTTCTTCAAGATCAAAAGCTTTTGCACAGCAAAGGAAACAGTCAACAAAACCAAAAGACAACTGACAGAATGGGAGAAAATACTCACAAATGACATATCAGATAAAGGGCAGTACCCAAAATCTATAAAGAACTTATCAAACTCAATACCCAAAGAACAAATAATCCAATCAAGAAATGGGCAGAGGACATGAACAGGCATTTCTGCAAAGAAGACATCCAGGTGGCTAACAGACACATGAAAAAGTGCTCCACAT